>NC_090930.1:176822546-177125576 GCF_040938575.1 Ambystoma mexicanum | reverse complement strand
GGACAGAAGGAAGGAGGAAAGAAAGCTGGAATTAAGAAATGGAAATAATGAAAACAGAAGGATGATGACAGAGGCTAGACAGAAATGCAAGAAAAGATGTAAACAAAGTGAAGAAGGAAGGAGGACGTGAGAGAAGAAGACAAAATGAAAGGATGGAAGGAAATGGAAAGCTTTAAATATTTAAATCTGCAGACTAAAAGTACATCCTGATGACCACTAGGTGGCAAGCAATCACCATCTTTCCACTAAAAATAATACATGCCGTGCAGTACAACTGTACTATCACTTAAGGACTATCTATCGTATGTCGTATAAAGTGCAATATAATTTGAGACAGCAGCTAATCAAGACGTTGCAAAAGAAGCCCCGTTATCCAAAGCAGCCCTTGGCAGGAACACCAATGAGGCTCTCAGAACGTGGAAAAGGGATGGGGGCATTTTCAAGAAGAACAAGTCCGAACCGAGTGTGCTGATCCAAGAGCACACACAGCGGTCACATTAACAGCTGGAAAGGTGTCAAAGCCACACCTGGTGTGGCAAGGGGTACACCTTCAGCTGCCTCTGAAGGGTAATCTGAACAACAACCAGCAGTTGAGGCACCACCGCCACCCAAAGAGTAAACGGAGCTATCCGAAATTTGCTGCGAGGAAGCGCTTAGAAGCACCATAGTACGGGGTGGGTCAGGAGGTGTGGCTTTCCAGTAGATACTTGAAGATCCCAGGATTGTTTCCCTAGTTTGCATCTGGATTTGGGGTGTCATATAAAGTGCTACGGATAATCAGTGCAGTGGAAGTACCGCTTAAACTGGCAGTAAACGAGCATACGCTACACATTCAGAGGCCGATTCATGGAATAATTAGCGCGGCGCAAGTGGGCAAAAACGTGCGAATCGCAGTGGAATAGCGAAAATCGCAGTGCAATTGCGAAAATCGCACGAAAAGCAGCGCACGTCGATTCATGGAAGGCCGTGCGCGAGAAAACCAGCGGATGTGCGATAAAAAGTGCGCGGCGCACGTTGGCGCACAGGTCATCTAACAGCGTGCGCCAGGTCACTGCGAAAATCGCACAGGCCACAGCGAAAATCGCACATAGCGCGGCGCACGCAACAAAAGTAGGCGGAACACGGGCGTAACACTCGGAATGGGGAACAACTTGCCAAAACGTGGGCGTCACGGGGGAAGTACAGGGCACAAGTGCGCGGAACGCCCACACGCTCGCTTACAACACGTATTCATGGAATAGAATAGGGGAAAAAAGCGCACGCTCAAACCAGCGCACAGGCACAAACACGACCGCCACAAGAAAGCAGGCGGTAGCGTCTCTGCGGCTGTAAGAAATGTGCGCCAAAAGGTGCGCCAACTAATCGCACCTATATACTGGCATGATGAATGTCCCATACTGTGGCCCTCCAGGAACAAAGACGTGCAAAGGGGTACCCACAAACACAGACACCCGCTGACAAAAAATACGTGTGCGTGTATACCGGGGTGCGCGGGAAGTCTAACACGCGATTTCAGCAGGGTACGTGCATCACAGGGGTTCGCGTGAAGTTTCACACGCGAATAGGCTGGGCGCGTGTATTCCAGGGGTGCGCGGGAAGTTCCACACGCGAATAGGCTGGGCGCGTGTATTCCAGGGGTGCGCGGGAAGTTCCACACGCGAATAGGCTGGGCGCGTGTATTTCAGGGGTGCGCGGGAAGTTCCACACGCGAATAGCCTGGGCGCGTGTATTTCAGGAGTGCGCGGGAAGTTCCACACGCGAACAGACTGGGCGCGTGTATTTCAGGGGTGCGCGGGAAGTTCCACACGCGAACAGACTGGGCGCGTGTATTTCAGGGGTGCGCGGGAAGTTCCACACGCGAACAGCCTGGGTGCGTGTATTTCAGGGGTGCGCGGGAAGTTCCACACGCGAACAGCCTGGGCGCGTGTATTTCAGGGGTGCGGGGGAAGTTCCACACGCGAACAGCCTGGGCGCGTGTATTGCAGGGGTGCGGGGGAAGTTCCACACGCGAACAGCCTGGGCGCGTGTATTTCAGGGGTGCGCGGGAAGTTCCACACGCGAACAGCCTGGGCGCGTGTATTTCAGGGGTGCGGGGGAAGTTCCACACGCGAACAGCCTGGGCGCGTGTATTGCAGGGGTGCGCGGGAAGTTCCACACGCGAACAGCCTAGGCGCGTGTATTTCAGGGGTGCGCGGGAAGTTCCACACGCGAACAGCCTGGGCGCGTGTATTTCAGGGGTGCGCGGGAAGTTCCACATGTGATTTCACAGTGTGGGTCCTCCCAGGTGTACCCTGTACACCCTCCACGGCCCCTGCAGGCAGCCCACACCACAGGGGACTATCCTGCATCCCTGGTCATGTCCCGCAGGCAGCCCACCCACCATGGGCATGCCCCCCAGCAAAGGCACATGTCTCCTTGAACTAATGAACACCAACTCATGTCCCCTTGCACCCCCACCCCCCAGCACTGTGGGGCACCTGCCAGCAGGCCCCCACCCATGTCCAACTCATGTCTCCCACCACCCCCACACCCCAGCCACCAGGGGCACCCTCCACCAGGCCCCCACTCATGTCACCCACCACCCCCACCCCCCAGCAGTGCAGGGTCACCCTCCACCAGGCCCCCACTCATGTCTCCCACCACCCCCACCCCCCAGCACTGTGGGGCACCTGCCAGCAGGCCCCCACCCATGTCCAACTCATGTCTCCCACCACCCCCACACCCCAGCCACCAGGGGCACCCTCCACCAGGCCCCTACTCATGTCACCCACCACCCCCACCCCCCAGCAGTGCAGGGTCACCCTCCACCAGGCCCCCACTCATGTCTCCCACCACCCCCACCCCCCAGCACTGTGGGGCACCTGCCAGCAGGCCCCCACCCATGTCCAACTCATGTCTCCCACCCCCCCCCACACCCCAGCACTGTGGGGCACCTGCCAGCAGGCCCCCACCCATGTCCAACTCATGTCTCCCACCACCCCCACCCCCAGCACTGTGGGGCACCTGCCAGCAGGCCCCCACCCATGTCCAACTCATGTCTCCCACCACCCCCACACCCCAGCCACCAGGGGCACCTGCCAGCAGGCCCCCACCCATGTCCAACTCATGTCTCCCACCACCCCCACACCCCAGCCACCAGGGGCACCCTCCACCAGGCCCCCACTCATGTCACCCACCACCCCCACCCCCCAGCAGTGCAGGGTCACCCTCCACCAGGCCCCCACTCATGTCTCCCACCACCCCCACCCCCCAGCACTGTGGGGCACCTGCCAGCAGGCCCCCACCCATGTCCAACTCATGTCTCCCACCACCCCCACACCCCAGCCACCAGGGGCACCTGCCAGCAGGCCCCCACCCATGTCCAACTCATGTCTCCCACCACCCCCACACCCCAGCCACCAGGGGCACCCTCCACCAGGCCCCCACTCATGTCACCCACCACCCCCACCCCCCAGCAGTGCAGGGTCACCCTCCACCAGGCCCCCACTCATGTCTCCCACCACCCCCACCTCCCAGCAGTGCAGGGTCACCCTCCACCAGGCCCCCACTCATGTCTCCCACCACCCCCACCCCCCAGCACTGTGGGGCACCTGCCAGCAGGCCCCCACCCATGTCCAACTCATGTCTCCCACCCCCCCCCACACCCCAGCACTGTGGGGCACCTGCCAGCAGGCCCCCACCCATGTCCAACTCATGTCTCCCACCACCCCCACCCCCCAGCACTGTGGGGCACCTGCCAGCAGGCCCCCACCCATGTCCAACTCATGTCTCCCACCACCCCCACACCCCAGCCACCAGGGGCACCTGCCAGCAGGCCCCCACCCATGTCCAACTCATGTCTCCCACCACCCCCACACCCCAGCCACCAGGGGCACCCTCCACCAGGCCCCCACTCATGTCACCCACCACCCCCACCCCCCAGCAGTGCAGGGTCACCCTCCACCAGGCCCCCACTCATGTCTCCCACCACCCCCACCCCCTAGCACTGTGGGGCACCTGCCAGCAGGCCCCCACCCATGTCCAACTCATGTCTCCCACCACCCCCACACCCCAGCCACCAGGGGCACCTGCCAGCAGGCCCCCACCCATGTCCAACTCATGTCTCCCACCACCCCCACACCCCAGCCACCAGGGGCACCCTCCACCAGGCCCCCACTCATGTCACCCACCACCCCCACCCCCCAGCAGTGCAGGGTCACCCTCCACCAGGCCCCCACTCATGTCTCCCACCACCCCCACCTCCCAGCAGTGCAGGGTCACCCTCCACCAGGCCCCCACTCATGTCTCCCACCACCCCCACACCCCAGCACTGTGGGGCACCTGCCAGCAGGCCCCCACCCATGTCCAACTCATGTCTCCCACCACCCCCACACCCCAGCCACCAGGGGCACCCTCCACCAGGCCCCCACTCATGTCACCCACCACCCCCACGCCCCAGCAGTGCAGGGTCACCCTCCACCAGGCCCCCACTCATGTCTCCCACCACCCCCACCCCCCAGCACTGTGGGGCACCTGCCAGCAGGCCCCCACCCATGTCCAATCCATGTCTCCCACCACCCCCACACCCCAGCCACCAGGGGCACCTGCCAGCAGGCCCCCACCCATGTCCAACTCATGTCTCCCACCACCCCCACACCCCAGCCACCAGGGGCACCCTCCACCAGGCCCCCACTCATGTCACCCACCACCCCCACCCCCCAGCAGTGCAGGGTCACCCTCCACCAGGCCCCCACTCATGTCTCCCACCACCCCCACCTCCCAGCAGTGCAGGGTCACCCTCCACCAGGCCCCCACTCATGTCTCCCACCACCCCCACACCCCAGCACTGTGGGGCACCTGCCAGCAGGCCCCCACCCATGTCCAACTCATGTCTCCCACCACCCCCACACCCCAGCCACCAGGGGCACCCTCCACCAGGCCCCCACTCATGTCACCCACCACCCCCACGCCCCAGCAGTGCAGGGTCACCCTCCACCAGGCCCCCACTCATGTCTCCCACCACCCCCACCCCCCAGCACTGTGGGCCACCTGCCAGCAGGCCCCCACCCATGTCCAATCCATGCCCCCCTGCACCTGGGTCCCAACATTCCCCAATCATGTCCGTAATGCCCATCCTCCCCTGCCAAAAGGCCCAACCAACTATCACACCCACCCACATATCAAAGGCAATTACATGTTACACCCCCAATGTAAATAATGCAATTTAACACATGTCTGTCACACACAATGGCTGCAAGTGAATGACAAAACACCCAACATGACATGCCTGAAAGCAATGAGATGATACGACACATTGAAGAATAAAAAAATATCATGTATTGAACAGCAAACAAGAAAAAACACAAAGCAAATCAAACTAAACAAGATGAATGTCCAAGAAAAAATTCTGAATTATTAAAATAAGGAAATTAAGAAGATCATCCTGGGTCCATGAGCCCTACCAAATAAAACCTAACTGACTACTAACTAAAAAGTGAACTATATACAAAAAAGTGGTGCATTGTCCAATCGCAACCAAAAAAAATTCAAAAAAACAAAGGAAACCTAACCCTAACTATACAACTATATACAAAGGCAGCGGGCTATTCGGACGGCTCACTGGTTGTTGTCATGGGCCAGGGCATCATCGAACTCCTGGTCAATGGCTTGGAGGCGGGCATGTTCCCTGGCCCCGAGGTCCCGCAGGGATAACGCAGTGTCCAGCTCTAACTCCCTGCGAAGACCCTCGAGGCACTCAGCCCGCCTCAGCGCCCTCCGCATGGAGTCCTCCGCCCTGACCATCGTGAGCCGTTCCTCCTCTGCCCGCTGCCGCTCCGCACCTATCCGCTGGCACAACCTCTCCCACACGGAAGCCACTCCCATTCCAGGGTTCTCCTGCCCTCCGGCCGATGCCTGCACCCCCGATGTTGATGGCCCCGAGCCATGATGCCTCCCACGTTGAGCCTGCTGCTGCCTCCGACGCAACTGCCTGTGCCAGCACGACGGCATCCAGGCTGATGGAAACCACCGACGCCGTCGTGCACGTGCCCTGCCCGATGATGCCGTCACATCCTCCATCTGCTGGGGTCCAGTTGCTCTGGTGTCCACCCCTGCTGGATCTCTGACTCCCGACTGTGGCAGGGATGGGATCCCCACCGAGCTGGCTGCATTGGTCGGGGCAGGTCCATAGGGGGCCCTGGTGGCATCTGGGCTGGAAGACGGCAAGGAGAACGACTGGTGGATAGCCTGCACAGAGGAGGAGAGGGCCGCCACATTGGCCAACACATGCAGGAAACCCCCGAACATGGCCGATCCCAATTGGGCCACGTCGGCACGGTGCACTTCGTGATGACGTGCGTGCTCCTCCCGGGAAGCACGCACGGCATCACGAATCACAGCTGTGCGCATCGCGACCCCAATCAGGACCTTCTCCGCACGGCCAGGGGTTCCCACGTCCGCAGGTGGAGGGGAGTCAGGTGACATGGACATCCCCTCTACCTGCGGACGGGCCTGGGACGGGGCATCCCTGCTGGTGCATGGTGGTGCACTCACAGGGTCAGGGACAGCGACATGCACAGGCCCCTCCACAGTGACCTGTGCTGCCTCCTGCCCCTGGCCCTGGACTGCACCACTTGCACCAGCAGGGATGCCCCCACCAGGCCCCATGTGTGCCCCAGTGGCGGCCTCCTCCTCCTCTGTGCAAACCACCAACCTGGATGGCTCCTCACCGTCTCCCACCGTAGCAGGCCCCTGTGGGGGCTCACCCACCCCTTCCGCTGCAGCCGTGGGGGCATCCCCGCCGCCTTGCTCCACAGCGCCGTCTCCGCCCTCTTCTTCACTAGCCGCTGCGTAGAGGGAGACAAAGAACACAAGCATCAGGGCACTGTACAATGGTCCCCTAGACAGGAAGCAATAGCAGATGAGCACCACTGTCAAAGTACACTTCCATCATGTCCCTCCACAACACATGGGTCAGTCCAGGCAAAACACACACAGTAACAGGCATGGTGCATGCCATGGACATTTCCATGCATGTCCAATGGACTCTTGAAACATTCAATGATATGTAACTCACATGCATCATGCCTCATGCCCATCACATGCACACACTTCACCTCAGTCACATCCATCTGGCCCCAAACACACCAAACACAGCGGTTACAAGGGTAATTTGGCTGCTTTACTGAATCTCTGCATTGTCACACACATGTGTCATGCATCCATGGCATGCACAAGTCACAGACACGCAGGTCAGGCACACAGACATGGCTACCATATATGTACCTGGCATCAGCACCCATCCCTCACCCCCACCCATGTCCACGTACAGAGACTGGCATGCTCTCATGTTCAAAATCTGAATAGGGCCCCCGATGCGGCATTTCAACACATGCAACAACCATGTGCATCACACATCACTGGTCGCACATGCATTACCATGATGTCCCTGCACACATACATGCATACATGGCCTATGGCACACATACAGGCAAGTATCATAGAACCAGCACACCGCAACATGCCCTGTCTCACACAGTAATGCATGGACACTTACCGCTCAACTCCAGACGGGCCTCCCTCTCAAGGATCTGGGCGTGGAGCGCTGGGCGTACGCGTTCCAGGACCCTCATCTGGATGGAACTCATGCGGCCCCGGCCCCCCTCCACGAGGCGCCGGGCCTTCACAAGGGTCCTGGACCTCAAGTCCTCCCAGCGCTTCTTGATCTTCAGGACGTCGCGGGTTGCCACCCCCTCCGCGTTGATGGCAACCACACAGTCGGCCCAGATCCTCTGCCGTCCTTCCTTGCTGGCGCGGGACGATCCAAAGAGGGCATCATACTGCCCCAGGACATGCTCCACCGGTGACAGTGAAGCTGGTGCCCCTCTGCCCCTCTGGCCTGGGGTTGCCACTGGTGCCAGATGTGGAAGTGCCCGACATGGCAACCCCAGAGGCAGGTGTGGGTGGGCAACTGGGTCCTGGGGCTGGGCTGTGGAGCGATGTAATACCAGTCGGGAGTCTTCTGTTCCAGCAGGGGTGCACACAGCAACTGGACCCCTGCAGATGGCTGATGTGCAGGCACCAAATGGCAGGGCACGGTGGCAGCAGGCAGGCAGGCAGGCAGCAGCAGATGGCACGTGGGAGGCTGCTCGGGGCACTGGGGGGCAGTAACTCGGCCTTCTGGGCAGGAGCGTGGGCTTCCGTGTGTTTTCGCGTGGCCAGCTTGATACGGAGTGATTTGGCACGTGAAAATCCTGCACGTCAGCGTGAAATCCGAGGAAAGGCCCTTAGCGCGTAAGCGCGTCAGCACGCATACGCGATTCTATTGGACCAGAGTCCCTCAGCGCGTAAGCGCGTCTGTGACGTGACCCGCACGGGTGTTCCCCACTCAGCACGTGATGACGGGGCACACGTGGAGATACTGCACGTCAGAGTGTCATCGCGTGTAATTGGACAAAAGTGCGCGTACACGCGATTGGCCTATGTACGTGTATTTAATGGGTGCGCGGCCACTTACACACGCAAGTACGTCAGCGAACCTGTATCACGTGGTGCGTGTGAATTTCCGCACGCTATTGGACTGGGAACTTGATTCCAGGGGTGCGCGGGTCACACGCTGTATCCCGTGGTGCGTGTGAATTTCCACACGCTATTGGACTGGGAACTGGATTCCAGGGGTGCGCGGGTCACACGCTGTATCCCGTGGTGCGTGTGAATTTCCACACGCTATTGGACTGGGAACTGGATTCCAGGGGTGCGCGGGTCACACGCTGTATCCCGTGGTGCGTGTGAATTTCCACACGCTATTGGACTGGGAACTGGATTCCAGGGGTGCGCGGGTCACACGCTCGCCTAGAACACGCGCTAAGCATAAATTGCGGACTTTAACAATAACAAGCTCAGATGCCAGGATGAACATACCGTTCCTAGCAGCAGTGGCAGTGGGCTACCAAAGGAGGAGGAGGAGGATAGTCAGGGCCAGAATATTCACACCCAGAACCAGCCTTTTCGGGATGCCTGATGACCAGGTGTATGGGAGGTACAGGTTTCCACCACACATCATACTGGACCTGGTGAGTGAGTGGGAGGATGACCTCACATCACCCACCCTGTGCTCCCAAGCACTCAGCCCCCTGGAGAAGGTCCTCAATGTACTGCACTTCTTAGCCACTGGATCATTTCAGCGGACAAGTGCCATAGTGGGTGGGGTGTCACAGGCCACCCAGTCACGCTGCCTACACCAGGTCTTGAACATCATGACTGCACGCCCATCAGTCCGCAGGCACATATACCTGCCCAGAACACCTGCAGAAAGGCATGCTGCCGCCCTGGATTTTTACGCAGTGGCACGATTCCCCAAAGTGCTAGGTGCCATCGACTGCACCCATGTGGCTCTACGTCCCCCCAGGGCATCTGAGCACATCTATAGGAACCGCAAGCACTGGCATTCCATCAACGTGCAGGTAGCATGTAATGCCAAGGGAATCATCACCTCAGTATATGCCAACTATCCCGGCTCCACCCACGACAGCTTCATTTACCGAATGTCCACCCTAAGCCGGGACCTAGAAGCTGGGCGGCATGGCGATACATGGCTGCTTGGTGAGTATGTATGCCACTGCACATGCATGCATGTTGGATACTGAGCAAGGTCACAACCTCACCAATGATACCAATCCCCACCTCCACAGGGGACAGTGCCTACCCTCTCAGCCCCCACATGATGACGCCAATTCGGAACCCCACCACGCCACCCCAGGTAAGATTTAACACAGCCCACATTACAACCAGGGGCAAAGTGGAGCGCACATTCGGAGTGCTGAAGTCACGCTTTCGCTCCCTTGACCGTTCTGGCGGGCAGCTGTTATACGCTCCCCCAGTAGTGTGCAGGATCATAGTGGCAGCATGTGTCCTGCACAACGTTGCAACACGCCGGGGCCTGGCCGTGGACATGGTGGTGGCCCCACATCCCCAACCACATGCACAGCCGCTGCGCATGGGAGGGGAAAGGGCACGGGGGGAGGCAGCCCGTACACAGCTAGTGGCTAATTACTTCACATAGAAATCACACCCCTGTGGAGTGCACACTGCCCTGGCACATTCCATCTGACAATCAATGATGACTCAACCTGACACTGATCCTGAATGTGTGGAGAATGAACCGGGAATTCCATGTCAGCCTGAGATTGTTCACCTGGAAGTGTCACAATGTGTGCATCCCTACCCACACAAACACCACCAATGCAGTTTTGTGAAGTTACACATTGAAGCAGCTAAAATGAATACCCACTTGCAAAATGCAACAAGAGGACAGTGCCATGTCATCCAACCCAACCCCAGCACTGCCACACGACACACCGTGCCATGTCATGCTAATTGCAGGTAAACAAAGTAATCCCCACAACATGACATCACTCTCACTATGTACAGTGGCACTATTAGAAACCTGCAACACCTGAAATGCTCACAGCAATGCCGGACCAACAACATACTTGAGCACGTAGTACCATTAACATGACATCAAAAAGGTTACATATTAGTAGTCTCACCACCTGGAAATGCCTGCACTCCCACCACTACCAACTGTGCAGTGTTGGCGCCATGTAGAGTTGTAGGTGCACTGCTGCCAACATGGTCCCCTTCGCCAGACTAGAGGTCCTTGTGTGGACTTGAGGAAGGGACCTGCAAATTGGGAGGTAGACACAGAAGATGAGTTACACATCAATGCAACATGCAGTGTACAACACAACAGCAATATGCACTATGAATGTATACACAGTATTGACTACAGACTGGCCACACAGCTCATGGGAGTCCAACGTCACTGTGTAATTCACTGTCACTTGGGCACACCCTTTGCAAGCCCATGGAAACGGGAAGCAGGAGGGGTGTGTGTGACTCAAACCCAAGCATCTGAACCAAATACATTACAAGCCTGCATGTGCCCAGCCACAATGCAGCGTATGCCCACAGGAACCACGGAAGCCAACAGATCGGAGCCAACAGATCGGAGCCAACAGATCGGAGCCAACAGATCGGAGCCAACAGATCGGAGCCAACAGATCGGAGCCAACAGATCCTCCCAAAAAAATTGGGAATAAAAGAAATCAAAATAAAAATAAAAATAAGAAACAATCAAAAATGGCCATTGATGGGCCCGGGGGGGTTGGGGAGGCCACCCAGGAGGTCCGAGGACAGGATGCACACCAGAACCCACCTGCGTGGATCCTGGGAAAATAAAACACCTCCATGGGCTCATGGCCCACACGGCTACCCTATTGTGGGAGTGTCACTGCTGTCGCTATTATCACCCTGTGCAGCTGCATCCGGAGGTGGTTGCACTATGGGAGGCAGCCCACGCAAGGCCCTAGTCTGCTCCTCCATGGCTGCAAGCATGCGGGTGTGGTAGGTCTGGTTCTGGAGGATGAGTGTGCGGAGGTCCCCATGCAACAACTCACGGGATGCCCGGACCTCCGCCCTCGTTGCCTGCATCTCAGCTGAGAGCGTACGGGTGAGACGCTCCAGCTGCTGTTCTGTCCTTTGGTGTGTTGAAGCCTCAAGCTCAACAAGAGTCGTCCTGAGGTGTAGGAGCTCCTGCCTCAGGGCTTCCCTGTGGCCCTGGGACTCAATGGAGATGGCCTCCTGCAGAGTCGCCAGTGCCGCCCGCCTGTCCCTGTTGGACCCCAACATGTCCTCCCTGTGTGACTGGCAGATGGAGTCAGTTGCCTGCTCTAGTCGCTCCATCAGCCTTTCTGGGGGGACAATGGAAGTGGCCACCCTATCCATGGCCTGAGCCATCATCTCGGATGATGCAGCCTGTTGGGTAGCCATACCGTAAATGGATTGCTCCCATGCGGTATTGCCAGGTGGCGTACGGCCACCACGTCGGCGGGCACCACACCTGTCTGGGGCAAGGCGAACTGCGCCTTGCTGTGCCGGCACTGCCTGAGGCTGCAGGACTGCATTCCCCCTCTGATCTGCTGGCCCAGGAACAGGATCAGATGTCGCGGAGTGTGACCCTGCATCCGTAACCACCGAAGGCGTAGCTGCCAACACTGACATCCCCATGGAGGGTACTGACCCTGGTGCAGGTGGGTGAGACAGAACAGAATCCCTCCCTGGAACACTGACCAGCGACGGCACGTAGGTCTCATCCGAATCAACACCTGAGTACAGCTCGGGGGAGGTGCAGCCAGAGACACCCCTTGAGAGCACGACCTGCAGCACTTGTGGGTTCTCCCCCACCACCACACCACGTCCCTCACTGGTGGTTGGTCGGCCCTGGGACACCTCCTGGGTCTGCACCATCTCCACAACCCCAACAGTATCAGGTGCGTCTTCCCCTGCAAAGACATGAAAACAAAGTAATGGAAACAGGCATTAGCACCATGGCACACATTGAGGGCTGAGAAGCAAGAGAACCAGTACTTGATTGACATGTCCCACATGACTAAAACCCTCCCATGCATGCACCCTCACTGCGTATGAAGTGCAGGCAAACGGCACACACTGATGACACCAAGATGGAAGATGAACAAATTTTCTGCATGCTGCCTGGCAGTGGCATCACACATTGGCCTGTGATTGGCAGGTGAAACACACATGCCATCACACAGATGGCATGTACCATTGCTATTGAGTGAAGATGGAGAGGAGGGCAGCACCTATTCATTCAGTCCAGTTCCCGCATGTAATAGCTTTTCTGATTCTAACAGGTCAGATTTTTCACCTGGAGCTGCCAGTCTGTAATGGTCAAATTGCACAGGGACATGTGTGTACAAATGATATCCAGGTAACAAAGTCACTCCCCTTTACCATACCCATGTCAGACATGTGACTAGTGGACAGCGACATGCCTAGTGAAAGTGGTGGAATGCAAACAAACTGACTGAATGAACAGTGAAAAATAAGCAAATCTGTTGTGTCAAGGTGACACTTCAAGGGCAACTGGCGTGCAGTTGTGCTAGATGTCTACTGTTGGCAGAAGGGATACTGCTATGGCCAAATGCAGCTGCGCAGGAAGTATTGCATGAAGCACATGGCTGACCCATACGACTGAGGCGCACACACTCTCACCTGGCACCCAAACAGAAGCCCTCACACACACACCATGCACATGTATGACACACACATGCATGTGCACTCACCGGACAATGCCTCGTAATCAGCCAGATCTCCCACGCCTTGGATCTGTTCCTCCGTGACGTAGGTCCCAGCGACTGACTCATGTGGAGTGAGTTCCATGTCTACTACTGGAGACCCACCTCCAGTCACTAGAGTTGCGGCATGACTTGAGGCCAGCTTACTCTTTGCCCTGCGCTTTAGGTCATTCCAGCGCTTATAGCAATCATTGGCTGTGCGCCTCACGATTCCAAGGGCACTTACGATGTCCGCAACGGTCTGCCAGTGTGCCTGGCGTTGTGCAGGTGTGGTCTTGGATCCTGCAACAATGACCATCTCGTTGTCATGTCCGGACACATACTCGACAAGTGCATTCAGTTCGTCATCCGTGAAGCTGGGCTTCCTGGACGGGCCGGACTGTGTAGCCGTGTCTGGGGCATCAGCCTGTGCCGGACGAGCACTCTTCCTCTTCCGCTTGGAAGGTGGTGGTGATCCTGAGTGTCCTGCGCCGCTCTGGACACTAGGGGCAGGAGCCCTGGTGGACTCTGTATCAGGAGTGTGGGATTGCACACTCAGCATGGGAGTTGGTGCAGGCATTGGCTCTAGTGTGATGGTGTCAGGGGGAATGTCAGCAGCATGGACTAGGACCGACACTGTCCTGGCTGGGTGTGTGAGGGCTGGGGTGGATGGAGCCGCAGCTGCCCCTGCAGCCACTCCGCCCTGCCTCCTTGGTGCAGCAGATGACCTTGCTGCCCCAGATCCACGTGGCATGATGGCATCAACGTGCACCAGCGCACGTGTCGTAGCCCTGCTGACCTGGAAGTCAGCCATGGAGTCAGCCAGGTCTGGTGCCACAATGGGCTGGTCCAACAAGGGCTGAGCATGGATGGTGTCAGCCACTTCAGCCTCAACGGGAGGGGGGGAGGGAGGGGGGGGGGGGGATGATGGGTGCCCTTGACTGGTCCTCCACACATGGGGGGACAGGCTCACCATGCAAGTTACGACCACGTCCCCTACCGGATCCACCACGGCCACCACTTGTGGCTCTTCCACCTTTGCCACCCTTACGGAATCCTCGCCTCCCAGCCATGGCACTGATATTAATGTGCGTATGGGAGTGGCTGTAGACAATTGTCCTGGGCAATTGGGGGTCAAAGGGGTTGGGTACCAGATGGTAATTGTACCCTAGTGCTCTAGCACGGCTGATTGTAACCCCTGGGGAAAGATGACGGGTCACGCAACGCACAGGAGGCCCAAAAAAGGGAGATGACGTGCACGCAACCCCTCCTAGACCACGTGTGCAGAAAGAAAAACCTGCACTACGCTGTGGCACCCAGTAACACAAGAATGAACGTATGCGTGTCACACGCAGCCTAGAATGACCTCTGAAGGGGTAGGCTACACACGGGGCAAGCACAGAAGTTGGATACGTGCGTGACTCACCGTCTGCCAGGTAAAAGAGCGTGAAGAATGAGCGCGTTTGGCTGGCTAAACCCCCGCCAAAAGAAGATGTGTACGCTGTCTGAGAAGACAGGACAACAGTAGAAGGGGACACTGTTTGAGGGAACAGGCCCAGGTAAACCAGTAAAAGAGAAAAAAGAGAAAAAGCTGTCAGAGGTAACAGGGAATACGAACTGGAAACGCCGTGAAGTAAATCGCGTGTGAAACGACAAGAAGTACAGATTTCACCCACTCGCTCTCCACGAAAAGCACGTACAAGGAAATGGTGTTCTACATGTACCTTATATACAGGCCCACACGTACAGCGTCACTTACGCGGCCTGTACGTTCACCAATCACACGCTTTGTCACTCCTGCGTGTAGATCCATTTTCACCAATCACACGCTTTGTCACTTCTGCGTGTAGATCCATTTTCACCATTCACATGCTTTGTCACTTCTGCGTGTAGATCCATTTTCACCAATCACACGCTTTGTCACTTCTACGTGTACATCCATTTTCACCAATCACACGCTTTGACACTGGGACGTGTCACGCAACAATTTCCTGCACGTGCAGGTGACTATAGGCGCGCATATGCTGTTGACGGGTTTACGCGCTAAGGGCCTTTGCTGACGTGTGGGATTTCACTACCTATCAGGCTGTCCACGCGTTCACACACGAGAGACCACGCTCCTGGCCAGGAGGCGAAATTACTGCCCCCCAGAGCCCTGAGCACGCTCCCACCTGCCATCTGCTGCTGCCTGACTGCCTGCTGGCCACGTGCCCCACAGTGCTGGTGGGTGGGGGTGTTGGGAGACATGGGTGGGGGCCTGGTGGAGGGTGCCCCTGCACTGGTGGGGGTGGTGGGAGACATGGGTGGGGGCTTGGTGGAGAGTGCCCCTGGTGGCGGGGGGTGGGGGTGGTGGGAGACATGGGTGGGGGCCTGGTGGAGGCTGCCCCTGGTGGCGGGAGGGTGGGGGTGGTGGGAGACATGAGTGGGGGCCTGGTGGAGGCTGCCCCTGCACTGCTGGGGGGGTGGGGGTGCAGGGGGACATGAGCAGGTGTGCAGGGTAGTCCCCTGTTTTGTAGGCTGCCTGCAGGGGCCGTGGAGGGTGTACAGGGAACACCTGTGAGGACCCACCCAGCCTAATCGCGTGTGATGATTCCCACGCACCCCTGTAATACACGTACCCTGGCCAATCGCGTGTTAAACTTCCCGCGTACCCCTGTAATACACATACCCTGGCTAATCGCGTGTTAAACTTCCCGCGTACCCCTGTAATACACTTACCCTGGCTAATCGCGTGTTAAACTTCCCGCGTACCCCTGTAATACACTTACCCTGGCTAATCGCGTGTTAAACTTCCCGCGTACCCCTGTAATACACGTACCCTGGCCAATCGCGTGTTGAACTTCCCGCGTACCCCTGTAATACACGTACCCTGGCCAATCGCGTGTTAAACTTCCCGCGTACCCCTGTAATACACGTACCCTGGCTAATCGCGTGTATGACTTCACGTGTACCCCTGTAATACACTTACCCTGGCTAATCGCGTGTTAAACTTCCCGCGTACCCCTGTAATACACGTACCCTGGCCAATCGCGTGTTAAACTTCCCGCGTACCCCTGTAATACACGTACCCTGGCTAATCGCGTGTATGACTTCACGTGTACCCCTGTAATACACTTACCCTGGCTAATCGCGTGTTAAACTTCCCGCGTACCCCTGTAATACACGTACCCTGGCCAATCGCGTGTTAAACTTCCCGCGTACCCCTGTAATACACGTACCCTGGCTAATCGCGTGTATGACTTCACGTGTACCCCTGTAATACACTTACCCTGGCTAATCGCGTGTTAAACTTCCCGCGTACCCCTGTAATACACGTACCCTGGCCAATCGCGTGTTAAACTTCCTGCGTACCCCTGTAATACACGTACCCTGGCTAATCGCGTGTATGACTTCACGTGTACCCCTGTAATACACTTACCCTGGCTAATCGCGTGTTGAACTTCCCGCGTACCCCTGTAATACACGTACCCTGGCCAATCGCGTGTTAAACTTCCCGCGTACCCCTGTAATACACGTACCCTGGCTAATCGCGTGTATGACTTCACGTGTACCCCTGATATGCACGTTACCCGCTTTGCGTTCCTTGTTTGGCTGCCCTGTAAACTGGTCCAGGGTTAGCGCAGCCCTTTGCGATGATTTAGCAATTTTGCTGGCTTTTCCTTGCGCGAGGGCGTTCTTGGGGGCGTTACTGGCGCTGCTGCAGGGTCGCTGCGATACTCTGCGCCACGGCTGGTTTGGGAGCATGAAATCCATGAATACGCTGTGCGCGGAAATCGGTTTTAGCGCACGTGCCTGGCGCAGTCAATCGCACGCGGACACTCTGCGCCAGCCGCTTGCGACACTTTTCTGCGAAATTCTATGAATTACCCTGTCAGTGTTTTATTTATTTTATTTGTTTTTATTTATTTATTTGAATGTATAAAGCGCACAAAGCGGCCCTGGGGCATCGTGTCGCTGTTACAGCAGTGCTTGCTTGGATACAAAGAAAAAGAGCACCTGTCTGTGATTCTTGGTTACATAAAATATTTTGCAAGACAGGTGTTTCAAATCTCATTCATGGAACCTCTATGCCCAGCGTTTCCTACAGGAAGTTCCCCTCCTCCTGTGTCATTATTAAACATTCCCCAGAATGTGAGGTACCACGTGTGCTAGGCTCGCGGAAATGTATAGTACACGTTTAGTATTGGGTAGAATGGCGAGGGGAGCCTTGTCCTGCACGTGCTTTGCCACAGAGGGTCCGATCCTCGGTTTATAAACAATATGCTGCGTGGACATCTATACATCAGTGAGAGTCTTTTCCCAGAAGCCTCAGGGGTTTCTTTGTCTTCACCGCTGGACTGTGGTGGGCAAATAGGCGTTGTTTGGGTGCTGCAGCCAAATGCCCTCTACCTCGTAAGTCCTCTAATTATCTTCCCTGTGCAAATGTCCTTGCCATTGACGCTGGCAAACATGTACTCTTTAAATTTAATTTGGATCCTGCTTCTGACCTGCCATTGTTTCCGCCTCTTCCTCTCCCATTTCTCGGTGATTTTGCCAAGTTTTACTCATCACAGTACTCATCACAGTAGATTATCTGTTTTCTTTTTGTTGAATGGTTGTTTTGGCCAGCAAATATATTCGGGAGAGTACCCCCTGCGCCCCTGGCACCATTGTCCCCCTACATTATTAGCCCAAACCCTCCCCCACATATATTTTTGGCAAAATATGTTAAAAAAAACTTGAAATCTGCTGCAGCAAAACCTCCCATATTCATGTGCAGTGGAAGTCGGGCTTCGCATTCACACAGGAGATCTCGGACTCAGTAGAAAGGGATGGGTTAGCCTCAGAGTCTATAGAAGCTACTGCCTAGTCTTGACACCTCTGTCAAAAACATGGGGCCTCATTACGAGTCCGGCGGTAACCGAGGTGGTAAAACTGCCTGGTTACCGCCGGACTCGTATTACCATTCCGCCTCCGTGACTCCCGGAAATAGCAGGGCATTACCGCCCTGTTGTCCCAGGAATTCCCATAGGACGGAATGGGAAGTGGAAACACCGGCACCATCTCGCTATGCTGCTGGTGTTTCCACGTCCGCCTGCAGGCGGGTGGCGTTAAACCCGCAGACCTGGCGGGAACATCATCTCCCGCCTGCAGGAGTCGGGATCGGGCGGTCCGGAATTAACAGTGGCGGCGCGTTTACCGCCTCTGTTTATTCCTGACCACCCGACCTGTAATGAGGCCCATGGTCTTTCAATCAGGGCATAATTTTAACTATTTTCCATATGTCTACCAGAGCACAGCAAAGCGAGGGAAAGGGTCAGTAAGAGGAATGGCAGGAATTGGGCAAACTCCCCTTCATCTCTGCTGTGCACTAGGTACCACTCGGGCCTAAGTCAGGGCTGGATGCTGATCTGAAGTCGCCATCGAGCCCTACGGATACCCTTGGTGTCAAGTACCCTGAAGGCATCAGTTTATCGAGTAGAGGGTTGTTAATCTCAGATGCTGATTTTCTACTATTGCTTCTGGGACCAAACTGATGGTTGAAAAGAATGATATCGACACACAGGGCATCATGGGTACACAAACATAGGATAGGGATAGTATGGTGTTGCATCTAGATAGGATTGTGAATGTTGGCATGTGCCACAGTTATAATCGTGAACATTAGCTTGCGTTGCATCTAGATAGGATTGTGAAGGTTAGCAAGTGCCACAGTTATAATCGTGAACATTAACCTGCGTCGCATCTAAATAGGATTATGAAGGTTAGCAAGCGCCACAGTTAGATAGAACTGTGAACTTCAGGCTGCCCCTCATCTGGACAGGATTGTGAACGTTAGCATGTGCCGCACTCAGATGGAATTCAAATGTTAGCATCTCTCACACTTAGGTAGAATTGTGAACATTAGCCTGCGTCGCATCTATAGGATTGTGAATGTCAGCATCTGCCACTCTTAGATGAAACTGTGAATGTTAGCAAATGACACACTTAGATGGAATTTTGAACTTTAGCCTGTGTCGCACCTAGAAAGGTTTATGAATGTTGCATGAATGCATCTCATCTAGATAGGTCTATGAATGTTAGCATGTGCCACACTTAGATGGAATTATGAAGGTTAGCATGTGCCACAGTTATAATCGTGAACATTAGCCTGCATCGCATCTAGATAGGATTATGAAGGTTAGCATGCACCACAGTTATAATCGTGAACATTAGCCTGCGTCGCATCTAGATAGGATTATGAAGGTTAGCAAGTGCCACAGTTATAATCGTGAACATTAGCCTGCGTCGCATCTAGATAGGATTATGAAGGTTAGCAAGTGCCACAGTTATAATCGTGATCATTAGCCTGCGTCGCATCTAGATAGGATTTTGAAGGTTAGTAAGCGCCACAGTTATAATCGTGAACATTAGCCTGCGTCGCATCTAGATAGGATTATAATGGGTAGCAAGTGCCACAGTTATAATCGTGAACATTAGCCTGCGTCGCATCTAGATAGGATTATGAAGGTTAGCAAGTGCCACAGTTATAATTGTGAACATTAGCCTGCGTCACATCTAGATAGGATTATGATGGTTAGCAAGTGCCACAGTTATAATCATGAACATTAGCCTGCGTCGCATCTAGATAGGATTATGAAGGTTAACAAGTGCCACAGTTATAATCGTGAACATTAGCCTGCGTCGCATCTAGATAGGATTGTGAATGTTAGCATGTGCCACGCATAGATGGAATTATGAAGGTTAGCAAGTGCCACAGTCATAATCGTGAACATTAGCCTGCGTCGCATCTAGATAGGATTATGAAGGTTAGCAAGTGCCACAGTTATAATCGTGAACATTAGCCTGCGTCGCATCTAGATAGGATTGTGAATGTTAGCATGTTCCACGCATAGATGGAATTATGAAGGCTAGAAAAATGCCGCACTCGGATGTAATTGTGAATGTTAGCATGCTGCCACACTAATATGGAATTATGAAGATTACCAAGTGCAACACTTAAATGGATTTGGGAATGTTAGCATGTCCCACACTTGGATAGAATCCTGAACGTTAGCCTGAGTCGCTTCTTGCTGGGATTGTGAAAGTTGGCAGGTGCCATACTAGACAGAATTGTGAATGTTAGCATCTTAAATATCATATAACCCACTAACCAAAAAAAAGCTCAACATTACGGTATCAGGTGATAAATATTATCCCAATATATGTGGTCACCGTACATAATATTGCCGGGAAAAGGTTGTGGCGATATTATATGGATGACCATATATATGGGGATAGGATAGGGGCAGCCAAAAAAAAAGGGGGGGTTTGGGAGTTGCGGGGGTGTCCCCTACATGTTCCATGCAATAATGTCCCCACAAAAAACTGCCATTTTTCAGCGATATTTTTGCATGGCGATATTTTTGTGGGGACATTATTACATGGAACCAACATTTCTGCATAATTATCTCACTCAAAATACTCACACAACCATCTCTCGGACAACAACCCACACGTGCTTCACAACACTGCAACAACACATAAGCCGCACCAACAGCACACAAGGACTGATATTGATCTGATACTCGAACCAAAGCTCAGCACCCGGTGTATACCGAGTTGAAGCTGCCAACAGAACACCACTCCTCTCACTATCCTGCTCCCTTTGCAGATCCGCCAGAGCACCTGGGGACCAACTCCATTGGTGACCGTGCGCGGTACAAATACCTTTAACATTTAACATGGCAGCATCTCCCAAATCACCCCTTTTATTCTAGAAGTGAAGAACATGTAATACTCTATATCAACCACTAGATGGTAGCCTATGCAAAGAAAGTGAGCCGGATTCACAAGCATTAGAACTATATATAAATGCTTGTATTTGTAGAACATGCGGGAGAAATGTACAGGTCCTGAATTTGGGTCCACTGCATTGTGGGCTTGGGCACCTACACCATGGACTCCCAGGCCAAAAGTTGCTACTCCTCCCATAGATGCAGGAGACAGCCCATCTAAAATTGGTCGCATTATCTGATTTGCTGCATGGGAGCAAGACCATGACTAACAGTTTGGAATTTTATTTTTTAATTTATTGGGCATTTATAATGCGCCTACACACAAAGTGTTCCACCTTGTGTTCATTGGTCTAGTTTGGGATCGAATTTTTGATTCATGAGTTGTGGTCGAACTTTGAAAGTGTGCATTTATTAACCACATTATTTTGCCGATGTTGTCCTCAGAAACAGATGGTGAGTTAAGTCAGTCTATGTAGAAAGGGATGTGGGGCGAGTGGGTTTTGCAGGCGTGGGGAGGTTGGCTAGTGCTCGCTAAAGAGCCCACGAATGGCATAACGTCATCCAAGGTTGCCTAAAGGGAGTTAACCTTGTCAAGAGCTCAATCGCAAAAGCGAAGCCACTTGCTTGTGTACTGCTTTCGAGTACAGCCTTCCTTGCTGCAGACATGACAGCCTGTTTCTTGTCTGAGATTCTCAGGTGGGCATATATGAACTTTACAGATAGCAAGCTATCAATTTCAGTGGTTACAGGACTGAGTGGGAAATGTATCCCTTCTACTTCAATGTAAGAAGATCCAAGTTTTGGGAATTTACAAGAGCCTGCCGTCCGAGCGTTGGAGGAAGCCTGGATACCAGACCAAGGACGGCCAAGTTAAGGCCATCAGGATCAGCAGGGAATCGATAGACAACATAGGCTTCTCGGGAGTGCGCAGAAAGAGAGGGGTCTGAGGAAAGAAACAAGAGTGTGGGAGTCCCTCTACTGAGTTACCCAACAAGGCCGAAACACGCGTCTGTGATGGTTGATGGTACTCTTCTTCTACTGAGGAGGACCAATGAAGCCAAAACACGTGTACTATAGAGAGAAACTGAGTACAGAGCCTTGGGGAACTCTATAATGATCAGGATAGGGAGAAGCGATATGTCCCACCCAGGAGACGCAATAGGGCCGGTCAGATAAATAGGATTTAACCATTGGAGGACTGGGCCATATAGTCCAAGAGAAGAGAGTTATGATAGAAGGATTAAAAGTATCAAAGACTGCAGACAGATCCAGGAGGATGAGTATAGAGGATCGCATAGCATGACAAACTGAAAGAAGAGTATTGGTGGCATGGAGAGGCGCAGTCTCGCTAGACAGAGAAGGTCAAAAGCCAGATTGAAGTGGAGGAAGTAGTGAGTGAATCAAGAAGACACCTGTAAATAGTAGTTTGTGCGGCCGATGATTCACACCTCTGCTGACAGAGCCGCGGCCGCTGGGGTAATGACACACCCCTCCAGCTGTTCCTCTTCGATGCCGGCTAATGGGTTTTCCTCCGTCACGGCTCCGCCATTCTTCACACGGCTGGCCAAATATGCAAGCCGGGTAGCTTTCAGCACCAGTTGCCCTTATTCAACGGAGAATGCTTCTTATCAGTTTTCCTTCATACGAGCGCCCTTCACGTCACAGGAGCCAGTCTCTTTCCTTCTTAACACGCAGCCCAACGTGGCTGATGAAACAACCAAACGCAAGAAGATTATCAGATTTCTTCTTCGACACAGGGCATCAGTACGCCCATTCCTAACTGACTTTCTCCTCCAGCAATGCTGATCCCTGTCAACGAACACACTGCATTAGAACAAAGCACCTTCTCAGATGATAGATACTTTTCTATGTGTTTGATACCTTGTCTATCAAGCCCCTAAGAACCTCCTACTTGTTTACCCTTTCAACCTTTCATTGCTGCGATGCCTGGTATTGCTTTACAACTCCTTGTGGCTCAAATCCTTAGGATTAACCCTTTCACAGTCCACAAGTAGACATTGACAATGAGCTAAGAGCATTGCAGGAAAGGTTCGTCAGGTTACAAGAACCTGAAGAAGTATAACCAGAAATAAGGGTACCGGTGCAGAAAACGGGGGATTGGAATCCAGGAGATTTTTTGTTCAGGTGAAACCCTCGGGCAATAAGAAATGTTTGTGTTGAAAAAGATGATGGCAGAGCATATGGACAGTCCTGGGACAAGAAGTAGAACAAGCAAGGTAACAGTGGCAGAATGCTTTTTGTTAGACTAGATATACAATTCTGTGTGAGGAACCCCCCTCCAACCTCCTGCCCCCCACCCAAACCTGGCCAGCCTGCAATGGAAAAGTTGAGTAACTGATCTTGTCTTTTACAGCCCAATCCAATAACCTTGAAAGGCTCCTGGGGGTAGAAGATGCTCTTCCTCGTCACAGTACCTTTGGTGCCTTGGCAGGCAAAGTGGCAGAGTTTCTCGGTTTCACTTGACGATTCCCTCTGAGGATGGATCCCCAGCCCCCTTGGAAGGAGCCACTGGGATGTGGAGTCCACATGGAAAAGTGCACCAAAGTCTTGCTGAAGTGCAGCAGTTTTGCTCTTTGCCGTGCTCTCCTGTGGTCGACGATTTCTCCGACTGTAGAAGTCCTGTAAAGATGAAAATTGCTGTGGGCTCCTTAAAGGCTTGGCAGATGAAAAAGACCCCTGGGACCTTTCAATAACTTCTGGTGGCAACTGGTACATATATCACTTTTGGTGTCTGGTTCAGATTTGCACGGGTTGTCAGACTTTCATTTGTTCGGTGCTGTAGCCTGCGTGTCTTCTGGCGACCTGGACTTGACCACTGGAGTGGACTACAGACCATCACCAAGTCTGGACCCTCAGGACTTCTTCGATCGTTACTGGTGGCGGGAAACCCACAGACTGACCTTCCGCTGCACTCAGTAACTCTGGACTCTCTTCGGCGGAAAAAAGTGGTCAGTGACTATGGCAAGGATGTCCCTTACAATGTTCTTAGGCAGTTTGGCACTTGCAGCTCCAGGTATCCCGCAGCAATATGCCAAGGTACCCCCTCTTTTGGGCGGTAGACAGCAACGGCTTCCAGTCATGCCGAAACACAACTCCCGACCCTGGGTAACACCAATGGACTTCTCTGACTCAAGATGTTCAGACCAGAACATATCAGCACAAGCAGCCTGAGTGAGTACCACGGCCCAGAGACCTTAGCCAACTGTGTCTGTGATGGCATTTTCTGTTCTAGCCCTGTGAGCACGAAGCTGCCTCTGTGGTGTCAGAAAAGGCTTGCAGCACTCCTTAGCACTGGCTCCTTCGCGGTTAAATGTAAGAGAGATAGATTTTCATATATGTGACTGCAGCATGTCCCCAAGAAGACACTTCCTCCGCCCCATCTGGCATTTCTAAACCTTTTTGGTGAATCCCCTGGCCTTGATGTCACCCGACACCACAAGCAGAAGTATCTCAGTTCTTCCTTGCTTTGCTGGTGAGTGGCATATAGCCTTGTAAGTTTATCTTTACCTTATTTGCTGGAGTGCGGCAGCAGCCGATGTGTGCACAAGTAGCATGTAGAGGTAATGTAACCTCCGAAGAGTCAGTACATAGGAGGTAAGGATCGCAATTATTTGCACAGTTCTATCTGATGGAAGGCGGATGACAAATGGGTTAAGGAGAACACTGACGCTAGTTCCAGGTTTGCAAGAATTTGCCCACAGTTTGGTAAAGAGTGTTTGTCATCTTAAAATGTTACCATTAATGCTGATTTATGGGTTTCTTGATGATGATCGCCGGAAAGAGCATTTTGTTTAGTCGATACCAGGGTGCACTTTAAAGGCAAATGCTTTGTGCTGCAAAGAATAGAAAGGCAGCTCAGTACACAGCCCTGTTGCCGTGCTACATTAAACAAAGCACACAGAGCAGTCGGAATAAATCAGACACTGGGCAGCGGTCCAATATGCCTCCTGAGTAAATGGTCCATATATGCTTTGTGAACAAGCTGCATTCACTTCATCATATTTGTCAATCACCATGCCGGAACTCGCATACTGCTGAGGCATTTTACGTGATCCACCCATGCAATTTATTCATGCTGTATTACAGCCACTCCATCTGCAATGTCCAGGTTTCCATAGGTCAATGCCATCTGAGAATGTGAGTTTAGATTTACCGCACCTTTCTTATCTTCCGGTTGCTGATGGTCGAATGCTGCGCATCAAACTCTTTCTCTGCACTGCAGCACCTTCCCATTGCTGCTGGTCAATGATTGTGCATCGTGCTCACACTCTGCGCTGCTGCACCTTCTGGTCACTACTGGTCGACCCCTTCGTAGCCAAACACCTGCGGTGCACAACAGCACGGCCTTGTCCTGCGCAGGCTTTGCCACAGGGGGTACAATCCTCAGTTGATAAAGAACATGCTGTATGGACATAGTGCAACGTGCAATGTAGCAAACGCCCAGCATCTCCTGCGATCCTGCGGTGCACAACACTGCAGCCTTGTCCTGCACTGGCTTTGCCCCAGAGGGTCTGATCCTCAGTTTATAAACAATGCGCTTTGTGGATGTAGTGCAACATGCAACGTATCAAACGGCCAGCATCTCCTACGATCCTAACGTGCACAACACTGCAGCCTTGTCCTGTGTGGGATTTGCCGCAGAGGGTAGATCCTCAGTTGATAAAGGATACACTGCTTGGACATAGTGCAACATGCAACGTATCAAACAGCCAGCGTCTCCTGTGATGCTGCAGCGCACAACACTGTGGCCTTGTCCTGCACGTGCTTTACCACAGAGGGTCCGATACTCAGTTTATTAAGGATAGGCTGGGTGGATGTAGCACAAAGTGTGATGTATCAAATGGCCAGCATATCCTGCGGTCATGCAGCGCACAGCAATGCAGCCTTGTCCTGCATGGGCTTTGCCGCAGAGGTTCCGATCCTCGGTTTATAAACGATATGCTGAGTGGACGTAGTGCAATGTGTGAAGCATCAAGTGCCCAGCATCTCCTGCGGTGCACAACACTGTGGCCTTGTCCTGCGCCCGCTTTGCCACAGAGGGTCCGCTCCTGGGTATAAAGGATACTTTGCATGGACACAGTGCAACGTATCAAACAGCCAGCGTCTCCTGCGGTCCTCCGGCGTACAACGCCAAAGCCTTGTCCTGCGCGGGACAGAAGGAAGGAGGAAAGAAAGCTGGAATTAAGAAATGGAAATAATGAAAACAGAAGGATGATGACAGAGGCTAGACAGAAATGCAAGAAAAGATGCAAACAAAGTGAAGAAGGAAGGAGGACGTGAGAGAAGAAGGAAATGAAAGGATGGAAGGAAATGGAAAGCTTTAAATATTTAAATCTGCAGACTAAAAGTACATCCTGATGACCACTAGGTGGCAAGCAATCACCATCTTTCCACTAAAAATAATACATGCCGTGCAGTACAACTGTACTATCACTTAAGGACTATCTATCGTATGTCGTATAAAGTGCAATATAATTTGAGACAGCAGCTAATCAAGACGTTGCAAAAGAAGCCCCGTTATCCAAAGCAGCCCTTGGCAGGAACACCAATGAGGCTCTCAGAACGTGGAAAAGGGATGGGGGCATTTTCAAGAAGAACAAGTCCGAACCGAGTGTGCTGATCCAAGAGCACACACAGCGGTCACATTAACAGCTGGAAAGGTGTCAAAGCCACACCTGGTGTGGCAAGGGGTACACCTTCAGCTGCCTCTGAAGGGTAATCTGAACAACAACCAGCAGTTGAGGCACCACCGCCACCCAAACAGTAAACGGAGCTATCCGAAATTTGCTGCGAGGAAGCGCTTAGAAGCACCATAGTACGGGGTGGGTCAGGAGGTGTGGCTTTCCAGTAGATACTTGAAGATCCCAGGATTGTTTCCCTAGTTTGCATCTGGATTTGGGGCGTCATATAAAGTGCTACGGATAATCAGTGCATTGGAAGTACCGCTTAAACTGGCAGTAAACGAGCATACGCTACACATTCAGTGTTTTATTTATTTTATTTGTTTTTATTTACTTATTTGAATTTATAAAGCGCACAAAGCGGCCCTGGGGCATCGTGTCGCTGTTACAGCAGTGCTTGCTTGGATACAAAGAAAAAGAGCACCTGTCTGTGATTCTTGGTTACATAAAATCTCATTCATGGAACCTCTATGCCCAGCGTTTCCTACAGGAAGTTCCCCTCCTCCTGTGTCATTATTAAACATTCCCCAGAATGTGAGGTACCACGTGTGCTAGACTCGCGGAAATGTATAGTACACGTTTAGTATTTGGTAGACTGGCTAGGGGAGCCTTGTCCTGCACGTGCTTTGCCACAGAGGGTCCGATCCTCGGTTTATAAACAATATGCTGCGTGGACATCTATACATCAGTGAGAGTCTTTTCCCAGAAGCCTCAGGGGTTTCTTTGTCTTCACCCCTGGACAGTGGTGGGCAGATAGGCGTTGTTTGGGTGCTGCAGCCAAATGCCCTCTACCTCGTAAGTCTTCTAATTATATTCCCTGTGCAAATGTCCTTGCCATTGACGCTGGCAAACATGTACTCTTTAAATTTAATTTGGATCCTGCTTCTGACCTCCCATTGTTTCCGCTTCTTCCTCTCCCATTTCTCAGTGATTTTGCCAAGTTTTACTCATCACAGTACTCATCACAGTAGATTATCTGTTTTCTTTTTGTTGAATGGTTGTTTTGGCCAGCAAATATATTCGGGAGAGTACCCACTGCACCCCTGGCACCATTGTCCCCCTACATTATTAGCCCAAACCCTCCCCCACATATATTTTTGGCAAAATATGTTAAAAAAAACTTGACATCTGCTGCAGCAAAACCTCCCATATTCCTGTGCACTGGAACTCTGGCTTCGCATTCACACAGGAGATCTCGGACTCAGTAGAAAGGGATGGGTTGGCCTCAGAGTCTATAGAAGCTACTGCCTAGTCTTGACACCTCTGTCAAAAACATGGGGCCTGATTACGAGTCCGGCGGTAACCGAGGTGGTAAAACTGCCTGGTTACCGCCGGACTCGTATTACCATTCCGCCTCCGTGACTCCCGGAAATACCAGGGCATTACGACCCTGGTGTCCCAGGAATTCCCATAGGACTGAATGGGAATGGGAAGTGGAAACACTGGCACCATCTCGTGATGCTGCTGGTGTTTCCACGTCCGCCTGCAGGCGGGCGGTGTTAAACCCGCAGACCTGGCGGGAACATCATCTCCCGCCTGCAGGAGTCGGGATTGGGCAGTCCGGAATTAACAGTGGCGGCGCGTTTACCGCCTCTGTTTATTCCGGACCACCCGACCTGTAATGAGGCCCATGGTCTTTCAATCAGGGCATAATTTTAACTATTTTCCATATGTCTACCAGAGCACGGCAAAGCGAGGGAAAGGGTCAGTAAGAGGAATGGCAGGAATTGGGCAAACTCCCCTTCATCTCTGCTGTGCACTAGGTACCACTCGGGCCTATGCCAGGGCTGGATGCTGATCTGAAGTCGCCATCGAGCCCTACGGATACCCTTGGTGTCGAGTACACTGAAGGCATCAGTTTATCGAGTAGAGGGTTGTTAATCTCGGATGCTGATTTTCTACTATTGCTTCTGGGACCAAACTGATGGTTGAAAAGAATGATATCGACACGCAGGGCATCATGGGTACACAAACATAGGATAGGGATAGTATGGTGTTGCATCTAGATAGGATTGTGAAGGTTAGCAAGTGCCACAGTTATAATCGTGAACATTAACCTGTGTCGCATCTAGATAGGATTATGAAGGTTAGCAAGTGCCACAGTTATAATCGTGAACATTAGCCTGCGTCGCATCTAGATAGGATTGTGAAGGTTAGCAAGTGCCACAGTTATAATCGTGAACATTAACCTGTGTCGCATCTAGATAGGATTATGAAGGTTAGCAAGTGCCACAGTTAGATAGAACTGTGAACTTCAGGCTGCCCCTCATCTGGACAGGATTGTGAACGTTAGCATGTGCCACACTCAGATGGAATTCAAATGTTAGCATCTCTCACATTTAGATAGAATTGTGAACATTAGCCTGCGTCGCATCTATAGGATTGTGAATGTCACACTTAGATGAAACTGTGAATGTTAGCAAATGACACACTTAGATGGAATTTTGAACTTTAGCCTGTGTCGCACCTAGAAAGGTTTATGAATGTTGCATGAATGCATCTCATCTAGATAGGTCTATGAATGTTAGCATGTGCCACACTTAGATGGAATTATGAAGGTTAGCATCTGCCACAGTTATAATCGTGAACATTAGCCTGCGTCGCATCTAGATAGGATTATGAAGGTTAGCATGCGCCACAGTTATAATCGTGAACATTAGCTTGCGTTGCATCTAGATAGGATTGTGAAGGTTAGCATGTGCCACAGTTATAATCGTGAACATTAGCCTGCTTCGCATCTAGATAGGATTATGAAGGTTAGCAAGCGCCACAGTTATAATCGTGAACATTAGCCTGCGTCGCATCTAGATAGGATTATGAAGGTTAGCAACTGCCACAGTTATAATCGTGAACATTAGCCTGCGTCGCATCTAGATAGGATTATGAAGGTTAGCAAGTGCCACAGTTATAATCGTGAACATTAGCCTGCGTCGCATCTAGATAGGATTATGAAGGTTAGCAAGCGCCACAGTTATAATCATGAACATTAGCCTGCGTCGCATCTAGATAGGATTATGAAGGTTAGCAAGCGCCACAGTTATAATCGTGAACATTAGCCTGCGTCGCATCTAGATAGGATTGTGAATGTTAGCATGTGCCACGCATAGATGGAATTATGAAGGTTAGCAAGTGCCACAGTCATAATCGTGAACATTAGCCTGCGTCGCATCTAGATAGGATTATTAAGGTTAGCAAGTGCCACAGTTATAATCGTGAACATTAGCCTGCGTCGCATCTAGATAGGATTGTGAATGTTAGCATGTGCCACGCATAGATGGAATTATGAAGGTTAGCAAGTGCCACAGTCATAATCATGAACATTAGCCTGCGTCGCATCTAGATAGGATTATGAAGGTTAGCAAGTGCCACAGTTATAATCGTGAACATTAGCCTGCGTCGCATCTAGATAGGATTATGAAGGTTAGCAAGTGCCACAGTTATAATCGTGAACATTAGCCTGCGTCGCATCTAGATAGGATTGTGAATGTTAGCATGTGCCACGCATAGATGGAATTATGAAGGCTAGAAAAATGCCGCACTCGGATGTAATTGTGAATGTTAGCATGCTGCCACACTAATATGGAATTATGAAGATTACCAAGTGCAACACTTAAATGGATTTGGGAATGTTAGCATGTCCCACACTTGGATAGAATCCTGAACGTTAGCCTGAGTCGCTTCTTGCTGGGATTGTGAAAGTTGGCAGGTGCCATACTAGACAGAATTGTGAATGTTAGCATGTTAAATATCATATAACCCACTAACCAAAAAAAAGCTCAACATTTCGGTATCAGGTGATAAATATTATCCCCATATATGTGGTCGCCGTACATAATATTGCCGGGAAAAGGTTGTGGCGATATTATATGGATGACCATATATATGGGGATAGGATAGGGGCAGCCAAAAAAAAGGGGGGGGTTTGGGAGTTGCGGGGGTGTCCCCTGCATGTTCCATGCAATAATGTCCCCACAAAAAACTGCCATTTTTCGGCAATATTTTTGCATGGCTATATTTTTGTGGGGACATTATTACATGGAACCAACATTTCTGCATAATTATCTCACTCAAAATACTCGCACAACCATCTCTCGCACAACAACCCACACGTGCTTCACAACACTGCAACAACACATAAGCCGCACCAACAGCACACAAGGACTGACATTGATCTGATACTCGAACCAAAGCTCAGCACCCGGTGTATACCGAGTTGAAGCTGCCAACAGAACACCACTCCTCTCACTATCCTGCTCCCTTTGCAGATCCGCCAGAGCACCTGGGGACCAACTCCATTGGAGACCGTGCGCGGTACAAATACCTTTAACATTTAACATGGCAGCATCTCCCAAATCACCCCTTTTATTCTAGAAGTGAAGAACATGTAATACTCTATATCAACCACTAGATGGTGGCCTATGCAAAGAAAGTGAGCCGGATTCACAAGCATTAGAACTATATATAAATGCTTGTATTTGTAGAACATGCGGAAGAAATGTACAGGTCCTGAATTTGGGTCCACTGTATTGTGGGCTTGGGCACCTACACCATGGACTCCCAGGCCAAAAGTTGCTACTCCTCCCATAGATGCAGGAGACAGCCCATCTAAAATTGGTCGCATTATCTGATTTGCTGCATGGGAGCAAGACCATGACTAACAGTTTGGAATTTTATTTTTTAATTTATTGGGCATTTATAATGCGCCTACACACAAAGTGTTCCACCTTGTGTTCATTGGTCTAGTTTGGGATCGAATTTTTGATTCATGAGTTGTGGTCGAACTTTGAAAGTGTGCATTTATTAACCACATTATTTTGCCGATGTTGTCCTCAGAAACAGATGGTGAGTTAAGTCGGTCTATGTAGAAAGGGATGTGGGGCGAGTGGGTTTTGCAGGCGTGGGGAGGTTGGCTAGTGCTGGCTAAAGAGCCCACGAATGGCATAACGTCATCCAAGGTTGCCTAAAGGGAGTTGACCTTGTCAAGAGCTCAATCGCAAAAGCGAAGCCACTTGCTTGTGTACTGCTTTCGAGTACAGCCTTCCTTGCTGAGATTCTCAGGTGGGCATATATGAACTTTACAGATAGCAAGCTATCAATTTCAGTGGTTACAGGACTGAGTGGGAAATGTATCCCTTCTACTTCAATGTAAGAAGATCCAAGTTTTGGGGATTTACAAGAACCTGGCGTCCGAGCGTTGGAGGAAGCCTGGATACCAGACCAAGGACGGCCAAGTTAAGGCCATCAGGATCAGCAGGGAATCGATAGACAACATAGGCTTCTCGGGAGTGCGCAGAAAGAGAGGGGTCTGAGGAATGAAACAAGAGTGTGGGAGTCCCTCTACTGAGGTACCTAACAAGGCCGAAACACGCGTCTGTGGTGGTTGATGGTACTCTTCTTCTACTGAGGAGGACCAACGAAGCCAAAACACGCGTCTGTGGTGGTTGATGGTACTCTTCTTCTACTGAGGAGGACCAACGAAGCCAAAACACGTGTACTATAGAGAGAAACTGAGTACAGAGCCTTGGGGAACTCTATAATGAACAGGATAGGGAGAAGAGATATGTCCCACCCAGGAGACGGAATAGGGCCGGTCAGATAAATAGGATTTAACCATTGGAGGACTGGGCCATATAGTCCAAGAGAAGAGAGTTATGATAGAAGGATTAAAAGTACGAAAGACTGCAGACAGATCCAGGAGGATGAGTATAGAGGATCGCATAGCATGACAAACTGAAAGAAGGGTATTGGTGGCATGGAGAGGCGCAGTCTCGCTAGACAGAGAAGGTCAAAAGCCAGATTGAAGTGGAAGAAGTAGTGAGTGAATCAAGAAGACACCTGTAAATAGTAGTTTGTGCGGCCGATGATTCACACCTCTGCTGACAGAGCCGCGGCCGCTGGGGTAATGACACACCCCTCCAGCTGTTCCTCTTCGATGCCGGCTAATGGGTTTTCCTCCGTCACGGCTCCGCCATTCTTCACACGGCTGGCCAAATATGCAAGCCGGGTAGCTTTCAGCACCAGTTGCCCTTATTCAACGGAGAATGCTTCTTATCAGTTTTCCTTCATACGAGCGTCCTTAACGTCACAGGAGCCAGTCTCTTTCCTTCTTAACACGCAGCCCAACGTGGCTGATGAAACAACCAAACACAAAAAGATTATCAGATTTCTTCTTCGACACATGGCATCAGTACGCCCATTCCTAACTGACTTTCTCCTCCAGCAATGCTGATCCCTGTCAACGAACACACTGCATTAGAACAAAGCACCCTCTCAGATGATAGATAATTTTCTATGTGTTTGATACCTTGTCTATCAAGCCCCTAAGAACCTCCTACTTGTTTACCCTTTCAACCTTTCATTGCTGCGATGCCTGGTATTGCTTTACAACTCCTTGTGGCTCAAATCCTTAGGATTAACCCTTTCACAGTCCACAAGTAGACATTGACAATGAGCTAAGAGCATTGCAGGAAAGGTTCGTCAGGTTACAAGAACCTGAAGAAGTATCACCAGAAATAAGGGTACCGGTGCAGAAAACGGGGGATTGGAATCCAGGAGATTTTTTGTTCAGGTGAAACCCTCAGGCAATAAGAAATGTTTGTGTTGAAAAAGATGATGGCAGAGCATATGGACGGTCCTGGGACAAGAAGTAGAACAAACAAGGTAACAGTGGCAGAATGCTTTTTGTTAGACTAGATATACAATTCTGTGTGAGGTTCCCCCCTCCAGCCCCCTGCCCCCCACCCAAACCTGGCCAACCTGCAATGGAAAAGTTGAGTAACTGATCTTGTCTTTTACAGCCCAATCCAATAACCTTGAAAAGGTTCTATCACCCCATAGTACCTGAGAGGCCACAGGAGAACAGGATCCAAGACAAATCTGGGACCCCTGGACGGCTCCTGGGGTAGAAGATGCTCTTCCTCGTCACAGTACCTTTGGTGCCTTGGCAGGCAAAGTGGCAGAGTTTCTCGGTTTCACTTGACGATTCCCTCTGAGGATGGATCCCCCAGCCCCCTTGGAAGGAGCCACTGGGATGCGGAGTCCACATGGAAAAGTGCACCAAAGTCTTGCTGAAGTGCAGCAGTTTTGCTCTTTGCAGTGCTCTCCTGTGGTCGACGATTTCTCCGACTGTAGAAGTCCTGTAAAGATGAAAATTGCTGTGGGCTCCTTAAAGGCTTGGCAGATGAAAAAGACCCCTGGGACCTTTCAATAACTTCTGGTGGCAACTGGTACATATATCACTTTTGGTGTCTGGTTCAGATTTGCACAGGTTGTCAGACTTTCATTTGTTCGGTGCTGTAGCCTGCGTGGCTTCTGGCGACCTGGACTTGACCACTGGAGTGGACTACAGACCATCACCAAGTCTGGACCCTCAGGACTTCTTTGATCGTTACTGGTGGCGGGAAACCCACAGACTGACCTTCCACTGCACTCAGTAACTCTGGACTCTCTTCGGCGGAAAAAAGTGGTCAGTGACTATGGCAAGGATGTCCCTTACAATGTTCTTAGGCAGTTTGGCACTTCGCAGCTCCCGGTATCCCGCAGCAATATGCCAAGGTAACCCCTCTTTTGGGAGGTAGACAGCAACAGCTTCCAGTCATGCCGAAACACAACTCCCGACCCTGGGTGACACCAATGGACTTCTCTGACTCAAGATGTTCAGACCGAAACATATCAGCACAAGCAGCCTGAGTGAGTACCACGGCCCAGAGACCTTAGCCAACTGTGCCTGTGATGGCATTTTCTGTTCTAGCCCTGTGAGCACGAAGCTACCTCTGTGGTGTCAGAAAAGGCTTGCAACACTCCTTAGCACTGGCTCCTTCGCGGTTAAATGTAAGTAAGATAGATTTTCATATATGTGACTGCAGCATGTCCCCAAGAAGACCCTTCCTCCGCCCCATCTGGCATTTCTAAACCTTTTTGGTGAATCCCCTGGCCTTGATGTCACCCGACACCACAAGCAAAAGTATCCCAGTTCTTCCTTACTTTGCTGGTGAGTGGCATATAGCCTTGTAAGTTTATCTTTACCTTATTTGCTGGAGTGCGGCAGCAGCCGATGTGTGCACAAGTAGCACGTAGAGGTAATGTAACCTCCGAAGAGTCAGTACATAGGAGGTAAGGATCGCAATTATTTGCACAGTTCTATCTGATGGAAGGCGGATGACAAATGGGTTAAGGAGAACACTGACGCTAGTTCCAGGTTTGCAAGAATTTGCCCACAGTTTGGTAAAGAGTGTTTGTCAACTTAAAATGTTACCATTAATGCTGATTCATGGGTTTCTTGATGATGATCGCCGGAAAGAGCATTTTGTTTAGTCGATACCAGGGTGCACTTTAAAGGCAAATGCTTTGTGCTGCAAAGAATAGAAAGGCAGCTCAGTACACAGCCCCGTTGCCGTGCTACATTAAACAAAGCACACAGAGCAGTCGGAATAAATCAGACACTGGGCAGCGGTCCAATATGCCTCCTGAGTAAATGGTCCATGTATGCTTTGTGAACAAGCTGCATTCACTTCATCATATTTGTCAATCACCATGCCGGAACTCGCATACTGCTGAGGCATTTTACGTGATCCACCCATGCAATTTATTCATGCTGTATTACAGCCACTCCATCTGCAATGTCCAGGTTTCCATAGGGCAATGCCATCTGAGAATGTGAGTTTAGATTTAGCTCATATTGGCCACCTGTTTTGAAACTGCTTTTTTGTTGGAAACAAGTGGGTTGGTGAGGCGATTGCCAAGATTAACAGTGTACTATCCAGTTCACTTGTCAGTATGCTGGACATAGATCTATATGAACAATTCATGAAAAGGCTGACATGCAAGTATTAACATGCCTTTTGTCTATGACTATGCTTGGAATTAATACTATCTGCGCTGAGCTTGGCATTTATCCTCTTGATGCAACAACAGCAGGCACTTCATTTACAGTATGATAACAACGAGGATACCAGCTTACCTGTATTACCAGTTATTTTGGAATATACTCCTTCGGTATCAGGCACTGGACATAGGCTCTAGTTTTGGGCCATTTCTCTGGTCAAACTCCTTGATTTGAACGCATGAAACCAAGTGTAAATCACAAAGACCACGAGCACCACAAGACCATTTCTTTATTATATTGTGGCACCAACATTAGCAAAATGCTTTCAGCAAGATATGGAGAACTACACAAGGCCAGCGTCATCGTGGTTTGAGTGTCATTCTGCATTTCGTGTGTTACTACGACATTAGACAGCTTTACTTATTTTCCCTGTGCGCTTATGTAGTTCTTCATCAATGCTTTAGTCTACATGGAGGTGTCAAGGGGTAAAATGGCTCTGGAAAGCTGTGGAGAACTCCATGAGGCCTTCCTTCGGGTGCTACATTGGCATCTAATAGGGTCCTTGTGGAGTCAACAAGATACAAATCCAGCTATTCTTCGTCTTTAATATGCATGATACTGGATTTACAATTGTTTCAATATTTGTTTTGTTCAGGTGTCGGGCACCATTTTGTGGTGCTAACCTATCTTGGTGCTTCTTGATTCATATTAGAATGCGAAGTATTGGCCATGTACTATGACAGATGCGTATATCAGAACACCTTGTTACTCTGGATGTTTATACAATGGTTTATTGGGTCGTAGGGTCATTAAGAGTTGATGTTTAGAGTAGATATGAGATAATACATATTATATCTGGGTATGATTATATTTGCCTACATTCCTAAATAATATATGTATGGATGATGTATGTGTATTAGAAGGTATGCTACTTTGTTATTATGCCCACTTCTGACAGGATATCTTCATGTTTGTTAGAAGATCACTGCTCTGCATACTCTATCCTGGTGTCTTACTCTCAATGTTTACTGAATTTTTATATACTGTCTAAAATGTGCTGAGTTGAGATGAGGGGAGGGAGGGCGGATTCTCCCTGTCTTTGTGGGAACTGGCAACAAACAGTTTGTGAATATTATTGCACTTTGGTTACTTATAATTATAGGTTGTTTGTGGGGCCTCTCACAGTTGGTCTTGAATGATATATTTGTTGGTATAAGTTTGTATATTTAGAAAAACTGTTGCGGACTAATTGAATTTGTGACAGCTGGGTTATTGAATTTGATAGGTTATTTGTGTTAATAAGAAATCTAGTGTTTGTGTTGTGCACCATAATGGAATGGAATGCTAGTTGAAGCCATCATATGTGATATATTATGTGGTTTGGTAGGGGTTCATGCAGGTTTATTGCTATTTATAGCTTGTCAAAAACAAATTATACTCCGGTTAGTAAATGCTATGTGTCATGGTGATTTGATTAAAAAGAAAGAATTAGATGGGGTGAATGATGCCTAATTGATGTGTCCGAGGGCTGATGAGAAATTGTGTGACGGATTGTTGTAGACTGATAAATTCTTGGATTAGGCTTCGTTGAGTCGAGAGTGGCTGAGGAGGATTGGGCTGGGTGTGACCTTGAAAGTATAGGCCAAATATACAGTACAGAGGTACAGTGGGTGAGTAATCTGTGTGTTATATGAAGGATATGCGTGGACGGTGATGAATGTTAAAGGACTATCAGATTTTGGGTTTAATAATATAGATTTAGGGGTTTCTATGTCATTACAATATTTGGGGTAAGGGAGCAGAAGAATATGTTTGTTGACGAATGTTCAAGATGTTGTTAGGTAATTGGTATTATAGTTTGTGGTGGTATGTTATGAGGTTTTAGTTATAAATATATAGGAGTAAACTTGGGTTGTTATGGTTTAAAGTAGGGTAGGAGACTAGTTTATATGTTATGTATAAGTTGGCCTGGGATGTTTGGTGAGTAAAGTTCTGAATGGATGTTGGTATGTATATAATTTTGATTATCGTAAGCCTGATGGTTGTTGGGCTTCTGGAACTGGTAGATGTGTGTTTTGTGTTGTTTTTTGTGAGTGTATGGGTGGGGTTTTCTTTATCTTTTACATTTATTTTCTTACTTATTTTTTCCTTTATTTTTCATACTTTTCACACTCTTAGGTTGGAAGTTTTTATTTTTCTCTCACAAATGGATTTAGTAAAACATATTTGTATCTATATATGGGAATTTAAATGTGTAAAAATGAAAGTAATTCTAGTGGTGAGATATTGATCCTTTAAACTTTGTTTCATGGAATGTTAGAGGTATTGGATGTGTGTTTAAAAGGAGGAAGGTTTTGGCACGGATATGGAGGAGTAGAGGGGATGTTGTGTTTCTTCAGGAGACTCATTTGAATGAGCAAATTGGTGGTTATTTGTCCAATCATAAATACCCACAGGTGGTATCAAACTAGTATGATACTAAATCTAGGGGGGTTAGTGTATTATTCGGGAGGGGACTGACTATCAAAATTAAAAAATAGTAAAAGATCAAGACGGTCGTATTCTACTCATAGATGTATTACATAATGGAAGGAAACTTACTATTGGGACAGTATATGCTCCATGTGCTCCAGATATGTTTTTTTTAGGAAATTAGATGGTCTTTTAGAGTAGATGGAGGGAGAGGTGGTTATTTTGGGTGGGGATTTTAACTTAGCGCTGGATAGTGAGCTAGACAGGAAGTCAGATTGCAGGTATAATAGTGGGAGGTTAGGAGAAGAATTAAAAGTTTGCTTTTAAATATGATCTTGTTGATATTTGCAGGGTTCATCATCTAAGAGATAGAGAATATTCATTTTATTCGACGGTACATAATTCGTATTCTCTGATAGATTTTTTTAAAATTGGTGATAAATTAGTTGATCAGACGTTTAGTTCCAGTATTGGGGAGAGATGTATTTCTGATCATGCGCTAAAAGATTTTAAAGTCAATTTGCATACTATTCATAAAAAAAAAGAACAGATGGAGAATGCAAGCCAATTCCCTTAATGACCCGTTGATTAATGTAGGACTAGATGACTTTGTTCGGAAATATTTTGAGGAAAATAATGGATCAGCAGACGTTAAGATTGTATGGCACTGTTTTAAGGCTAAAAAGAGAAAAAAAGAAAAGATTGAAAGGTTAGAGAAGGAGACTGTGGATTTACAAAGGAGCTGTGCGCAAGTGGAAAAGAATTGCATGAAACATTAATTCCTCTTTGAATTTGTTCAATTTAAGATACTTTTGCAATCACAAGCGGGGAAGAGCTTGTTTTATACAAAACAGCTTTTTTGGGAATTTGGAGACAAAAATAGAAGACTTCTGGCAAATCAGCTTAATGGTCTAATGGCAGAAAGTGTGTTTCATCAATCGAAAATGATGAAGGTGAAGTATTTTATAGGAGTGATGATATTTGTGAAGAGTTTAGACTAGTTTATAAAGAGTTATATAAGGAACAGTTACATCTTAATGAAATAGATTTGCAGTCTTTTTTTGATAAAGGTAACATTCCAGGAATTTGGGATGACAAAAAATTGATTTTTGAATCTACGATAGATGTGGCTGAGGTTACTAATGCAATATTGCTGTTGAAAGATAGAAAATCACCAGGGCCAGTTGGGAATGTTTCAGAATTCTATAAAAAATGTGTAGCGCAAATATCCCCAATTTTATGTATTCTCTTTAACGATTTTTTAGAGTCGGGAACGGTATGTGAATCAATGACGGATGTGATGATTATTGTCATTCCTAAGCCTGATAAGGATCACAAAAAATGCAGTAATTACAGACCTATTTCATTGTTGAATGTGGACTTTAAGATTTTGACGAAAATATGGGCAAATAGGCTTATGGTAAATATGGGAGATCTGGTGGATGAGTCTCAGGTGGGTTTCATCCCAGGTAGATATGGATATAACATCAGGACTGTTTTGAATGTCATTGGGATGCATCATGATAAAAATTCAAAGGGGGTCCTTTGGTTTTTTGATGCGGAGAAAGCGTTCGACAGGGTTAATTGGAGGTTTTTGGAATACACTGTTATAACGTTGAAGATTGTTATAGAGTTTCTGTCACTAACCTGAATTGACGGCGATCCTCCGGAGCAGAAATGTACGACTAAGGATCTCCCTGAGACCCCTGCTTCCCCTACTCCAAAGATTATAGAAAACCGAAGAGAGAAAGACAGGAGCCCCAGGGAAACCCTCGGGGGGGAAGAAAACCCTGGGAGTTCTCGAGAGTGCTTCGGGAGGATTGGCTCGTCTCTGGATGGATGGTGTTGCAGGATTCACGGTGCCTATATAACAAGGAATGGTCAGGTAAGGAGGAGATAGACTGACTCAGAGAAAGAATTCAGTTGAAGAGGAATTACACTTACAGTTCTTCTAGTCACTACGGGAATCTGTGTTTAGGGAATGCCGGTCTCGTTAGCCGACAAGGAGGATTCACCCAATGGATTCGAGAAAGATTCCTAAATAAGTACAAGGATATCACAAGGATGAGAGAGAGAAGGCTAAAGAGGAATAGGGAAGATTGGTAAATGAAACAGGACTTACTCGGTCAAAAGGATGGGTGGCTCAAAGAGGCACTTGGGTCGGAGAAGGGGCAATCGCAAAGGCAGAGACCTGAAGACCGCTGAGCCCGGTAGAAAAACCGCTGCTCGAGGGGACATTTCCAAAGGATTGCTAAATAGGAAGGAGGACAGCAAGAAGGGTTAAAGTGGAGTTCTAGGTAATCGAACAAAGTCTGAGGCAAAGATTGAGGTAGCGAACTTACGAAGCGTCTTGGAAAACAGAAGCAACGCACAAGAGAGAGGAGTTTCGGTCCTTAAATTCAGTCATGTGATCCTCTGATCGCGTACCAAGAGGACGTGCAAAGGCTCGACCGTCACTTCTCCCGTGTCCAGAGCACGTCGCCATCTTGAAATATCCACGAAAAGCGGAACTGCATAAAGACCATTGTCATCTCAATTGCCAACGCTGAAAAGGTGTAACAGTATGCCCCCTCCGTACAGGAGGCGAACCCGGTTTACCCGGGTGGAAGGCGAAAAAAACGTCTCACCAAGCGAGGGGCATGAACCCCCGAAGCAGGTTCCCAACTCCTGTCTGCAGGGGAGTAGCCCTTCCAATCTATTAGAAACTGGAGTTTACCTCGATGGTACCGAGAGTCACAAATGTTGGCTACTTCGAATTCAGTTCCCGAGTCGGTCAAGACAGGAGGAGGCAAAGGTTTGGTAGATCACTGAAACCTATCTTGAACAGCCAATTTAATTTGGGACACATGAAAGACCGGATGAATGTGAGACCAGGAGGGAGGTAGAGACAAACGGACAGCAAAAGCCCCCACTCGATCAATCACCGAAAAGGGTCCAAACAATCTGGGGGAAAGCTTTGAGGGGACCAGATGTTTGGGGAGAAATCGGGATGCCAGCCAGACCCTATCCCCCTTGTCACAGGATTGTAAATCTCTGCGATGTCTGTCAGCATACTTCTTGGCCCGGTTCTGAGCTTCTTGAAGGGACAATCGAGCCAATCGATGGCCCCTTTGGAGGTCTGCAAGAAGGCTTTCAACTCCCGGAAATCTCGAGGAAGGCGCGGAGATCACCGGAATGAATGAAGGATGAAATCCATAAGAGCAATGGAAAGGACTTGTGTTCAGAGCCGAGTGTTTGGCATTATTGTAGGCATATTCTGCTAAAGGTAAGAGGTCTACCCAATTGTCTTGTGCTGCCGAAACAAAGCAGCATAAATAGCCTTCCAAGGTTTGATTTAATCATTCTGTCTGCCCGTTGTTCTGGGGATGATATCCGGAACTAAGGGCTCTCTTGATACCCAGCACCTGGCATACTCTCTTCCAAAATTGAGAAGTGTACTGGGGACCCCTGTCAGAGACAATAGCATCAGGAAGACTGTGTCGAGAAAATATTTCAGAAATAAAGAGTTTGGACATCTGGGCAGTTCCTGGAATTTTGAGCAGAGGAGTAAAATGGGCAAACTTTGTGAAGTAATCGATGGTGACCATGATTGTAGTATAGTGAGAGGAAGGTGGAAGGTCTACTATAAAGTCTGTTGAAATAATTTGCCAAGGTCTTTCAGGAATGGGCATTCGGGTAAGTAGACCAAAAGGAGGAGCTCGTTCTGTTTTGGATTGAAGGCAGATACAGCATGCTTTGACATAGTTGATGACATCCGACTGAAGAGTGGACCACCAAAAATGCCGTCTGACGAGATCGAGAGTGGTCTGGATGCCTCGATGTCCGGCTGCTAAAGAATCATGGCACATCTGAAGGACCTCCAATTGTAGAGAAGGAGTAGGAACCAATACTTCATCTGAATGAAAATATAGATTCTGTTTCTTAGTAAGGTGGTAAGTTGTAACTAATTCTTCACATTGTCGTAGATGACGAGCAGTTTCTTGTTTAAGAATTTGAAGGAAATCCGAGATGACAGAAACAAATTGGGCTCGAGGGAACATTCTTTCAGGACAGAACTTTGAAGAATTAGGGTTCTTGCGAGACAAAGCATCTGCCCGTAAGTTTAAATTCCCAGGCAGAAAGGTGAATTCAATGTTATATGGTAAAAAGAAATGTGCCAATCGCGCTTGTCTGCTGTTCATTGTCTGAGCTTGTTGTAACACCTTAAGATTCTGATGATCAGTGCGCACCTCTATTGGACAGGGGGACCCCAGTAAGAGGTGTCTCCATTCTTCAAATGCCTTTTTGATTGCTAGAAGTTCCTTTTCTAATACTGAATAATGTACTTCAGAAGAGGTGAAAGTCTTGGACAAATAGGCTACTGGTCTTTCCTCCCCTTGTTCTCCCCGTTGCAAGAGAACTGCGCCTAAAGCCTGGTGGGAGGCGTCTGTCTCTACGATGAAAGGCTGTGTCTGATCAGGAGTAATTAGTATAGAAGCAGAAGTGAATAGTCCTTTCAAAGTCTCAAATGCTTGTTGGGCATCTCCATCCCAATGAAATGTGACTCCCTTCTTTAGCAGTCTGGTAATAGGTAAAATAGTTTCAGAATAACATGGGATGAATTTCCTTTAGAAATTTGCAAACCCCAAAAATCGTTGCACCTCCTTTACTGTTCTTGGGGGGGGGGCAATCCAAAACTGCTGAAACCTTTCTTGGATCCATGGAGATGCCGTGGGCTGAGAGGATGAAGCCAAGGTAGGTGATTTGTGTCTTATGGAATTCAAATTTTTCTGCCTTGCAGTATAACTGATTTGCCTGTAAGCGATCCAGGACGAGATTGACATGATGTATATGGTCACTCTTGTTCGCGGAAAAAATCAGAATGTCGACAATAACGAAATGTAGAAGAATATCTGCAAACAAATGATCCATAAACCTCTGAAAAACGGTGGGTGCGTTTACCATTCCAAGGGGCATCACTTGGTATTGGAAATGACCAAAGGGAGTTCGGAAGGCAGTTTTCCACTCATCTCCTTGTGCAATCCGAATTAAGTGATACGCTCCTCGAAGGTCTATCTTGGTATATAATTCAGCACCTCTAATCGCTTTCAATATATCTTTGATCAGAGGCATAGGGTATTTGGCGGGGATGGTGATCTTACTGAGTCCTCTGTAGTCAATACAAGGACGGAGCTCCTCCGAATCTTTCTTTGGTATGAAAAACAGAGAAGCACCTGCGGGGGATTTTGACTCTGTGATCAAACCATTTTGCAGATTAGACTGAAGGTATTCTTTGAGAGCTGCCTTTTCCTTTTGGGACAAAACATACATCCTCCCGAACGGAAGAGGCTGGTCCGGGAGCAGAGAGATATGGCAATCGTCCCTACGATGGGGAGGTAAAGTGGGAAAAAGCAGGTTTGAGAAAACCTTATTGAAATGACGATGACAAGGAGGAATCAGTTGTAACTGGCCGATAGAAGATATACCTGTGGCATTATTGATTTCAGAAGGGGTCTGTACTCCTACCACATCTTGACTCAGGCAGTGATCAATACAGTATTCTGAACCCAGAAATAGAGTTCCTGCCTTCCAATTGATAAAGGGGTTGTGAGTGCGTAACCAGGGAAGTCCTAAAATCACAGGAAAATGGGCTGTCTTTATGAGGTCGAACACAAGTTGTTCTTTATGGGAAGCAATCAAACACGTAAGCGGTTTGGTCTGCTCTCGAATAGGACCAGAGATCAAGGGATTCTCATCGACTCCTTGAATTGGAGTGGCACAACATTTGTTGGTTCTAGCTATCCCATTAGTCGCAGCCCATTGATCATCTAAGAAGTTTCCAGCCGCGCCGCAGTCCAGCAATGCCAGAATACCTGGGATAGTTCGATCAGGTAGACTGATGGTCAAGGAAAGGACTACCATAGAGTGTTGGATAATAGATGACTCTAAAGATAATCCTACTCTAGGAGGGGAACTCTGAATTAAATCCCTTGCCGTGGTTCCCTCTAGGGTAGGGATTTGGCATTTCCCGGAACCGTGGATCTTGGTCGGCGAGGAGGGGCAATAGGACAATCACGTAAGATATGAGAGGAAGAGCCACAATACATACATAGTCCTAAAGACTTCCTTCGGTCTCTTTCTTGATTTGACAAAGGTCCCTTGACAGTTCCGATCTGCATAGGTTCTTCAGCTGGTGCGGTCTTGCTTGTACTCGGAACCGCTTCAGATGGATAATGAACCCCCTTAGATCTCTTCTTCTCAAGAGTCCGTTCTTGTATTCTATAGTTGATTTGCATTGCCAGGGTGATCATATCTGCAAGATTAGCAGGCCGAGGAACCTTAGAAATCTCGTCCTTAAGCTCTTCCGAAAGACCTCGACGGAAAAGAGTAACTAATCCATCATCGGGCCACCCAAGTTCTGAAGATAACTGTTTAAAGAGGGTTATATAAGACATCAAATCCTTATTGCCCTGTCGGAGGTCCAACAGTCTCGCCTGGTGGTTACAGAAATTTCCTGACGACTGAACATGGATCTCAGGCTGTTGACAAACGCGGGATAGGAATCCAATATGGCATTGCCCGATGTGACTAAAGGGGTGGCCCGCGCTAAGGCTGGGCCTGTCAAATGGGAAATAAGAAAGCCTACTTTATCTTTATCTGAAGGGAAAAACTGGGGTTTAAACGTAAATTGAACAGTACAGCTGTCTACGAACTCTTAATTTATGGGGATTCCCGTCAAACTTGGCCATGCTTAAAGCTATAGGAGGTGTCTCAGAAAAGGGCAGATTAATTTATCATCTAAGATGGGCATTATCTTGTTTAAGATTCTTCAACTCCAATGACATGGATTGCATTGCCGCCATCAGTTGTTGCATTTGCTGCTCCATGATGAAGCCGTCAATTCAAGTAAGCTTCTTTATGGGCGTCGCTTACTGTTATAACGTTGAAGATTGGTATAGAGTTTCTGTCACTAACCTGAATTGACGGCGATCCTCCGGAGCAGAAATGGACGACTGTAAGGATCTCCCTGAGACCCCTGCTTCCCCTACTCCGAAGATTGTAGAAAACCGAAGAGAGAAAGACAGGAGCCCCAGGGAAACCCTCGGGGGGGAAGAAAACCCTGGGAGTTTTCGAGAGTGCTTCGGGAGGATTGGCTTGTCTCTGGATGGATGGTGTTGCAGGATTCACGGTGCCTATATAACAAGGAATGGACAGGTAAGGAAGAGATAGACTGACTCAGAGAAAGAATTCAGTTGAAGAGGAATTACACTTACAGTTCTTCTAGTCACTACGGGAATCTGTGTTTAGGGAATGCCGGTCTTGTTAGCCGACAAGGAGGATTCACCCAATGGATTTGAGAAAAATTCCTAAATAAGTACAAGGATATCACAAGGATGAGAGAGAGAAGGCTAAAGAGGAATAGGGAAGATTGGTAAATGAAACAGGACTTACTCGGTCAAAAGGATGGGTGGCTCAAAGAGGAACTTGGGTCGGAGAAGGGGCAATCGCAAAGGCAGAGACCTGAAGACCGCTGAGCCCGGTAGAAAAACCGCCGCTCGAGGGGACATTTCCAAAGGATTGCTAAATAGGAAGGAGGACAGCAAGAAGGGTTAAAGTGGAGTTCTAGGTAATCGAACAAAGTCCGAGGCAAAGATTGAGGTAGCGAACTTACGAAGCGTCTTGGAAAACAGAAGCGACGCACAAGAGAGAGGAGTTTCGGTCCTTAAATTCAGTCATGTGATCCTCTGATCGCGTACCAAGAGGACGTGCAAAGGCTCGACCGTCACTTCTCCCGTGTCCGAAGCACGTCGCCATCTTGAAATATCCGCGAAAAGCGGAACTGCATAAAGACCATTGTCGTCTCAATTGCCAACGCTGAAAAGGTGTAACATACACCTTATTAAAAATGGGCTTTGGACCAACCTTTATGAAAATGATTAAGTGTATTCATTATGAGATTAAAGCAAGGATGACTGTGAATGGTTTAATTTCTGAGTCTTTTTCATTATCCAAAGGCACGCGACAAGAGTGCCCTCTGTCGCCTTTTTTGTTTGACTTAGCACTTGAACCGTTGGCTGCTTATATTAGGCAAAGTGGAGAAATCAAAGGTTTATGTGTTGGAGGAGTAGAGGTTAAACGACAACATGTTGGTCCTACTATCTAACCCAGAACAATGTGGTTTGGTTCTGAGACGGATGTTTGAGGAGGTGGGTGAGATTTCTGGTCATAAGATAAACTGGGACAAGACTGAGATTTTCCCACCGTCTAAAGAGTGTAGTAGAGACATTCTAAAGGTATGGAAGTGCAAATGGTCTCCTGAGTGTGTTAAGTATCTTGGTATATACATCATTGGTGAATTGAAGAAAATTAAGCAATATACTATTGATAAACTCATGGATAAAATTGTGTATCCAATAAGAAGATGGGAAAGACTTAATTTATCATTATGGGCAAAGATAAATGCGATAAAGATGATTTTGTTACCAAAAGTGTTATATATAATTCAGTCGATTCCATTATTAATTTCCAAAAAGCTAATTTTGCAAATTGATACCATTTTTCAATGTTTCCTGTGGGGGTTGGGCAAAAGACCGCGGATTCCAAGATTTATGTTGATGCAAAGTGTGGAAGAAGGAGGTTTTGGTTATCCAGATTTATATAAGTACTGTAAGGCTTTTCTGCTCAAGAAGGGAACTTATTATACAAATGATGATTTTAAAGGTGCTAACTGGCTGCACATGGAGAGGTTTGCAGTCTGTATCGTTTAAATAACCTTTATACCATGGGTAATAAGTCAGTCAGTAGATTAAAGATAAAGTCAATAGTGGCAACTAGGCAGACCATGCGGTTATGGTTTGGCGAGAATAGTCAGTCATATGGCTTTAGTGAAGATGCTTCTCTCTGGCATAATGAGGTATTGCAATTAAACAACAGATGCCTGATATGGCAGAATTGGGTTCGGAAGGGGGGTTTGACACTGGGTGATGTACTAGATGGAGATCGTCTTTTGACATTTGAGGAAATACAGAGGAAATTTGGGCTGCATCAAAGAGAAAGACAAAAATATGCAGAACTGAGCTACCTGATTCATCTCAGAAAAGGCATTGTTGGTAATTCCTTAGGAACCAACCCCTCATTGTGTCAACTGCTTACTGGACAGGAATATTCTGTGCGTACATACATGAACTTTATGCAATTAGAAAACAAAATTGAGAACAGTGTGATCGGATGATCTAAATAGAACTTCACAGATATGCAATGGAAGGATATATTTAAGGTGAGTGCCAATGTGGGTACTGATTTGAACTTGCGTCTGATTAAACAGAAAGTAGTAGGTAGGGTGTACTGGACACCAGTTAAAATGTATAAACTGGAGCTACAAACTGATAATTTATGTTGGGGGTGTGGAAATGAAACGAGTACCCTTCTACACCTTCTCTGGAGTTCAATGTGTTTTGAATGATGTGATTGATAGGATTAATTTGATTTTGGATGTCGTTTTACAGAAATCGGGTGGGAATATTATCTTACTTCTACATCGAGAGAGGTGTAAACGTTCTTTGAAATATAGCAATTGGATAGATAAGGTTTTATTAATGGCCATGAGACTGATCCTTCGGGTTTGGAAAACTAGGAAGAAGCCAACAGTCGAAGACTGGTTGGTTGATTTACACATTTTATCAAATTTTGAAAAGCTCTCCTTTAAGGTAAAAGACAAAGAAGAGGTGTACAATCTATTTTGGGGACCATTCAATGCCTTGTATGATTGATTATATGGGCTGTGGATAAATGTAAGGAGTGGGTAAAATATATATAATTAAAAAATACTGTTTTTTCATCTCTTTTTCTCCTTTTTCTATTTTATTCACGGTTATACTTTTTGGGGGGTTTGGTCTGGTGTTTGTGTGGCATTGGTGTTTGTGTGGGTGTCCTGTTGGATGTTTTTTTTTACTATTGTATTTTGCTCTTTTATTGTCTGCATCAATTTTCTATGTCTGGGGGGTTACTTGATTGGGAGGTTTGTTTATTGATATGCAATTTAGTTGAATGATTTTGAATTGTTTTATTTGATTTGCTATTCATTTCTGTATTATACTGTTGTTATGTAATTTATTTGTTGACATACTAATAAAAAGATGTTAAAAAAAAAAGATGTTCAGGCACTCTTCAGGATTCACAAAGACTCCATCTCCGAAACGGCAGGCACACAGGACTAGCTCCCAGGGTACTTCGGATGAAGAGTAGCAGGTTGCACGATGGTCCCTTGTAGCTTGCGGAGAGGTCTTGTTTGCAGGTTCTCTATGGATCAGTCCTTGGAAGAAAACAGCCGCTTTTGGATTACACGAAGAAATGCAGCAGCAGACTTCTCCAGCTGGGCTTCAAGGACATCTTTTTGCTTTGACTTCAGCTTCTGAACAAACTGGTAAGCGAGAGGTCCCCAGTTATACACATCTACTCCCCATTCACTCTGGCCGAGCCAGGCTCAGTCAGCCAAATCACGCATAAGGGCATTCAGGCAGGCAATCGGGCTCACAGGCATTCAGGCGATTTACTCCACCCAGACATCCATAACAAAAAATGTGGATTGGGGCAAGTGCCCAGCCTTTCAGCACACTGCACTGCATTCATGTCAGTTTTAGTTAGGGCTGTCTCATTCATTGGGCCTCATTACGAGTATGGAGACAGCCATGCCCTTGACAAGGGCATGGCTGCCTCCTTACCAGGTTCCAGTACTGGGTTCTGTGAATGAGGAATTATCGGGTCATTCCAACCTTGGAAGACCAGGTAATTCCTCATCCACAAAACCCATCCCCATCAATGGGAATGGGGATGGAGCTAATAACAGGCCCGTTAATAACGGAGGCCCCGTTGCGGGACCTGCAAAGGACGTCTGGTCTGACCAGATGCTCTGTGCGGGTCCCGCTAGGGGACCTCGTAATAAGGCATCCGTAATGAACGGTGCCGGTCCTATACCGGCACCATTCATTACGGGAGCGCCAGCCTCTTAATGAGGCCCATTGTATCTCAGACACACAGAAACCAGACACCCACAACAGAGAATGTGAGTTGACTCCCAACTCCATTCACACATGTATCACCCCTAGGGTGTACCCATAACCCACAGCCCCTGGGAAGGATCCAGTCTGAAAGGAGACAGTCCCAGAGCCATTTATGGTATTTCTACCAAACAGCCAGTCAGGGGGAAAGGGAACAGGGGAACAGAGATATAGATATATATATGGGGTTTACACCAAACAGCCACTCAGGAGGAAGGGACAGAGACGGGCTTCCCAGGACTTTGGGGAACAAGGTAAAAGACAATAGAAACCAAGAGGGCCCTAGGGGGCATTTTGCCTTCTATCAGGAATCCATCGATTCATATGGCAGGGCCTGGTGTCCCAAAAATGGGAGGCCACTCAGAGCCACTGCCAAGTCAGCAAGTAGCTGCCTCCAGCACATACCCCGCTCTGTGGGCAACACACACATGCCCAAAAACACACGTAAGGGGTACAAGTGTGTAACCCCACCGATGGGGGCTATACAGTTATCACATGGGTGTTGTTCACCAAAGGGAAAACATGAAGAGCTGCACTGCCAGAGGTCCAGGCTGGACATCCGTGGCAGAAAACCCACAGAGAAATGGTAGGACAAGGACTATGCGGCCCTGTCCCTCCATAAGGCATTTCCAGCATCACAGGCATAGAATACATTACGTCAAAGGGGGATGGCTGCTGCAGTCAATCACCCCATTAACAGTATCTTCTGGGATGGTCTCTCAGCAGAGGCCACCAGAGTTATTTTCCCGTTTCCTCCTCCACAGTTTCTTTAATCTCCTTTTCATCAACGGTTTCCTCAAGTCTAATTTTAAAGCTTTCAGATTTTTCAAATTTTTTTATTCCATCTGGCCAGCCCATTCCCGGCCATCAGAATTCTGTCCCTTTGGTCTCCTTTCTTTCAGAAACATTCCATCCAGCCCCATGGTGAGCTGGATGGACTAGGCCATTTTAAAAACACACAAAGAAAACACACTACATTTAATAAACAGCGTTATTTGCACGGGTGTCGATCTTCATATCAAGGTTTTCCCTTAGGGGAAAAGTATGCAGCCCTTACTAGCTGGGCCCTTTTGGGCCACACTGCTCATAATACCTGGGTCACAGTAGCTTTTAAAGGGGGGTGCCCACCAGTAATTATTGCAACCCATGCAAGGAGGGTGGCAATCCGAATGCGTAGGTCCAAGGGGTTAGAATGTAGAAAATGCAGTAATACTCAGAGGGACGACTACTGATAATAAACTTTGTTAGCCATCAGCTGATGTTCATCAACATATTCTCCCAATATAGATTCCCTAGAATTTTCCAATGGTCGATCTTCAAAACTAGCACTTTCTATCAATTCCTTATTTGAGAGGCGAGTGGGTGACTTTAATTAGGCCATGGACCAGAGGTTGTATAAATCTACGAGTTATTAGCAATTTCACAAATTATTGATAGGTATAATCTCTTATCAGACAAATGTGGGTTCAGTAACTTCTCGTGGTGTTCTCAGAAATGTTTAAGGATTTTCTTTTTATTGCGATACAGTTTAATAAAAAAAACTTTACACATTTCACGTCCTCTTTATCTTACAATCATATACAACACTCTTTTCCATCTAGTGTATCCCTTTAGTCATAACGGACAACCGTCATGTTATGAACGAAAGTGGTCCATTTTGTCGTAGTCTTTCCACGTCGCCATCTGCCCCTTATTGTTCATCTTGCTGTCTCATTACTTTTTCGAGTAGGTTTATTCCTGCACAGGTTAGTTGTGTGTCGTTTCCTATTAGGAATTCACTCCACCATTCTTCCTCCGATCTTGACCCATACTTTCTCAGCTGCTTACTTAGTAAAACATTTGTTGTTCGAATGTAAAGCCATTAACACAGAGGAAGCACTGTTTCCAATGTATCATCAAGGTTGCAAAATCTGCATTGGCCGTTGTTTAGACCACAACGTCCTCCTTTATGGAGATATTAGTTTGTTGGATACAAATACACCCTTATTTGTAGCAATTTCTCTCAGTGAAACTTCCTAGGAAATTTCATCAGGTATTGTGGCATTGTGTCTCTTTTTCTGTTTTCGTTTTCCATGTTTGCTAGTGTTTTATAAACTGATTTTTATTGCTTTAGGGTTTATCCAGTCAAACCTCTTCAATGTTTCCTTTACTTATTCCGGGTTCTTAATTAGTTCTTCTGTGGTCGAGTCAATTTGTTCCAAGTGTTTGCACCATTTTTCTTTCCACTGGCTTAGTAATATTGCACTTTTGCCTTCTCCCTTTGCAGCCAGAATTTTATAGCCGATCACCGGGTCATCGATTGTCATTTTCCTTAATAGGGCAAGCAATTTGTATTGTCGAATGGCAAGCTTTTCGGCAGCTTTAAGATGGGTTTCCAGAATCTACTTTCTAGTCTGTCCCAGATCATCCATGATAGATTGAGCCCAGCTTATCGGGAGAACTTTCGGGATATAGAAGGCTCATATTGGTATTAATGAAAATTTTCCATAACAGAAGTTTTTTTTGTCCTTGTGAACATAGCATCTTAATTATTATCTGAAGATCTCACCCCCCCCCCCCCCCACACCCCCATCTATTCTGAGCTATTGATCAGTTGAATGCTATGCCTAGGTATCAGATTTCCTTTACTATTTCCAGATTATCTATCCCTATCTTCCATCTGAACGCTTTGGCCCATGGTCTGCTGTTTCCAGCGAGCATACGAATTTGCGACTTGTCAGTGTTAATTATTAAGTTGTTTTTGCTCCACGTAGTTTCGGACTTTATCCAGAAGATGCTGAAGCCCTATCTGTCTGGTTTACAAGAACCAAGTCATCATCATAGGATGTGACCGCTATGTCTTTATTGTTGATTTTTGGAGGGTGACTTTTGTGTCTTTTAATGCATTCGGAAGGTCAGCTATATATATCTTAAAAAGGGTTGCAGCAAGAGGACAACCTTGTTTCACTCCCCCCTTTTGTTCTTATCACTGCAGACAGGTCTCCTTTGTTGTTCATTTTTACTCTGTGCTGTTATATAAGGCTTGTAAAATCTCAGTGCAATTCCAGTTTTTTGCCATACTTTTAGCCCATTCACCCCATCGAAAGTTTGCCTTAGATCTATGAAGGCTAAGTATAGTTTCTCCCTTTGCACTCGAGGCATTTAACTTTAGAATCGCAAGTATGAACAAGTTGAGCACTGTCCCGGACCCTTTTGTAAATCCGGTCTCTCTTGAGTCAATAATTTTTGTTTTTTTAGCCCAGTCAGAAAGGTTTTTCTGCAGAATTGACGCAAAGAAGTTGCCGATAACGTTGAGTAATGCTATCATCCTGTAATTTGACAGATCTTCTCAAAGGCCTTTTTTGAAAATGGGTACTATGATGCTAGTTGTCCAGGACGTTGGTATTTTCATACCGTCCTCCATGTTTTGGAAGATCCTTGTAATGAGTTTTGCCAATCTGGTTGGATCTTTCTTTAGTTCCAGATTTGTTAACCCGCGGGTCCTGCCGCAGAAGTTTTCTTTAGCCTGATCATGTTTTCTATTTGACCTTTATCAGTTATCAAGGCCCATTGATGGATACTCATCTTCTCTGACTGTTGGTTCTGTGTCTGTACTGCCAAACACTTTGGAGTAGAACGCTATCCAGTTGTTTTCTGATACTCCATTATTTAGTCAGCTCTGTTGATTCAATGTCTGATAATTCAGTAGTGACCACATATCTCTTGTCCCATTGCTCTTAGCATCTGTTCCACTTGTTCCTGTTGTGTTTTGAACCCAGTTAGCCAGTTTTTTTAGTATTGTTTTCCGATTTTGATTGGTCTTGATTGTATTATATTTCCATTGTTTCTTTATTTGCAATATTTCCTATTTTAATCTCTTCTCTCGACAACCATCTCACTGTACCGATGTTTCAGCTCTAATAGGGGCCATTTCATTCCAGTTTTTTATTTTGTATGCTTTTAGCAGAGACTCGTATGAGTTGTCATCTCCCCATCTAATTTGGATGCAATAATCATTTGTTAGTGATATTGAGAAAATCAGACATAACCTTATTATGTTGCCCCTCCCCATGGTTTATTTCTAGTGTTTTCTGGTTTTCACTTACATTTTGTTCTTTTTTGCTTGTCCATGTTAATCTTATAATGCTATGATCACTTGAGTGTTGCTGTAAGCTATCCAGGCGTTTGACTTGATAGAGATGTTCCTTGGCTATCCATCGTTAAGATGGATTTCAGAACTCTGGCCTGGTGGGTAGAGGTTCAGGAGGCCAGCCTAGTTTCTTGGAACAGGGTAACCTTCTGGACAAGCCAGACCAATCAAGGTAGCTTTGCAGCGGTCCAGACTAGGTCTCAGGAGGGGTGAGGGTGACTGAAAGACCTCAATGAGCACACAGAGTAAAGGACACTTACAAATCACTCCCAGTCAGGTGTAGATATATTAAAAATATATACATTTATTTCAAGGCCTTTGAGTTTCAACACACAAATCAATTCACAGTAATACTATTAAGCCAACACAATCCCATCTAAATACATGTATACAAGACCTTTGGGGTCTAAAGGGTTAATGCACGAAATGGGTCCACAACCTAAAAGGGTAAGGAAACAGGCAGTGCAAATAGTCTTTAGTCCCTTCTGCATCCAACACACTCCCAACTAAGAGGCAGTCCATGTGTGGAGCCTAATGCTCAAATGTACATGTAAATGCCAGCGCACGCGGTAGTTCAAATGGGCAAAACGGGGTCTCTTCAAGGGTCTGTAGCAACTCAGGAAGGTGGGTGGGTGAGACGATGAAGAATAGGTTCCCACTATTCGAGGAGGGTCTCCACTTGAGGGCAGAGTCCATTCCAAGAGTTGGGAATAGTTCGCACTAGCAGTGGAAAGGAGAGGGGCCCCCAGGGGCCACACATGCATAAAAATGGATGGAGGTGCTAGGGGCCACCAGTTAGGGTTGCGATTACTCACCGACCCCCGACACACTCCGGAAGTCGAGTCCACTTCGGTTGCAGGTTCAAGTGCGGCAATTTGGCAGCTCTGCAGTTTTCAGCAACGAAGATACAGCGATAATTCCCAAACGGCACAGTGGCGATTTCTCAGCTTCTGGTGGATGGATCAGGCCAGCTTCACTGCAGCAGGCTTCATGGGCGACAGGGGCACAAATGCAGCACACCTGCAAAGGTAGTCACCACGGCTAGGTGACACGGTAACCGCATATATACCAGCTCAGGCGCACTCATCTCACTTCAGACCTGGGAACACCAAGTGTACGGAATTCAGTGTGAGGGTGCCTCGATTTACCAAGTTTCTAGGGCCTCCTCGAAACAGCAGCAGTATCAGGGCAAAGAGTCTGCATAAGCTTGTCAGCCCACTGGTTGGCCCAGGGACACTTCTGAGAAGGCTTACTTGCAGGTTTTGATGAAGGTGCCAAGAATAGTTGGTCCCACTATTCCAATGGGTGGAAGCGTCTTAGCAGACCTTCTAGGACGACCAGATGCAGAGGTGTCCCACGGGACAACAGCTGGCTCAGGGTGCCACAGTTATCAGCGGCTCCTCAACTCTGCTTCTTAGTTTCAGGATACTTGGATCCCATCCTTCGTCTAGTGAGAACTCCAGAGATCGACATAGTATGGGTGTTTGGGGCCTTCTCTTATCCAGAATCTCCTTCGCACCAAAACCTTGAGGGCCCAATGGGAGATCTGTTCACATACAGGCATACCATATATGGACCAATCACGGACCACGGTGGTCCCAGGCATTCACAGCACTCCAGACTCTCCGGCACCCAGGATGTGTATTGGAACCAGACGTTCCAGCCCACATCTTGGAGGCACACACACTAGACATGCAGAAGCCCACAAAAGCTTGGCGTTTTGCAGGAGAATGCATGCCCAAATAAGGACTGACACGGGTTGGCTCGACCTGAGTAAGGTGAAGGGGCAAGATGGCCAAAGGACAGGACAAAGAACCTCATGGCATGGCCAGGCCACCTATTCGTGTCAAAGGCGGTAATCGCAGTTTACCTGGCAGGAAAGGGTTAAAAATATATGCAATAAGCTGCCACCAGCCCTGTCCAAGGCACATCCACACTTCTCCTAAACAAAAATCCTTCGAGTGTATCTAAGGCATTTGGAAATGACTAATAGACCCAAGTGTACTGTACTGGAAGGTGCATGGTACACTGGTTACATGTTTCAGAAAAGTAGCAACATTGGAAAGGACTAAGGGATACAAAGTCTCCTAGTACTGACTGTCTTAAGGGCATGTCAGTTTCCCCATAAGAAGTGAGCGAAAACCCCAGGAGTGCAGCAGAAGGCTGGGATCACAAATGGGAATCTTTCCTAACATCCATACATAAACTATTATTGACTTCTGATTTCCATTTTGCCAGGTCTCTCTACCAGGAATGTCCCCTTTTATGTGCACGTTTAGCATGAATAGATTATGGGGGTCTGCCATTTTGAGTCATTTTTGTCCCCTTTTCTTAGGCGTTCAAGGCATGACCTTCCCTGCTCATTGAAACATTTTATGTTTAAATCTCCGCAGACCATTATTGTCGAGCATCTCACTTGTGTTTGAGCTTCTATGACTATACTGGTTCTTGCGTTCAGCAGCTTTGTTGTCCTGATCTTTACTAGGTTCCAGTAAGTATTAATTATCATTTGTCTCTCTTTGACTTGTATTAGTGCCCATTGTGCATAGGAATTGGAGTTTCCATGACTGATTAGCTTAATGTTAGTGTGTTTTTAAAAATCATCAAGTCTGTATGTGGTCTTCCATGGACTCCCTTTAGTGCCGGATTGATTAGGACATCATTGCTTTCACATGACAGAGTTTCTGTTAGCCATGTTCCTTGGAGACAGGTTGAGTTCATCAGGTGCTCTTCTGGTTTATTGAATAAGTGCCTGAATCACCTTGAATTCCAGGAAATAAGCACGTCATCCCCTTCTTTATTTTGTTAGTTAATCCTTGTTGGATTTAACTAGAGCCTTTGCTAACCATGACAAGTCATTGGGCCTCATTACAAGTTTGCCGGTCCGGTAACAGTGCCGGTAAACTACCGGCGCCGTTATAACCGGACAACTACAAGGTCTGCGAGCGGGTGCCTTTTTGCCCGTCAGGTCTGACCAGGCGGGCGGAACAGCACCCGCTCACAGACCATGTCAGATGCACCGGCACCATTCATGAATGGTGCCGGTGCATCCAACCTCCCCATTCCCATTGAGCTCTATGGGGCTCAAATGGGAAGTAATATTTTCAAGCACCTGGGAATGGGCAATTACCAGGTCCGCCGGGCTGTAATGCCCTGGTAATTGCCCATTCCCAGAAAGAAAAAAATAAATAGACTCCAGGGGCCCATTGTCATTTTGTTGTTGCTTTGAACAAGCATCCTGATTGTCTTTCTTTTGTTACTAAATGTCACTGATTGGATTCCGACTCATTTCTTCCATGTTTCTTGTTTTGTCTTTATTTTCTTCATCCTTCACTTCATTTTCTTGTTGCTCTTGTCCTGCGTCTTAATTTTGGTGATTCAACATGTGAGGAACTTGGTCACTCACTTCATATCCCAGTTGGGCCAATTCCGGCCTTACCTTCAACAGTTGCTTTTTCACTTTTTGTTGAATTAAAATGTAATATCACTTTGCCTACTCGTTTTTCATCACAATATTCAACATTTGTAATGTCATTCAATGAGATATTCCTCAATGCCGGTATCCGATTCAGTAGACTTATGATATTGTTTCAATTTAGGTTGATTCTCCTTTCCCTAAGTGTACACTCGATACCAACCTTCGTTACCCTCTCATAATCGCTCTTTGAATTAGCGTACGCTACTGTGGATCTTTCATTTTTGGTTCTTTTTGCTGGAGGCGAGGGATTCCGCATCAATTGTTTTTTCGATTCTTTCAGATGCCCATTTGTTGTTACCTCCATTTCTTTTTTGTTATGAGCATTGCGTTTGTCTGACAATGTGAGAAAATGTATCTTTATATGACACCTCCCAGACTTTTTCTTCTTCACCATCTGTTCCTTTTTGAGGAAACCGATCGATTTCCCTTTTCCATCTGTGGCTCTTGTTCTTCACACTCTGACACTGATTCATTTATTGCTATGTAATAGGACGCATCATCGATCAAGGCGTGTGTTGCATCCTATCAAGTTCTGTCTATGTTTGTTTGTTTGTTTGTTTATTTGGTATTGCGTGCCAAACCCATTAGGTAGCCGGGCGCAGTAGAGGTCAAGACAACTTAAGCTTAGTTACAGAAAGTGTACAGAGAGGCATATAATATACAAAACAGTTGGAGAAGTAAGTACTGCCAGTATGGTTACAATGGCATAAAGACGGAAGCACGGTAAAAGGCGTGCAGCAGAGACAGAAATGTGAGGTACCGACAAGGTAAACTAGCAGTCATTTGTTCATAGCCATTTAATTACATTGAGTCTAAATTTGGGATACGGTTGTTCCTTTCGGAGGTTGTGTGGTAATGCATTCCAAGTTTGTGCTGCAATAACTGGGAAGCTAGATCCTCCAGCTGTAACACGTTTAAATCTAGGTATTTCCAGGGTATGGGCATTGGCTACTCTTGATGGACGTGTGGACTATCTTCTGTTTATCCTTTCAGCAAGGTAGGGAGGGGCTAAGTTGTTTAAACATTTGGAGGCGAGGGAGGCTGTTTTTAGGAGAATCCCGTCAGATATTTTTAGCCAATGGACCCCTCTTCTAGCATCTGAAATGTGTTCTCTCCTAGGGATATTCAGGGCTGCTCTTAGGGCGTTATTTTGCATTCTTTGTATTTTGTCGATGATATTTTTGTTGCCGCCTGAGTAGAGAGCATTACAGTAGTCTAATCTCGACAATACGAGGGCATTGGCCAGGGTGATGCAACTCGAGGTGGAGAGGAATGGTCTACATGCTCGGATAAGCTTACAGGTATAAGCTGTGGAGGACTCTATATCTTTGAGTTGTATGTTATTACTTCCACCCTTATTATTCTTTCTTTAGAATCACTTTTATTTTCTTCTTTTTGTGGATTACTCAATTCCAGTTTTCATCTAGGTGGCGTTTCTTTCGCAAAAAAGGCCCAAGAGCTGTTTACCTTCATCTTAGGTAAGTCCTTTACGTTTGTTTTTCTCTCCACTGTTTTACTTTTGCTTCATTGTGGTTGGTGCCCTTTTCTGGTTTTTGGCCAATTCATTACTGATCCCGGTTTGCATGAAAAACCGAGTAAACCTCAATTTCACTTCTTCCATCTCCTTTTTCTAACCTCTTTTCTTGTCCGTTGCGGTTAACCAATTTTTTCCTTTATAACTTTCATTGTTTTTTTAATTCCGTCTCCTTTTGGTTTCTGTTCTCAGGTTCGCCTTGTTAGATTTTGCTTTGCTACCCTCTCCCTCTTGTTAGTACTTGACTCAAGCTCTGTTCACTTGTATTTTGCAGAGACTGCTTTTGAGAGCTTCCTAACAGCCGACTCTTGACTCTCACGGTCTTGTCAGTGGGGCGTGAGTGTTGTTGCCGACAGTTGTTATAACCTGTGGATGTTTTTTCGTCGAGATTTTGTTGTTGCATATGCCCTGCTGATCTCATTTGACATTTACACCATGGGGGTAATTCATAGAATTTAGTGCACAAGTGGCGCACACGGCTGGCGCACAGTGTGCACGTGCGAATCTCTGCACCAGCCGCGTGCGCTAAAATCCATTTCCGCGCACAGCTTATTCATGGATTTTAGCTACCAAATCCAGCTGTGGTGCACAGTGGCGCAGCGACCCTGCAGCAGCGCCAGTTACACCCCCAAGAACGCCCCTCGCACAGGGAAAAGCCATCAAAATACCCAATCCAGCGAAAAAGGGCTGCGCTAACCCTGTACCAGTATACATGGCCGCCACACAGCAAGTGGGGTACGTGTATCACTGGGGTTCGCGGGAAGTTTCACACGCGATTGGCCCTGTGCGAGTGGGGTACGTGTATAACTGGGGTTCGCGGGAAGTTTCACACGAGATTGGCCCTGTGCGAGTGGGGTACGTGTATTACTGGGGTTCGCGGGAAGTTTCACACGAGATTGGCCCTGTGCGAGTGGGGTACGTGTATTACTGGGGTTCACGGGAAGTTTCACACGCGATTGGCCCTGTGCGAGTGGGGTACGTGTATTACTGGGGTTCTTGGGAAGTTTCACACGCGATTGGCCCTGTGCGAGTGGGGTACGTGTATTACTGGGGTTCGCGGGAAGTTTCACACGCGATTTCGCTGTCAGAGTGGGTACGTGTATCTAGTGGGGTGTACGGGGAGTCCCACACGTTAATTGGCAGTGTGGGTCCTCCCAGGTGTGCCCTCCACCCCATCCACGGCCCCTGCAGGCAACCCACAACACAGGGGACTACCATGCACCCCTGGGCATGCCCCCGAGCCAGCACACATGTCACCTTCCACTAGTGATCACCAACTCATGTCCCCCTGCACCCCCAGCAGTAAGGGGTACCTGCCAGCAGGCCCCCACTCATGTCCCCCTGCACCCCCACCCCCCCAGCAGTGACAGGCACCTGCCAGCAGGCCTCCATTCATGTCCCCCTGCACCCCCACCCCCAGCAGTGACGGGCACCTGCCAGCATGCCCCCATTCATGTCCCCCTGTACCCCCAACCCCCAGCAGTGAGGGGCACCTGCCAGGAGGCCCCCACTCATGTCCCCCCCTACACAAAATAAAGAAGCACAATCATGGGCCACTTCTACACCAAAAAAAAACACATCACGCCACCCCATTATTGAGACGCAATGATTTCCCAATCCACCCCACACTGACATGCCTATCTCAAGACACAAACCAAAAGTCAACTATGTACATCAACACATGTCCGTCACACAGATACACTGGTTGGCATTGATTGTGTAAACACACATTTTCACATGCATCAACCCAATGAGCGAATGCCACACATGAAAATAAAATATGAATATGTATTATGTACAAAAATAAATAAATGAAATCATACAAAAATAGCAAACATGAAATGAAAAGCATGTGCAAAAGATGAGTGAATGAAATTAATAACCAATCCAAACAAAATTGAAAGAAAAACAGTCCAAACTCTCCCTCCACCAATGCAAATCCAAAGGAAAGGTAAAAAAAAATATCCATTGCTTCATGTAAATAATGAAAAAAAAAATTCAAATTATTCCATAGTCCAACTATTTACAATACATTGTTCCAAAAAAAAAATCCATTACTCCATTTCCATGATGAAAAACATATTCTAATTAATCCATGATCAAACTATTCACAATCCATTGTCCAAAAGAAAAATCCATGAATCCATGTGCAAAATCCAAAAAATAAATCAAATCAATCCATTGTCCAACTATGTAAAGTGTCCATGAGCCCAACCAAACAAATGAAACCTACCTAAGAAACTACATAAAAATAAAACTATATACAAATGTGTGTGGCATTGTCCATTGACAACAAATAAAAGGAAACCTAACTCTAAAAACTATTTACAATGGCAGCGGGCTAGTCCGACGGCTCACTTCCCGATTTCCCGGGCCAGGGCATCATCAAACTCCTGCTTGATGTCCCGGAGGCGATCCTCTTCCATGGCCCAGAGGGTTCGCAGGGACGATGACATGTGGACCTCCAGGTCCCTGCGAATTGCCTCGAGGCACTCGGCCCGCCTCAGAGCCCTACGCATGGAGTTCTCCATCCTGACCATTGTGAGCGTGCCTCTTCTGCCCGCTGCCGGTCCGCATCTATAGCATGGCCTAACCGCTGCCACACGGAAGACACTTCCAGTCCTAGGTCCTCCTGCCCTCTGGCCGATGCCTGCCCCTCCGATGTTGAAGTCCCAGAGCCATCATGGCTCCCACCTTGTTGCTGCTGCTGCTGTGCCTCTGCCTGTGCCCTGGCTCTTGCTGCCTGCACATCCTCCTCCGGCTGGGGTGCAGTTGTTGAGGTGGCCACCCCTGCTGGACGTCCAACTCCCGACTGTGGCAGGGATGTGTCCTCCACCAGCCTGGCCGCAGGGTCAGAGGCAGCTCCAAAGGGTACCCAGGTGATACATGGGTGGGAAGATGGCATGGACGACGACTGGCACATAGGGGGTTCAGGTGAGGAGGGGGTCGGAACAAGGTCCAGCAAACGGAGGAATCCAGCCCTGGTGACCCATCCCAGTAGGTCAACGCGGTCAACGAGGCATTCGAGATGACGTGCAGTGTCCTCACGAAAACACCATCCCACTCAGGACAGGCTCAACCAGGTCCCGGATAGACTTCCGCAGGGAGAGGAAGGCCAGTTATTGTAAGCGGATCCCCTCTCTGAAAGCGGGTCTGGACGTAGGCATCCCTGCTGGTGCAGGATGATGCAGTCACAGGATCGGGGACAGGATTACACACAGACACCTCCGCGGTGGCCTGTGCTGCCTCCTGTCCCTGCCCCTGCACTGCACCACTAGCACCAGTAGAATCCCCACCTCCAGACCCCATGTCTGTCCCTTGCACGGCCTCCACCTCCACCAAACCCCCCACCAACCTGGATGACTCCGTGCCATCTTCCTCCGTCGGACCCTGTGGGGTCTCGGCTGCCTCTTCTGCTGCCGAGGAGTCCAACTCCGACCTCCGTCTCTTGGATCTACCCTCGGCAGCTGCGGCCTGGGACGCGGCACCGGACTCCTCACTCCCTGACGAGATGACAACCTGGGAGGGGAGCCGGGCCTTGCATCTCCGGCTGGCGGTGCGATCCCTGCCGCTATGCTCCACAGCACCCTCTCCGCCCTCTTCATCAGTTGACGCTGCAGACAGGGAGAGATAGGACACAGGCATCATGGCACTGTACAATGGACTGATACACACATGACAGTTGCACATGAGTGGCAGTGTCAAACTTCAGACATGGCATCACAATCCCCAACACACGTCATTTCAACTCACACACGAGCAATTCCACAGCCATATCACAAGAGCCAGCACCATCCATACACATACAACAGCATGAGCATCCAAAGGTGAGCCAGACGTCACATGAAACACAGGGAGTGCAGTAGACATGCACACACGCCACCACACTTACAAGCAGGTCAACATCTCCTCCAACTGTTGCAGTGATGAGATCGCCATACATGTCAGATCTGCCATTCAGCCTTCTACATATCAGTGTCACATGCATCCATGTTGCATCACAGTTGCACACTTGTCAAATACACACACATGCACATGTACACAGTGCAGATACATGCATTAGGAACCACCATCCATACCACAACCATGCCAATGTACATACACAGAAATTCAAACATGTGTGCTCCCACACCTGCATTTGTCCAGCATGCTTACCAACACATACACCATCAATGTGTCTCACACATGAGAGGACACACATGTGGCAGCCTCACGCCTATGTTCATACACATCCCTACATGGCCCTACAAAAACACATGTGCAACCTGCACACTACTGGCACACCACGACACGCACAGCGTCCAATCACTCTGCATGTACACTTACCGCTCGACTCCAGACGGGTCTGCCTCTCAAGGATTTGGACATAGAGCGCTGGGCATATGCGTTCCAGGACCCTCATTTGGTGGTCCGACAGCTGGCCCCGGCACCCCTCGGCATCCACTGCCTTCGCGAGGCGCCGAGCCTTGTTGAGGGTCCTGGACCTGAAGTCCTCCCAGCGCTTCTTGACATGATGTAAGTCGCGGACTGCCAACCCCTCCGCGTTGATGACAGTCACGATGTCCATGCAGATCCTGGTCCATCCTTCATTGTCGGCGCACAAACTTCCAAAGAGGGCATCATACTGCCCCAGGACTTGCTCCACCAGGACACCAACTTCCCTGGCACTGAAGCTGGTGGCCCTCTGCCTCTCTGGCCTGGGGTTGCCAGTACTGCCAGATGGTGTTGTGCTGGACATGGCAACCCCAGAGGCAGGAGTGGCTGGGCAACTGGGTCCTGGGCTGTGGAGTGATGGAATCCCAGTCGGGAGTCTTCGGTTCCAGCAGGGGTGGTCACAGCAACTGCACCCCTGGCTGACGTGCAGGCGGCAAATGACAGGGCACGTGGGCAGCAGGCAGTCAGGCAGCAGCAGATTGCAGGCGGGAGCGTGCTCGGGGCTCGGGGCTCGGGGGGGGGGGGGGGGGACAGTAATTCGGCCTTCTGGGCAGGAGTGTGGTCTTCCGTGTGTTTTCGCGTGGCCAGCTTGATACGGAGTGATTTGGCATGTGAAAAAATTGCACGTCAGCGTGTAATTGGAGGAAAGGCCCTTAGTGCGTAAGCGCGTCAGCACACGTATGCGTTTTCATTGGACCAAAGGCCCTTAGCGCGTAAGCGCTTCTCCGACGTTACGCACGCAGGTGTTTTTCTCGTGACGTGGGCATAGTGGTTCAGCGCACATGAAAAAACTGCACATCCGCGTGTGAATGCGTGTAATCCGAGGAAAGGGCCTACGCGCGCAAGTGACGTGACACGCGCAGGCATTTCACTCAGCAGGGGTTAAAGGTGAGCGGGGCCAGCAGTTCACTGTACGTGCCTTTCGGGGAGACCGACGTGTGTAGCTGCTTCGTGTTGTTTCGCGCGCCATCACATCTTCACAGCGATCGAGGACGTATCTCTTCTTTTGGCGGGGGTATTGGCTACGCGTGTTTTTCTGCAGACGGTCGCGCACTCTATTTTTCCCACTGCGGGTGCCCCTTTGTATCGCACCCGTTTGAGGTCATAGTAGCTTGCGTGTCCCACGCGTATGCGTTTTTCATGTTACTGGGTGCCACCGCGTACTGTGGGAGGTTGATTCCACACACGTAGGCTGCAGGGTTGCGTGCACGGTTTTACTGCAGTTTTGGGGTGCCTGAGTACTACATCACCGGGGTCACATACAGCACTGCAGGTGCAGGGGGGCCGTTAACATCTTGCATCCCACCCCCTTCTCCCCAATTGCCCAGATCAATTGTGGTGTACACCTCCCATTGGCACTACTCCATCCTTGCCGGCACTACTCCATCTGTGCCATGGTTGGGAGGCCACCAAAGGTGAGGGGCGCCTCAGCTGGGTGTACTCCTCGTGGCGGGCGTGGTCAGGGATGTGGCCGGGGTGACCAGGGAGTCAGGGGACTCCAGGGTGTCCACAGAGGGGGAAGAGGCAGGGGTGCGCCACTTGAGCACGATGTTGTGCCATGTGGCAGTGCAGTCATGCCGCCAGCCCCTGTGGTTCCAGGAGATGCAGCTTCTGCATCTGGCACTGGCACCCGTGTGACCCGGCAGTCTGTTTCATCGACTGCCACAGGCCCAAGGGTAGTGGTAGCTGCAGGTGCAGCTGTTGACACCACCACCCAGGCTCAGGGTCTGCCAGCGCAGGCTAAGTTGGCGATTGAAGTGCCCTTGGCAGATTTCCAACACGCCAGGAGGTAAACCGCAGGGGCACGCAGGGCTGCCCTGACTAAGACACGTGAACTTGGGGCAGTTATGTCATCTGCTGCCCCGAACAGCTGTCATGATCTCTGCTTCCAAAAGGTCAGGGTTTTCCCAACTCCCTTGGAAGCAGATCCATAACCCAGGTTCCGAGTGCCAACCAGTCCCAATTGGGACCTTTTGGACCCAGTCCTGGCGCCAGTGGCACCAGGCTCAGAAATATGCCCAGTCCCAGCGCTGGAAGCGCCGGGCTCATAATGCTTGGGTGGATTTACCTGCAGCAGACCATGCTGCTTACTTGCCTGCCAGTTGAGCCTCTGATCCTCTTCTGTTTGGAACTACTTTTCCTGTTGGGTGGGGCAGGAGCCACTCCCTAGGTTCAGAACACTGGAACTCTTCTGGAAAGCAGGAACTCTTTTCTTACCTAGGCGTGGCTGTGGAAGGAGACACCTAAGAACTACAGGAGGCTATTTAAACCACACCCGATGGATGAATCTTGCTTTGCGTTATTCTGCATCCTCTGCAGCAGAACGCTCATCGTGTCTTCTGCATCTGATCCTGGGCCTAAGGAAAAAGGCTTACCATCCTGAATCCAGTCTTCAGCAACACCTATAAAGACAAGAAAGAACAGGTTAGCATTACGGTCTTCAGTGACAGCTCTTCACTTTCCTGGTCCATCGGCTGTCACCAACGCCTCGCGCTGCATTCCGGCATCTGAAAGACAAAGGCTTACCTACTCTTCGTGCGCTCCGGAGGTCTTCACACTGCATTCCGGCATCTGAAAGACAAAAGCTTACCAACTCTTCGCACGCTCCGGAGGCCTTCGGCGCTGCATCCCGCATCTGAAAGACAAAACAAGGTGCGTTTAAAGACATTGGGGAACTTTAATACTCACGTGCCATTACTCCTTTCCACATCTAACCCAGTGGGTATTCCGGCACCCTGCAGCCGCTCCGAACTTGTACCTGCAAAATAAAAAGACAGTTAGAGCGCATCGTGAAGCAGGCAACAAGCGCTTACTTACGTGCTTCCAGGCGCTTCTATTCATCACACGGGCTCCATCTTCAACTCACTTCAGCCCGTCATCCGCCATCGCCGGAACCCTGCAAAACAAGAGACATCATTACTAAAGACTTTAAAGACATTAGGATTACTCGAAACTTACCGTTCGTGCAGTAAACGACGGACAGCAGTCCTCTGAAGTCAAGAGGCCTGCTCCCCTTATCCAGTGAAGAAACTGGTTACAGCACCCTGCCCAGAGGCAGATGGAGAGCACGGCGTTCACTTACCTAAGGTGAGAGCGTTAACCTTTGGGGTTCTACCGGAGAAGAGAAAGGGAAGAAGAGAGAGACATTCAATAACCCAGTTCCTTAATCCCATATTTTCTATCTGCAGACATCTTACCCTTCGAGTCAGACATACAGTGCACAGAGGTCCAGCCCAAAGAGCCAGCCGTGTGTTACACATCACCTTTGAAGATACGGTATACGCCCAGTCAAGACCGGCGCCTCTACGGGAATCAGGTGAGCGTTACAACAGCAGGGTGTTGGCAAGTGCAGGGTCAGATGCACCCAACAACACCCCGGTTGTGAGTCTGCCAACCAGGACAGTTGCGGTCAATGACCCTGCCACAGCGGATGTTGCTGCGCAGGGTCCATTAGAGGGCACCCAGCTGCCACTGACACAAGTCAGGCCTTTGGTCGTCCCTCCACCTGCCACTCCCTTGGCTCAATCCACCGAACCCACTGGTCATACTGATCAGGGCGGCATCAGCCAGCCAGGGTCTGCGCCACAATCCAAGAGGAGGAAGGTTGCACATGCAGCACAGGCTGGGACCCCACACAGAGCCACGACCTCCTGCACGTCGAGGAAGAAGCCTTTCTGCAAACAGGAACTGGACTTCCTCGTGGACTACGTGCAGAAACACAGCCGTGACATGCTAGTGGGTGCTAATTGTCAGACTACGGCTGCCCACCGTGATACCCACTGGAAGCAAGTTGTGGAACATGCGAGTGCATTCAGCCATGAGGTGCGCAGGGCGCAAGAGTGAAAAAAGCATTGGAATTACCTCAAACGCAGCGCTAAGGCTAAGCGTGCCTCAAATTACAACTTGACTCTGGTGACTGGCGGTGGGCCTGCACCGGAGGAGGAAGACCTCACTCCGCATGAGTCACTCGTTGCGGAGTTCATACCATCTGAATTGGTCGAAGGAGTGGGAGAGATGCCGAACTTTGATGCCCAGTCCAGTGAATGTTGATGCATGCTTGTCGAGGACGTGTGTTTTACTTGTGTGATGTGTTGTGCATTACTGCCACTACATGTCACGTGTACATGGTTATGATGTGAGAGTAATGCAATCCTTCCCTGATGCAGGTCTACTCTGCTGGATGGTGGACATGTGGAGCAGACGGGGACTGTCCACATCACTATTTCTGCACCCTAGTCACATGCTGGTTACCAGTATGCCCCTCCGGTCCATGTTCCAGCTCACTGGCACTTCTGCATGTAGCGTGGGGTGACCTTCCTCTCAGCCCATGAACTATGCATAGCATGACTGACATGCATGTGTCCTCTGCCTGCAAGGGGGTAGCCAATGTAGGCATGCTCCCTTGCCCCTCAACCCCCTGCTCTGCACCCCAATTCCATTTTAGCACTGGTCTGCTACAATATTGCCCTTGGTTACTTCCCTGGTCATGCCTCCTGTGTACATTCTAACATCCAGCGGCCAATCTGCCAGCCAGACATATCCATTGAGGTATATCCTTAGGACCTGATTCAGGGTGTATCACTTGGACTGTGCAGAGGTCAGATGCCCCGCAGGGACATGAGTGCCCATTCATGCTCCATGTGCATTTCACGCATGCCCATGTGTCCATGACTGGATGATCACTGTTACACAAGTCCATGATGACCCAAATTGCATGGCATTTCATCTGCCTTCCCATGTAAACTGTGGCTCAGTACTGCGTTGCACACATGTTTAGAGTCTGACAATCTGTGTGGGTCACAGGCCTCAGCCTGTTTAATGGCCAATGACTCTGTCCAACTGGTGTAGTGTCTTCTTCACACGTGGGTGTACTCCAGAGGTTTCATCATGTGTCCTGCTTACTGTCCCATCATCATTTGCTGTGTTGTCACTTGACTCACATGATGCTGTTGATGCTGGTCGACACTGTCTGTCAATACGCAGGTCTATAGTCAGCCTTTTGATACCATGCTAGGCATCCCTGCTTTTGCACTTGGGGGGAGGGGTGGTTTGCTTGTAGATATGCTACCCATTGAATGCACATTGCACGTGATGCCTGAAGTTGACCTTCCACTGCCTTCACATTTTCTGACACACACCATGAAGTTCTTGTACATGTAAAAAGTGAGTAACATACATATTTGCTGCACTGCATAGACCCACTTCAGTGCAAACTGTCACCTTTCCACAGGTCTAATCACAGAAGCAATTTCAAGTTTACCCAGCATGCATGCCTGCTTCTATTTTGTGTGTCACATGTCTGCCTGGTGTGTTTGGTGTCGGTGTGTGCAGTGTGCTTCTAACATGTGTAGTGACCTTTTTCCTCTCTATTTTTCAGGTGATGACGCAATGGAGCCGGAGGATGGTGTTGTCATGCCAGGCACAGGGTTGTTATCACTACATCAACCCAGCACAAGTGGGGGTTGTGGGGTGATAGGCCACGAAAACCACCAAGTGCTACAGTCCAGCCCTGATGAACACTCTGACGACCATGTCGAGTTGGAGGAGCATCAGGCCCATATGTCAGGGGTAAGTGATTCTGATGTGGACACTCCTCTGTCCACGACACCTGCACTGAGGGGTCAGACAGCCTTGGAACCTCCGCCCGTGATGGATCGGGACGCAGGGTCATCCTCCACACCAGTCACTGATGTGCCTGGGACATCACGTCGACGGGGGCATGTAGTCATGCAGCTGCAGGCGGTGCCAACACAACGAGGACACCCAGTCCTTGGGTCCCGCAGGGGTCGAGCCCAGCAACGCGGTCACCGCACGCAACCGCTGTATACTGAGTGGGAGCAAGACATGACTGCCAATTCTGAACGCCAGGGGGCAGCAATGGAGAACATCGCTGAGAGCATGGAGCGTGTGGCCCGATCTGTGCTCCCCCCTACTAGGCAGGTGCTTCTCCAGCAGCAGGCGGCACGGTCCACTCCCCACTCGCTCAGGCTGGGCATGGCGGCCTCAGACAGGGCACGCCAGGCTGAAATGTCTCTGCGTGAAGCAATTGCTGTTCACGCAGAGGCACACATGGAGGCCCTGAGGGAGGAGTATGCTTCCCTCAGATCCACTCTGGGTGTCCTTTTGATGGCCCAGAGGGAGCGGGCAGAGGAGAGGTTTGCACAGCTTGAGTGTACCATCTCGGCTGAGCTACATGCTTGCCGGGAGGTGCAGTGGTTGTCAAGCCAGGCCTTGCAGGAGGAACTCTGTGTTACACGTGCTACCTTGCAAGAGGAAGCACATGTATCACAGGAGGTTCCACATGCAGACCTACATGTCATCACTACACAGAACCAGACTCACCCGTCCGGCAGACCTGCTGCCAACGAGGGGCAAGCTGCGCCTAGGCGTGGTCATGCTCCTGTGCCACGTCCTCCTCTTTTACAGGAAGAGCCAGACTCGGACAACAATCTATCTCCCACATAGGTCGGGCTGTGCAGGCGTTGAGCCCATGGAGGTGTTTTTTCCCCTCAGCATCATCGCATGTGGGTGTTGAGCAGCACCCTGTACCTCCCCCTCCTGGGTGCCCCCCCCCTCCTCCCCCGGGTCATATGTGCCCATTTTTGATTTGTCTTTGTTTAGTTTAAATTTGATAGTTTAAATAGATAAAGTAGGTTTTTCATAGTTAGTGTAATTAGTTAATATAGTTTAAAATTGTTAGTCTATTGTGCTTTCATGTGACGGTGTGGTGCTTTGTGGCTTATGAAAGCATCCACTGTCTGTTCCAGCTGGGCCCTTCAAGCTTGTCTTGTGTATGTGTTTGCTGCTTGGGGTCCTTGACTCACATATGCCACTCCTGCTTCCCTTATCCATGGGCTCGCAAGGATGGTTCGGTGTAACAGCCTATTACACAAGGGCAATGGACTGTCATATCTGTGGCATGTCTGCTGCTGTGGAACTTGTGTTAACACCCCTAGTGGGGATGATTGGGGTGTTATTGTCCACTGTTCTTCTTTTGCTAGATGGGGTGTTTAATGATTCATGTGTGCATTCATTGCTATGCATTGTGTATTATGTTTCTTATCTTTAATGAACATGTGCTTGTTGCAAATCATGCCGTAGATAGTGTTCAACACTGTTGCTGTGAAAGACGGACTGATGGTGTGATTTGTGATGTACGTCTCTGACATGGTCCAGTCATGTAATGCCTGAAGAGACACACAGATGAATATTAAGCATTAATCATGTGTTTCATGCACTTTCTGCAGGGGGATGAGCCTCAAGACCACCTTTGCCAGAAGACATGGGCCATTGGACGTCTGGAATCAGGACACGTTTGGTGCTGACGACATGCGCATGTGTGCGCAAGCAGAGGCACAGGGATTGCGATCATACATCCGACAATCGATGACGTGTTTCAAGGGACTCCAGGCAAGGTGAGCAGCACAGGGGGTGGGGGGGGGGCCACAACACAGAAAACCTTCCACCTGGCCAGTTGAACATGCATGCTTAGTAGCAGCACCGACTGTGAACTTGGACAAATATTGGTATAGAAGAGCACAATACAGCTCAGATGTGTTAGTGGACTGAGGGCTAGTTGATGTGAAAGTTGTCTGGGGCACCTGCAGGGGCAGTGGCACATACCCTCCGGTCCACCATGGTCCATTGAGGCACTTGTATTAGCCATGTAGCGTTCCGAGACATGGAATGAAGCAGCTCACAGGGACAGACTCGGGTGCAGTGCATTTCATTTCATTTCCAAGATACATGCACTGGCTACTTTATTTTGGTCATGGTGGTACAGGACTTGTTCTGAAGTCAGACCTTGCTATATGCGTCTATCTGCTTACACAGGGAACATTGCATGTTGTGTGAATCGTGACACATTGGTGTTCCATTTGCCATGCACCCACCGGTGCCTGACTTACTGCATTGACTGTATGAACCATCAGAGGGGTAATGTTACATATGGGTATGAAGGATCCACACAAGTTTGTCTGTCGTGTATTTTGTTACTTTGGGGCATATTTAGTGGTGTGTTTGAGCGTTTTGGGCACGCACAGATTATTAACTGTGGCTCTCTTTGCAGCATTGAAATGCTCCCATTACCAGACCTGAGAGTGCGCAAGCAGGAGGCCAGCACTCACCCCAGAAATAAGTTTCTCTTTGACTTACATTTGAGTAATTTGGTGCTATGTGCATGTGAACAAGTTTGAGCTAATTGTGTATGTGTTAATGTGTGTACTACATTTTGGTGCATTCCCTACTTTCCAGTGTCAATCCTACTCCCCTCTCCTGCCCCTCATTCCGGTTATCCAGTATGCCAATGCCTGTCCCCAACTGCAAATCCCTGACCCTCCTTCCCCACCAGGATCTCAGAGGCCTGTGTGAGTTAGACCTTGCAGGCACCCAGTCCACGGTGGGGTGGTTGTTTCGTGCCACTCCTGCGCCTGTACACGGGAGCTGTGACAGTAGACATCCGTTTGTGGTGCATCATTCTATGTTATGTGCTACACATGGTTCAGATCCTGTTGTGACATTGTTTTACTGTGCTACCTTGGTTGTTAACATCATTGTGGTAGTACTTGGCCTTTGTGGTGTACTGCTACTTCAAGTCATCTACTGGAGGCTGTTCTGGTTTGTTTTACTGCCTGCAGGCTATTTGCTTGGCTTCTGTGCTGTCCTGCTTTGAGTTCTGTTGGATTTTGTGCTTTTTCAAATCTAGGTGGACTCTGAGGGTGTTGGCAACTTTTTACACACAAGGTGGGAGATGGTGACAAAGGGGAAGGGTGTTCCTGTGGCCAGGTGGAATTCAAGGATGTCGGATGAATAACCCAGATGCAGTTGTTCAGTGGGTCATGATGATTTGTGAGAGAGGGTGGGGGGTGTTTTGTTGTTAATAGTTGCCTTGCCCGGCAGTGTGATGGGCACCCTGAAATTGTAATTGTGCTTTCCTATTTACATGATGTATTCTGCTGATCAATGCCTGTTCATGTGTTGTGTTTACCTTTCAGGTGTGAGGGGATAGTTGTGATTTGACATGCTGGGGTCAACACATGGTAAATGTTCACATGTGATGTGTAGAGGACACTGATGGTCACTTGATTTCACATGCATATGTTGAGTGCATGTCCCTACTGACCCACACACTCACACTATGATCCACTACATGTAAAACCACCCTTCCATGTCCACGTGTACACTCTGTTTGCCTTTTGGTGCCCACTGTGTCCCTGCAGCACATGTTCTATGACCATTTGTGGATCCTGTACATGCCTATTTTGGTTTTTTATGTAGTTTGTCGCTTAGATGTGATGCTCAGGGTGTGCATCACACACAATGGCTGTTCACTGTGCTGAGCGCTGAACAGTGTGTTGCAGGAGGTGGACACGGCACACAGTAGCTGCAGTGTTGATTTTGCAATGCACATTGTGCATGTGGACAGGCATTCATTGTTATGTTTAAAATACAACTTTTGGAATGCATTTGGGTATGATTTACTGTTGGTGGGAGGTTGTTGGTCAGTCATTTCATCTGATTCCATGTCAGGCAACATTGTCTGATGCCCATTTATATTTTTCACATGGCAATGTGTACCTTTTTGGTGCTGTGTTGGTGTATGGCTATTGCTTGCCATGTCATGTTGTGGTTTTGGAGGGTTTTGAGCGACATACCAGTGATAGTCATGTCCTGTTTTGCAGGTCTGTGTGATTCACACATTGCACATGTGCCTTTTGGTCACACAGGATTGCTTGTGTTTAAGTAGCTAGGGATGCACACAAAGTAGCACTTCCGGGGCAACATTCTCAGGGTGGTAAGGTCGTGACAGTGGTGTCATCATTGATCGTCACCTGGTATCTGCCAGGCCTGTGTGCGTTCCACAGGGTTGGGAGTTAAGGTGAAAAATATGGCCACAAGCTGGGTCCGGGCTTCCTCGCCACGTGTCCTATCCCCTCCCATGGGCAGCGCCTGTGCATGTGGGGGCACGACCATGTCCACCGGTACACCCTGCTGTGTCGCAACATTGTGCAGGACACATGCTGCCGCAATGATCCTGCACACTACTGGGGATGCATAGAGTAGCTGCCTACCAGAGCAGTCAAGGGAGCAGAAGCATGACTTGAGCACTCCGAATGTGCGCTCCACTATGGCCCTTGTTGCAATAAGGGCCGCGTTGTAACTTACCTGGGGTGGTGTGGTGGGGTTCCAGATTGGCATCATCATGTGGTTGCTCAGAGGGTAGGCACTGTCCCCTGGAGAGGTGATATGGTTGTGATTATTGGGGTTTGTGTATTTTTGTGTGTGTGTGACATGCATGCATGTGCACGGGCATTTGTACTCACCTAGGAGCCATGTGTCGCCATGCTGCCCAGCTTCCAGGGCCCGGCTCAGGGCGGACATTCTGTATATGAAACTGTCATGGGTGGAGCCGGGGTAGTTTGCATAGACAGAGGTGATGATTATCTTTGCATCGCATACCACCTGTACATTGATGGAATGCCAGTGCTTGCGGTTTCGGTAGATGTGCTCAGTGGCCCTAGGTGGACGTAGGGCCACATGGGTGCAATCTATGACACCGAGCACTTTGGGGAAGGGTGCCACCCTGTAAAAGTCCTGGACAACGGCCTGCCTTTCTGCGGGTGTTCTGGGCATGTATATGTGCCTGCGGACTGAGGGGCGCGCTGTCATGATTGCCAATACCTGGTGTAGGCAGTGTGACTGCGTGGCCTGAGAGACTCCCCCCCCCCCCCCCCCACTATGGCAGTAGTCTGCTGAAAAGACCCAGTGGCCAAAAAATGCAGGACATTGAGCAACTTCTCCAAGGGGCTCAATGCTTGGGAGCAGAGGGTGGGGGATGTTAGGTCATCTTCCCACTCCCTGACCAGGTCTAGGATGATATTGGGTGGAAACCTATACCTGCCACAGACCTGGTCGTCAGGCATCCCAAAAAAGGCTTGCCCGTGGTGAAAAAAATGCATGCCCTGGCTATTTTCCTCCTGTGGTGTCCCACGATCAGTGCTGCGACAAATGGGGCATTTAACGTAGCTTTATGTACGAGTTTGTTGTTTGTGCGCACTTTTATGCTGTGCGCGGGGACGCTTCCGCCTGCCTTCGTGTGGCGGACGCGTTGACGCCTGTGGGCGTCTTTTGCCGTGCACAGGTTTCCCGTATTCAAATCCATGAATACGGGTTGTTCGCATGCGTGTGGGCGTTCCGTGTAGTTCCCTGCAGTACTTCCCCAGTTACGCCTTCTTTTTCACGCGTTATTCCCCATTCCGCGTGTTACACCCACTGTTCCGCCCACTTTTGTTGTGTGCGTTGCACTATGTGCGCTTTCGCTGTGCGCACGCTGTTTGGAGCCGTGTGCGCCATGCACGGATTTGGCGCACAACCAGTGGGAAAGTAGCGCACCTTCCTTGAATCGCACGCATGCGCTTGCTTTCTCCCGCTTGTGCCTCCTTGTGCCTGCTTGCGCTGGGATTTTCGGCGCACGTTTGTTCCATGAATCGACCCCCATGTGTCTTTGAGCCTTGTTAGATTATTTTTTTGTTCCGTCGATTCTCATCTATTTTATTGTATCCATTAATTCAGTCATGAGGTTTCCCCCCCCCCCCTCACAGTCTGTTGCCACATTGCAGAGGCTTCTGCCTTTGTATGGAGTCGCTCTTCTATTTTGTAGTGAATACCTCTAGCTATCCAGTGAGCAGGTGTTCTTCTGTTGATTAGAGCTGCATTGGTGAAAAGGGGCTGGGGGGTCCCTTATGGAGTTGAGGGGATGCTATGGGGTGTCTCAGGGTGCATGCATGTCTTTCAGCTCAGATTGGCATGGATATGGTTAAGGAGAACACTTCCCAAGAAGTAGAATGAATGATGGGGCAATTGAAGCCAGGCAGTACAGAGAAGGTGTGCGTGTGGTGACTTGGATCCTATCGAGTGTGTGTTGCATGAGTTAATGGAATGTATAACCTTCAGGGACCTGAAGGTTCCAAGGATGTCGGTTGGAGATTGCAGCATTGGAGCGCTGACTAGAAAGATGCACCTGCCTGTTTCTCCTGACCATCTTTCTACCTGTACACTGCAACATTAAAGAAGCTTTCCATTTATACCTACTTGGGTCCTGTGTCTTACGGGTGTTGCCTGCCTTCCTTCCAGCCCAAGGCACATCAGGGCACAACTCAGCATGGGATGAACGGGGGGAGCAGCGAGATGTAGAGGCTTTATTGACTTCATGCAACAGTGAGATGTGCCAGGAAGGATGAAGATGAAAACAGCATTACATGTATAGATCTATGCTGGATAAGTCGAATACAGATGCCTTTTTGGTTACATGCAGCCCTAATGCAAATTAACGCACTGATCACTGAAGCAAAAAAATAATAAAATAAAAATGCATTAGGACTCTAATCCAGTTTAGTTCTATAGGGCCTTTTCGGATCTACTGGTGCCTCATCTTAAGGCAAAGTACACAATCTTTTGAAACAGGTGTTCATCCAGCCTCTACAGGCGAACACCCGATTAGTTTTGTTGAAGCTGGGCAAGTCCCTGGAATTATGTTCATCATACCGCCCTATATTTGCTAATTAATGAGGACAATAAAATATCTGCCACAATCACCACCAATGAGCTTTTGTGGATACTCCCTTTTTTCTATAGGCCAGAGCAGGTAGAACAGCCTCCTTTACTCACCAGAGGCTATTTTGCCAGCTAGACCAGAGCCCAGGCTCCTGGTAGTTGCAGTTAAGTTACATACAGGCGTTTGTTTCCATCGAGTGGCCCATTAATAGTTTTGAATAGGATAGGTCTGGGCAGCAGGTTTGTGTCACTTGTAATCCCATAGCAAGAGTATGCACAAATGGCTTTCATAGAGGCCCACGATTGAGCGATGGGCCCCAGAGAGATGTCACTTATCACCACTTGGTGGTGGCGATTGACCCAATGCAGCGTGGTCAACCCGGAGAAATTAGAGGGGGCAGCAGCTATGTTAGTTGGTTAATAATATTGTTATGTACCAATAGGTTATTGTGAAGCAACCCAGGAAAAATAAAAATCTTAACCCACTGATGCAAGGTATGAAGGAGTTCAGAGACTACTCTGGCTTAAAGATACTAGCACAAGTTCGAGTTGTTTCCATTAGCAAAGACTCACCCATGGACTGGCCTTTCGCATTTGGCAGAGGTAGCCCATTATTAATTAACTTGGGATGTTGGCGTCTAGGTAGGTAACTTGCCTTTAAAGTTAAATTATGAACCAGTGATGACCCGTGTGCAATTTGCCAACATCCCAGATTGGCAGAACATCTTTTGTTCTTTAAGACTTCGGTCAAACAATCATTTTTTCCATGTGTCAGATGGGAGGTTTTGATTCTATACTGGAGATGGGTGGACTGGGTACGGCAGATGTATATACATCTTATCTGGTGGCTCAAGCACACTAATGACCTTGCTGGTACGTGCGGACTGATGGGAGCCTCAGGGTGCGGCTAAGAATGGTGCATTTTCCTGGTATAGGCGGGGATACTCGCGGCTACTGCCTGTCCAGTCACATTCCTGGTGTTCCTTACACAAAGGAACACGGTGTAACTGATGTACAGGCTTCAATTACACACCTTCAGGGATTTACTCCGAGGGGGGCTTTTTGTCAGCACAATAGATTGCCACGGCTCGATTGATGCGTTCATGAACTTGCAATTGCATAATATGCAGAACTGTTCTTTCTTTCCTCCGTCGGACACCGAAAAGAGTTTCTTCCACTGAAACATATGATCAAATAGCAAGGTGAAGGGCGACTTACCTTTTTTGCTGTATCGCATTGCAGAAGGATCGAAGCCGAAAGAAGGAGCCATCCAATTCGACAGCAACAGTGGAAATATAAACCAGGTTAGGCCAAAATGGTTGCTCTCAACTACAAGGTTAAATGAGAGATTACATTTGTTCATCACACATGTTACTCCATAAGATATCCTGAGAGGTCATGGTTTCAGATATAATGTTTGGAACACTTGAGTTTCCAAATCTAGGCTGGGAATGCAAGTAATGGCCGATTTCAGGGAGTTTTTTTTCCAGACTCCTTCAAAGAGAACTGGGATTCAAATTGAGGTCTGCCCACTATTTGGATTACTCTGGTGAAAGGGTGAAATACCAGCTGGCGGTGGAACATATTGGGTCTAGTGATGATATGGGCGGAGCGTTTTGTTGAACAGATGTGGACGAAAGGTCCAGCTCCGACTGTCAAAGGTTGGATGAAGGATATGGCAACTTGCTTTGGGCGTAAATGAATTCAGTCATTCATTCGAGCAACACGAGACTATTTGGGGGCAAGGGTGCAGGACGCGAGCTGAAGAAGTGTTCGATAATACCCCGTTATTCCCTGCCTTCTTGCTGTTCCAGGAAATTGCAATATGTGTTTAATGTGCAGCCCGGTTGTGCTTTTACTAAGAAAAAGACTGGGCATTTTAGAACCGTCGCAGTATTTACAGGTGAGCACTGGTGGACTCCTGGTGCTGTAGCAGAATGATTTTATTAAAAGCTTATATATACAAGAAATTCAGAGCAAAGGCACTACACAAAGCAAGGGGGGGGGGGGGGGGTAAGACATACCAGCAGCCATTGGGTACTCCAGGTAACAGCTGACACGTGGTAGCTCTGTCACTAGTGCACACACGATTACACACGTTGTTGCAGCCAAATCTAATCCAAAGTGAAGATCAGATCTGCCAGTTGTTGGCAGGATTACTAAATAAACACACATTTTACAGTAAGGATTTTTTTTTTTTATTACTTCGCAGTTCCCACAGCTGAGCACTACGTTGTGTCAGGTAGGTGAACATGGTTTGCTGTAACCATTTTAGACTGATGAAATGCTTGCAGACTTTAAAAGACAAGTGGGACAGCCGGGATAGAGGTGAAAGGGAGTCTACAATGTTCACGTTGATGGAAGATACAATATATACAGCCTAAGGGTAAAACAGTACAGTAAATACACCACAGGGCTTGTGCAATGAACATTGACGTCCCTAAAATGTAAACTGTCGCACAATCGTGAGTAAAGTGCAAATAGGTACATTTTCCAACTAGTTTACATTTTGGAGCAGGTCAACGGAACAGCCAGTGTATAGAAGTGCAGCAGTTCAAGATGGAGACGATGCAGGAAGGGTTGGAATAGACTTCAACCCCTCAAACATTACTCAGGGCATCGACTCCGGGAAGAACTTTACCTGTGAATTGAAAAGAAAGATGAGAAATTCAGATCACAAGTGAAAACAGCTTTTCAGGTACAAGATACGAGGATTTGACTGTACAGTGCTTTTAGATTACATTCTATTTTTATAACAAGTAATGTTCTTCTTTTAAGAGAACAATTCTTAAATTTTAATACTAAATTTAAGAAACCAATTTAGTAACTGGAAACTGATAGGTCTTACATGAAAGTGTAAATGTTAGACCCGTTTTGTCATGGTGAGATCCTTCACAGTTGGACTCTCTCAAATTCTTAAAAAATAGGCATATGCCCCATCCTTTTGCTTTGCATGGCAGATACACAACATACCATTATATAAAAAAAAAAATATATAATAGAGCCTGAAATCATGGAGAAGCGGCACTATAAAATAGAAACTGGCATGCCACCCAATACAAAGGTGACCTGCATATTTTCAGAAAGCTCCGAGCCAAATTTTGCCTTGGCCAGCACCGTTTTAAACTTATTTTTCAGGACAAAATTCCCAAAACGAACGATTGGCAGGCTCACAGCACCCACTTGAGCGCCATTTTCTCAGTCGTGGGCCATATAAACATTGTGAACCATTTAAGTAAAAAAAGCAATTCTCTTTATTCGGGGGAGAATAATAAATATATATGACAATGCATTACTTACCGTAAAAGCATTTCTGATGGTTGTATCTGCTTAGATTCACATGCTGTGCATAGGTCCGACATCCAGTGGTCACTGCAGAGTATTGCATTTTGTTTTTCGTAGTCGAAAAGGGGACGTCGACAAGGCGTGTCTGTAACACTATCCCTATAGTGACGTGCGTTGTACCCACAATCCCTCACGCGTCGAGGTCCCTCTGCTTGTATTTTTCTGCCCTGAGGGAGCCTTCTAGACGTGAGTGAGTCCAGAAAAGAGAGAAATATAGAAAAGGATGTCTATGTTCCTTCCATCCGAGCGGGGAGGAAGGGTGGGCGCATGTGAATCTAAGCAGATACAACCATCAGAAATGCTTTTACGGTAAGTAATGCATTGTCTTCTGATGTTTGTTAATCTGCTTAGAATCACATGCTGTGCATAGACTAGCGAGCAGTACCCGGAGTTGGCGGTGGCATCGAGTAGAGAAAAGTAGAGAAAAGATGTCTTAATACTGCCTGTCCCACCTGGGAGTCAGATTTAGAGTGTGCATCTAGACAGTAGTGTTTTGTAAAGGTGTGCACAGAACTCCAGGTAGCCGCTTTGCAGATGGACTCAAGGGGAACATTTGCAATGAATGCTATGGAAGCCCCAGTGCCTCGAGTGGAATGTGCTCTTGGCTTGAAGGGTAGTTCTCTCTTAGCAAGAGCGTAACAGAGAGTGATGCATTGAACAATCCATCTAGATATAGTGGACTTTGAAACTGCATCTCCTTCTCTTCCTGCTGCCACCGAGACAAAGAACTGATTAGTCTTTCTTAGTGGTCTGGTTCTTTCCATGTAGAGCATGACAGCTCTGCGCACATCCAGTGTATGCAGACTTTTTTCTCCCAAGCTGGAAGGGTTTTGAAAGAATGTTGGTAGTTCTATTGACTGGTTTACATGAAATTTCGATATGAATTTTGGTGCAAACCTTGGGTGTGTGCGTAGAACCACCTTATCCTTGTGAACTGTTACGAAGGGGTCTAGTACAGAAAGAGCCTGTAGTTCACTTACTCTCCTAATGGAGGTGATAGCTATTAGGAAAGCAGTTTTAAGAGTGAGGTCTTTAAGAGTTGCCTTGTGCATGGGTTTGAAAGGCGGGCCCATGAGTCTAGAAAGTACCACATTTAAGTCCCATCCGGGAGCTGGGTTAGCTATCGGAGGGTGTATTCTCTTTACCCCCTCCATGAAGGCCTTGATAACTGGTATCTTCCACCACGACACTAAGTTGGGAAGTGGTGTATGCGGAAAGTGCCGCTAGGTGGCCTTTGATGGAATTGAAGACTAGACCTGAATCCAGTAAATGGGTCAAGTACAGAACAATGTTAGTGGGAGAGCAGTCAACTGGGTTGATGCTCTTAATTCTACACCAGATGACAAATCTTTTCCACTTGCTAGAATAGCAGTGGCAAGTATTAGGTTTTCTGGCTTCCCTGAGGATGTCCATACATCTCTGCGGGAGTTGTAAATGTCCAAATTCTACGATCTCAGGAGCCAGGCTGCTAAGTTCATGGTCTGAGGGCATGGATGCGGTGTCCTGCCCTTGTCCTGTGACAGCATGTTGTATGGGCAGGGGAGTTTCACTGGGGGAGATAGAGACATCTCCATTAAGTGCGCGAACCATGGCTGTCGGGCCCACATTGGGGCCACCAGTATCATGGTTACTTGTTCCTGGTGCATCTTGTGCACCACCTTGTTGAGAAGGGGAGTCGGGGGAAAAGCGTAAACAAATTTCTCTTCGGGCAGGGGGAAATCTCTGCTGAGTTTGTCTGCCAGCAGATTGAGTTCCCATGGTACATGTTCGGACAGTAGGAACATGTTTTGTTTGAGAGCCCACTAACATATATTTTGGGCCAGTTTGGACAGTCCTGGAGAGTGGGTGCCCCCTACTTGTTGATGTAGTACATGGCTGTGGTGCTGTCTGTAAGGACTAACACAGTTGTGCCTTGTAGGTGTGCCTTGTAGGTGTTCCTGGAAGGCTTTTAGCGCCTTGAACACAGCTAGTAGCTCTAGTAGATTTATGTGTTTGGATGCTACGTTCGGAGTCCACACTCCGTGAGCAGTCTGATGGGATAGGTGAGCCCCCCATCCTGTTAGGGATGCGTCTGTGGTTAGAGTGGCTTCCGCCACGGGTGTGGCAAAGGGTTTCCCTTTTTCCAGGTTTTCCTTTGTCCACCATCGTAGCGAGAGAACCAAGGCCTGCGAGACCACCACTGGATCGTCCCATAATCCGCTGGCCTGACACCACTGGCTGTTGAGCCACTCTTGCATAGGGCGCAGGCGCGCGTGAGGTACCAAATAAATACACAACGCCATCATGCCTAGCAAGCGCATTGCTTTGCGTACCGTCACCTCTCGACCGGTCACATATTGAGGGATCTGAAACAGCATGTTTTGGACCCTCTCGTTGGAGGGGAAGACGAGGCCGTCCTTTGTTTGAATTGGAGCCCCTAGGAATTGTTTGATTTGGCTGGGGTCTAGGCTGGACTGCTTTTCGTTGATGGAGAAGCCCAACTGGAACAAAAGGTCTACCGTCTTTTGGGTATTGGAGAAGCATGTTTCGTAAGAATCGGCTCGACCTCTCCCACAACGTCGAGGAAAGTGTCCAGTCGCCTTCCGAAAAGCCTTCCGGTGTGCTGGGGGTCCCCTGGCCCTGATTAAGAACCCGCCTATGGCCCCCAGCCAAGCAGGATAGGCTAGAGAAACAATACGGAGTGCAGAGTATGCACCCAGGTGCCTACGGCTGCGAGGAGGAGATCCAACCCCACGTCTTAGTCCTCCGGACAGCGAGGGGAAGAAGTTGGATGCCATCTGGAGAAGGATCATCTACTCTGCAGCATCGACAGTCAAGGTGACCAACGCACTGGCGATCCTGGCTAGGTACGACGATAGAACTCTGGTACAAACTGGCCCTGATTCTGGACTTCCTGCCCAACGACAAACTGCTGGAGGTGATCTCCCTTTTGCAGGAAGGGGAGGTGGCATTGGACCGTGCCATCACGGTGGCCCTGGACATCGCTGACACAGGCTTCCGACAGATGGGGAAACGGTGTTGGTGTCTGCCTCTGTCGTCAAGGCTGGCTGAAGACCACCAATTTCCGGCAAGAGGTCCAGACTAGAGTACTGGATATGCCCTTCGGGGACGACCTCTTCGGGAAGACTGTCGTCAAGTCTTTATAGACCATCAAGACTGATACGTAGACAGCTTGTGCCCTGGGCACTCTTTAGCAGCCCTACCCATACCTCAACGACTGGCTCATCTGGGCTAAGTCAACAGAAGTAGCCATGGAACACACGGAGAGGACTGTCCGGGTGCTGACAGATCTGGGGTTCTCCGTCAACCATCCGAAGCCCTGCTTGACACCATCGTAGAATGCACTGTTCTTGGGAGCCAGGCTCAATACGGTCGCATGCCTGGCGTCACCCTCGGGAGAGAGGGTAGTGGCCATACTGGGGAAGGTGCAACAGCTGTTGTCACTGAAGGCCGCCATAGTAAGGCCCATCAAGTCGCTGCTCGGCATGATGTTGTGCAGCTACCTTATCCGACTCTGCAGGTTACGGATGTGACCTTCAGGCGTTCTTGGATGCTTGCTGGGTGCAAGCGTCCGGAAGCTTCACAGACAAGATCTCTCGCCGAGAGTTCCATCGGACGATAAGGTGATGGGGCGTCCACTCCAATGTCGCCCGGGGCATAGAGTTTAAAAAAAAAAAAAACACATACCAGAAGACTCTCACCACGGACGCTTCCCTGGATGGCTGGAGTGCCCACACCGGACATTTGCATGGCAGAGGCCTGTGGCTGCCAGAGGAGAAGGATCTCCACATCAATATCCTGGAGGATATCCTGCGGGCCGTGTTCAAATTATTCTGGCCATCCCTGAAGGGCAAGGTGGTGAGGATCTTCATGGACCACACAACCACGATGTTCTACATCAGGAAGCAGGGGGACACCCGATCCCAGTGCGCTTCAGAGAGGCGCAGGATTTGTGGCGCTGGCCCGTTGCCCAAGGGATGTTTCTCATCCCTTTTTCACCTAGTGGGAGTCGAGAACCCCATTGTGGCTCCTGCCACAAGGTGAACTTCGGCAAGATCAGGTGGACTGCATCTTCCTCAAGTGGGGCAGACCCCATATCGATCTGTTTGTGGTGGTTTGCGGCGAACTCCAAATGCCAGAAATTCACCAGCAGGTTCTACCAGCTGAGGAGCATGGGGTAGGCATTCTCCTTCCCGTGGGAAGGCCTGTTCCTATATGCTTTACCTTCATTGCCTCTCCTGCTGCGAGTCATCATTCAACTCCTAGTGCCGATACATGATGATTGTCTGCCTGGCGTGGCCGAGGCAGATTTGGTACCCAGACCTTCTCGTCTGTCACCGTCGCATCCTGTCAAGCTGCTGGTGGTCGCGGATCTGCTCACCAGAGAAGGAGGCGCAATCCTTTACCATGACCCAGGATCTCTGAACCTGCAGCCCTGGAGTTCAGAGGATACAAGTTGCTGGTGAACTGCACCAAGGTCCTTGCCAGGGTCCGAGTGTCATCGACTCAGTGCTGCAGCACAAGTGGAAGCGTTTTGCTACATGGTGCCAGTCGCAGAAGATCAACCGTCTGAGGGTCACAGCCCCACAGATTATTTCATACTTGTTGTTGGCCGTGGCGGGGCTGGCGCACACCTCCATCAAGGTGCATCTGGCGGCTATCTCCTGCTACACCAGATCTCCAGGACAATCAACAGTCTCCTCTTTGGTCCCATCGTCTTGTCAAGGAGTTCCTCAAAGGACTGTTTCGATCTTCCCCTCTGGTGAAGGCTCCTGCCACAGTGTGGGAACTCAATGTGGTGCTGATGAGGCTCATGGAGGAGGGAGGGACTTTTGAGCCTATGCATCGGGCCTGTCAGATACCAGATTTGCCCTCGTAGTGTAGCCGATGAATTCCTCTTCCCAATGTACCCCTCTGGTTTTGACTAGAAAGAACCAGAGCGATCTATTGGAGAAAAGAATGGATGCCGATGGAAATCCTGGAGTCTCCGTGGAACAACGCGGGTTGAAATGCGGGATGTCAAGGAGACTTGGATAAGGGTATCATGCAGCAATTCGGAACCAAACCTGCATAGGTGAGATAACACCACAACCACAAGATTTGTAAAATGTGATACCCAAGATATACCATGCAATGCAAAAAGGAAGGTTTTGTAATAACAACTGCCAGTAACAATAAGACAAAGACCACCCCCCTCCTTCTACCCAGTCTCATCAGAAAAAGGTTAACCGCTTACCGGTGTTTGTGTCCTAGGAGAAGGATAGTATTCGCAGGCGGAATCCAAGCAATCCACAAGAAGCAGTCCAAGACTATCCCGACGGCACGAGGACGCCTAATAACACCCTGACCCGACGGCACGAGGACGCTAGTACACACAGGAAGTCTCTAGTCCGTGTACCACTACTACAGTTCAAAGTTCCAGAAATCCCAAGAACAAAATACTGAAGAGGAGGAGGTCTGACCTGAAGAAAACGAGGTATCCAATGGAGCAGGCAAGAGAGGTCCAATAGCAATCCGAGATCAAGAAACCAGACGAGGCAATTCCAGGCAAGGCGACAAGAAAAAGGCAATCCAATAAACAGTCCGCGTCGAGGAACCAAGGTGATCAATCACTGTGGAGGAAAGAACAGGGTAACAAGGACAGGAACGGGGAGAACAAGAACCAGATATGGGTAAACAGAATTCCAAACGCCACTAATCTGTGATCAGAAGCACCGAACCAGTAGGAGGAGGTGCTAATAAGGAAGCAATTCACGTGACAATCCGGCGCACTACTCGACGTGGTCCGAGGGAGGAGTAGAGTGGACGCCAGCGTTGCCATGCCAATTTCCAGGTACCAGGTTTCGCCTTCCTTAAAGGGAAACGAGCCCGTGGTTTAGCGAGGAACGAGTGCCCATACATAACAGGGCCCCTCTCAAATTCCCCTCATGGAAAACTGCTTTCCTCGTGGCCATCACCTCTGCCAAGAGGGCGGGTGAGATCCAGGCCCTCGCCTGCATTTTTCACAAATTGAGTGTGGTGCTGCATATGCACCCCTCCTTCACCCGGAAGGTTTAGTTAGAACTCCACCTCAACAAGCCTTTGTTGCCTGTGTTCTTTCCGAAACCTTTGTCGCTGGCTGAGAGGAGCTTGCACTCGCTGGACGTTGCTTGTGCTCTGAAGTTCTATGTGGCACGCACAAAGTTTTCGTAATACCTCTACTATTCGTGAACTTTGGTCCTGTGAACCATAGGAAGGCCTTGTCCAAGGCTTCCATCTCCAGGTGGCTCTCCGTCAGCATCACACACTGCCATTGGTTGGCGAACTGACTAGCCGTTTGAGAGCCCATTCCACCAGAGCGATTGCTGCAAGGACAGCGTTCCTGTCTAGTGTGCCCCTGCTGGACAACTGCATGGAGGTCCACGCACACCTTCACAAGATTCTGCAGGGAGTACAGGGTCGGCCAACTAGTGCTACACAACCTGTTTGCTTGCTGTTGATCCTCTTCAGGCGGTAAGAGTATTTGCATCTGTTAACCTTACCAACTCCTGTGATTGTGTAATGTTTTACTGCTATAGATTTATTCATGAGCATGTGAATCCATGCCAGACCCCATGCTGGAGAAGGAAGAAGTTACTTAACAGTAACTATTCTCCAGCATGGATTCACATGCAAACCCTCCCCTCCCTCCACTCTGCAGCTCTTCTTGGTCATACTACCACTTTTCGTGTTACCAAATCTGAAGATGGCTGCCAGAGGACGGTGCTTAAGGAGAGGGCAGTTGTTGGCTGAAGGCAGTATGACCCAGAGTGCAGTGGTTGGTTTAGAGGAGAAGGACAGTTTGCAAGTGAAACCGGTTTTTATTTTACTGACGATTCCCAGCCTGACTGGGAATAATCATGAGCATGTGAATCCATGGTGGAGAACAAGCGTTACAGGTAAGTAACTTGTTCCTTAACTCCTGGGACTTATTTTTTTTTCTCGTTTTTTTCTGACTAGGATTTTTGGGTTTCTTACAAACTCCATAGGCATCTGCTTTTTGCATTGTGACACAGTACCTTTTTGTGCAGTGCCACTTAATGTTTAACTACATTTTCTTTGAACTACTGTTCCCAAGAATAGTAAGATGATTCCTGTCTTAACTTTTCTTTTGTGGGTCCAGCACATACCACCCTATGTGGAGTGCTGTGGGGGTTACATAGTAAAGCCTTTATCCCACTTCTCATGTAACATTCTGTTATACTAATTAACTTGACTGGCTGGCAGTAGTTTCTTTTTTTACTACCTTGTGCCATGTATCTGCAGGCAGAATTCTCGGTACAACGTCCTTTCATCGCAGGATGTTTTTTCACCCAGGCTCCAGTTTGGAAAGGCAGGCAGTGTGGGAGGATCCCGAAACGTCCCTGTCCTTTGTCTCTTGGTGTGCCTGAGTGAAACCGGTTCTGGTTTGCTGGCTGTCCAGGAGGATAGAGACCCTGCTGGGTGATTGACAGTCTAGGGCTGTGAATGAATGGGAACTTGCTTAAAAGGAAAGGTTTTTTTGGGACTAGAGGCAGTCGACCATTGGAGGAAAACATCTGACAAAGACGTGCAGGGACGCCAGCAGCATCTGCCTGAACTGCAAAGTGTCTGGGGAAGCCCTGCAGCTCTGCTGACCCCATTTTCATTTCGACTGAGAAGACCCATACGGGACATCCTCCTCCCTTGGGCTGGTGGGACCAACTAGCCTTGCGACAGCTTCATTTTAGCGCAACCCCTGACTTACTGTGACTTTCCAAGGTTGCAGCATCCCAATGGCTGGGCACCCCTGGCCTTCATAGAGTGCATTGTCTTCTGAAGCGCGAATCCGGCCACTAGTTGGTGGGAATCCAGAGGACCCTAAAGAAACGGGAAATCTTCAGCCAGAGTCCCTTCACCAGAGTCCAGGACCAAGCCATCACGTAACCTCTAACTGGAGCTGTTTGTTCTTTGGCACTCAGGAAAAAGGTTCCTAAACCACAAAAGGCTGCTGAATCGAGGAGAATCCATTGCTGCCGACCCCCCCCCCCCCCCCAAGAGACTGCTACACTGCAACAGGAAGGCATCCCGCTGGAACAAATTCTTCAGTTCACAGGTACTGTGGGGCATGGGATACATCTACCTTTTGCCAATTGTGGTGCTTCCTAGCTGGAGGAATACAGTTTTAAACCCCTTTTGATTTGACCTCAATTCACCTGCACTGGCCTCCCAGTTTGTGCTTCAAGGCAGCTACTCTTGAGCTTCTGTGATTTCTACTGAACTACTATTTTAAAAACCTTTTCTAAGAAGAGAGCATCAGAACTTTACCCATTGACGTTGGCTGTCCTGGTTCCCTAAAGGCCGACTTCTGCACCTGTTGGCATTGGCAGTGCTTGTTCCCTTACAGGTTTTAATTGTTGAACACTATTATTGCTGGGATAAATGACTGCCTGCATCCCTCTGGGAGAATCTAACTGTTTTTCTAAGTACAAAGTATGTTCTGATCTGACTAACTGTCCCTCCATATAACTCAATATTTCAATGGTGATCATAAATAAGTATTACTGACCTCAGATGACGTCACTTAATGTGCTGGAATATGTATAATATATGAAAAGTTTACTTGCGTGCTTTATTGCTCTTGTTGAATTGAATCCTAACTGTGGGATTCATGTTACCATTAGTTGCTGCTGTTTAAAGACGGGCTATCCTTGTGAATGTAGAAATATTTATACTATAACTTTAAGTACTTGGATACCTGTATTTACTGATTACATTGTACAGCTCTACAGCTCACATTACCCCTAAGATAAGCGTGGCTGCTCAGTCACTCTACCAACTTGTGTATATTAAAAGGTGGGTGACTTAATACCAAGAGAGAAATCTTGTGAAGTCTCACACCAATTGGACTCTACAAATGCTTACATAACACCAGGCCAGTCACCGTATTTAAACTGCTAAGCCTCGTGTTGTGTATTCCAGTTTTAAAATCCCCAGGCACCAACGTTTCGACCCAGCCCAGAGTCCTTGTCGAACGCTGGGTCTTGGTTCACCTTGGCATTACGCAGGTTGCCACACGCAAACGTGCAGATCAACTAAGTTGCTCACATTCAGATACACTGAATGTTTCTCATCTCGGGTGCACACGCCCACCCAATGTGCAAATCCTTTGTGCATTTCTGCACATTGGGAAGCGCAAATCAAATTCACAACTGGGCTTTGCATTGTGCCAGAAACCTTTCCTGTAACTGCTCTTTGTAGGCGAAGTGTAATTTCTTAACCATCCATGCATTTTGTGTGTGTGTATATATATATATATATATATATTTCTGATGTTTGTTAATCTGCTTAGAATCACATGCTGTGCATAGATCCGACATCCAGTGGTCACTGCGGAGTATTGCATTTTGTTTTTCGTAGTCGAAAAGGGGACGGCGACAAGGCGTGTCTGTAACACTATCCCTATAGTGACGTGCGTTGTACCCACAATCCCTCACGCGTCGAGGTCCCTCAGATTGTTTTTTCCGCCCAGCTACTGGTCGCCTTTACGCGGAGCTCCTCGAGAGACATTGCGGATTCCATCTCCTCGACCTTTGGTCGTTTTTTCCTGTTTAAAAATTTAATATATCGATCCCTCCCTCAACGCAGTTGTGAAGCTATCTCTGCCGAGCAAGATCTTCGACCGAGGGGACGAGCGGAGGAGATCCTTCGGCGTTGCCGAACACGTGGCCTGGCCTCGCGTTCGGCGTTGCCGAACACGTGGCCTGGCCTCGCAGGCCTAATACAGTAGGGAGAGTGGGGTCGTGGGACTGCCTTTCCTTTTCCCCTTCCTTTCCCTTGGGGTAGTTATCACGGTTTATTGCCTCGGCTATGGAGAGGACACCCTTTAGTTTTGCCCACTTTGTAAGGGCAAGTTTACTTGGAAGGACAAGCATTCACGGTGTAACCGCTGCTTGCCCCTCGATCACAAAGAGGACGGTTGCTCGGCTTCTAAAGCCAAAGACTCTAAAAGACCGTAGGGTCAAGAGGTGGGTGGCCTATGCGATGTCGAAGGCCGGGTCTTCACCCGCCGCTGCTACCACCGACAGTGACGAGGAACGTGATAACAACGACCTCCGCTACGGAAGTCGTACACCCCTCTAAAGAGCGCTCGCGCTCTTCGTCTGTCCCCGGCCCCGACGGGCTCGGCTCACGCCCTGCTTATGGGGATGAACACCCCGGCGACACCGACGCACATGATACAACACATAAGCACACAACCCATAGCTCTTCGTCGAAGACGAAGAAAGCATCAGCGCCCAAGGAGACGCAGGTTACACCGGCGGCCTCCTCGGACCGTTCGGGTTCGAAGCCCCTCTCGCAGCAGCGACCAGCGACTGGGCTTTCGGCAAATAAGGGCGCCGCCCCCAAACCATCGGCCGGCGCGCACCAGCAGAGAGCGCACGCCGCCGTAGAACGATCGACACCCGTAACGTCGAAAACACAGCCCTCCGCTGACAAACGAGTCACAGAGAGCTTGGCGAGGATCGTTGTAGCCGACGCCCAGAAGCGTACTTTTTGGTCTCTTCAGGCATCAGCTGGAAGAGCTTGGCCACTGCGACCATGGCATGAAAGGACAGTGGCAATGTCGTCTGTCGTGTCCATCCTAGTGTCCTGGTACCCAAGGGGGTTTGGGGGGGGGGCGGTTGGGCGGGGTTGGATGATGCGGTACTGGGTAGCACCGGCTTTCTTTTTCGCAAGAGGTTGACCTGAACGGAAATGGACTCTCAGTACTTGGCCTTGTCTTGGGTCCCCACGGATGGGATGCCCTCGAAGGACTTAGAAGCCCGCTCCTCAGACCGACCGGTCCTGGGTGAGGCATGGGGTAGAGGCATTGGCGCTCAGCCACACCGCCAGTCTATTGTGGCTATCTTTCAATGTTCTCTTGCTGAACCAGAGTCAGATTTCGTAATCTTCTCGGTGGTCCGGGTAGAGCCAGTAGAAGCATAGAAGGCACTTTTCCTCTAGAAACATGTTCCCACAGTGAGCAGCTGGAACAGATCTTGAAAAGGAAGCATCCGTCTTCTCTTCCGACATGTTCCAGAGTGGGCCCGATGACCTTTTGACAAAAACTTGGTGATCCTTGCCCTTGAGGAGCACCGAAATTTACTGAACAGATCCCCGCTTGTCGGCTGATGAAAGAACACAGGGGCTCTGTGTGACAAAAAGGACTCTCGAAAAAGCACAAAAAAAATAATAGAGGCCTCCCAACACTTGAACGTGCAGTAAAAATCTGAAGATGGCTGCCAGAGAAGGGGCTTAGGGAGAGGGCAGTCATTGGCTGGGGACAGTATGGCCCACAATGCAGTGATTGGATTAGAGGAGAAAGACTGTGTGAAAGAAAAACAGTTTCTTTTACTGAGTGTTCCCAGCCGGACGATGGGAAATATTCACGAGCATGTGAATCCAGGCCAGACCTCATGCTGGTGAATGAAAATGTTCAGAGTCCAGCAAAAGAGCAGGGGGTGTCTACAGTTAAAGGGAATTGGCACAGAAATGAAGATTTCCCCCTAACAACGTTAAATTGTGCATGTGTGTGTGTCAAGAAGCTGGAGGCAATCCAAGATAAAGGTCGAGACACTGCACCCTTACCGTGCCAATTTCTGTGATTCGAGCCCGAAGCAACTAGCATCACTAATTTGAGTTCAAAGGAATGTGAGATGCAGCTTTCTTTCACCGTCCAACAGCAATGCTCTACTAATCCTGTAACCAGAAGAACACAACTGCAGCACTCCCTTCCTTTGATCCAGCAAGCCAAGTCAGATTACTCGCCTCTGCCCAGCGCTTTGTGCTTTCCTGAAGCTACTGGCTGCAAGTGCATCCCCAGAAGCACAGTTAGTTACTGCCGGATAATAATCCCACAGGCCCTTGCCCAACCTGTGCCAACCATGGCTAGAGTCAATACTGAAAGATCTGAAACAATGATGCTGTGATGCAGAGCCTCCAGGCAATGGGAGTTGCAAACCCTGCATCGTCCAGCCCTGGAACATGTGCAGAGTCGGGCTTTGGAACAGCACTCTGATCTCCCTAGTCTTCAGGTTATTCTTGTAGGGTTCGGGTCTTTTGAGAGGCTGCATCCCTGGAGTTGAAAAGGTGACTTTTGCACTCATAAATCCTGGACCCCACACCAATTGTTAAGTCTGTACTGCTACAACACATTTTTGGAGTTTACCTTGCCTGCTCTACAACTTTGTTTCCAGGGATTGTTCTTGCTAATAGATTCCATTACTCGCAACAAAAAGGTTTTCAGAATTATGGACGCCCCCAGTCTGCATCTCGAGTGGGAAGCACAAGTAGTCATTGTCACATGGAGTGGTGTACCCCAGACGAGGCAAAGACGTGGTATGGCTAGATAGGTAAATTATTAACATTAAACAATAGTGCCAGCCATGCCAGAAGCAAAGTGGTTTGAATTTTAAAAATAACAGAGGGTTCCTCCTCCCCTTTAAACCAAATACTTACAATTTCACCAACGCCGTAACATGTGTTATCAACCATTATAACATTCAGCAGTAACAAACCTTAGGACGACACCAGATTACGGTAGCTATTAAAAATAGAGACACCTAGCTACGACAGAATTCCAGATGTGTATGCCATTTTTGTGCTATGCCAGTAAAACAACTGTACTCTTGTAAGAACATGTTTGACGTTCTCAAGGGGGCACTTGCACTGTGGGCTTGTGATATCCAAAACAGAACTGTATTTATTTCAAACTAGAATGCGCACCAGATGGATAAAAGATGTGAATGTTTAGTGGCAGGAGTTGTACAAAGGTTGAACCTCTTCCTGAAAGGCCAGAATTCCAGACTTAAGAGGATCTATCGTCAGTGCACATCTCAATGGAGGCACATTGCCCCATAAGGATCGTTAATTGGTTCTAGATTTCTTGAAACAGCTTGTTCAAGAGACTGTTCAATCCTATTCAATTGCTACCTGAGATCATAAGATAAACACCACAAGAAGCAATATACACTGCCTCGCCAATTAGAAAAGTAATTTTTACATACTTCGTAACTTTCATTGCTAGCCAGTATTGGGAGCAGGTCATGTTTGTGTACAACGTGCAAGCATTATGCAGTACCACAGCTACCTGATGCCTTGGTGTAGGCGCTTTATAAATGTAAAATAAAATGCATACACCTGTAGGAGAAATGGTTGAATGACCAGTGTAACACAGGTAAGTACTCGATGCATTAGAACTAAAAGACATTAGAATATGCATAGAACAGCTTCCCTAGCTCTTATAGTCAAATCCCAAGATTGTTTGGGGCCAATTGCCAAAAAGGTACCACTCCCAAAGTAGATCCTTTCAGGTACACTTATTAAGGAGATCGTCAGTGGTTATGATTAATGAGAGTGGGGAAAGTTACCTAGTTAGTAAACAGCTACAGAAGTAACTATGCTTAGCTTATGCAACATCTTGTCATCTATCCTAAATGTATTCATGTCATATCTGTAATGTATACATTTTATCCTGTCAAATTGTTATATGTACTGTCTTCAGTTCAGCGCCCAGATGCTTCCAGGTACGGCACGCTATGTCGAGGAAGGTCCAGGGGTCGCAGGTGCAGAGGTCACGTTGTTGGGATTTAGTCACTTGGTCGTGGTGCTTGGGAAAAGATTCCAGACAGCTTCCAGTAGAACACCCTAAAGAGCAAAGATTAAGACTTCTGCGGGGAAAGGCACCTTGGACACCTCCAGGGATTTAAGGAGTGTTTAAACAAATGTCAACAGGATCAAGCGGCAACAAGCAATCTTCAGAAAACACATGCCCAGCAGAGCTTCCATTCATGCAAGAAGGCTGCAAATGCAGGAACAGGTGTTGGCTGCAAACTGAAGATGCTCCAGAATCCAAGAATGCAGCCGAAAAGGTGATGGCTGCAGCAAGGTAGCCCGGGAGAAAGCTCAGTCTACTGGTTGGTCCAGCCACACTCAGAAGGCCTCGAATCCTCGAGCAGGAGTGGAGGCTAATCTTTCCTCTGCCTAATCTTAAGCAGACTGTCGTGTTTGAACCCTGAGGCAGTGGGAACAGTGCTTCACAGGAAGCAGCATTGGAGTCGATGCTGGTCAGCTTCAGAAGCAGACTTGGGGTCGTCAGGAGGCTGAACTTCTTTGTAGAGGTCTTGGATTCAACAATCTGTCAAATGGCTGCCGACACCCTATTTTTATGCAAAATGTGGGCTGGGAACATGCCCAAGACCACCAATGGTAAGAATCTGCACCATTTAAACTTGTGGTGGATGCACAGATCTGCAGAGCAGCAGACATTCAGGCACCAGGAATGTGGATTGTGATTAGACAGTCCCAGCCCCCTCCTCTGGCTACAGACATCCATAGTTTTCCCCAGGAATGGGTATTCCATAAGGCATTTTCTGACCCGACAAGGCAGGAAAAAGACTAAAGAACAAGCGAAAAAAAACTCATGACATGGCCATATTAGGGTGCTGGACACTTAGTAGCCATTAGAGGTAAAAGTGCAAGTATAATGCTTAAAAAAAAAAATAGAAAAATGTAAAAATATCACTGCTGCCAATTTAGCCACATTCTGAAGGTAACCAAAACACAATTCTATAAAAATGTAAAAGGTATTCTAACTGCACTTCATTGCACGGCGGCGTGTGCAATTGGCAAAATACAAGAATTCCCAAAGAGCAACAGACTTGGGGACTATTCAGTTTACCCACAAGAGTGAGCAAACTGGCAAGGAAAGTAAAGCAGAAAGTGTTACTTGCTTCTAAAAAAAAATATCCGGAGGGCTCAAAAAGCAAAATCAAAGGGTGTCCATCAACGTCTATTGGATGAAATCTTAACAGTTGGTTATAGACAAACAGCTTGCTACCCACGATGTGAAGCCACTACTGGAACTCATTGCAGACTCTCAAGAAGGTACAACTCTGAATGGATAATGGTTTCCAGCTCACATGAAATACTTGTGCTTGATGTACTCTCCTGCCAGGAGAGTACACCAGGTATCCTAACAAGATAAAGAACCAAGTTGTTGTGCACTAGTTGTATTGTGGATAAAGAGAAACTCAAGAAACTGATATTTTGCATACAACAGAGTAAGAGGAATCCAGGGGAAGGGCACCACCCTCTCGAAAAAGGAACTCCATCCTTCTGGAACTTGTGTTGGAGCTGCACATTTTTCCTTTAACATTTATAAACCACTCAAGGCCAAAGACAATACCCTTTCCATCTTAGAGTTAATTTTGTTAGAATGTGTGGGCCAGAAAAGTGTTTTGGACATAGGACGGTACTGCTTTAGACTGACATTGACAGACCCTTAAAGTTTTGGTTTTAGGTAGGGAAGCTCATCTTAGAGCAGAGACAGTGAGAAATGTCATCACCCCCTTTTTATTTGAATAAGGTCTTCAACCAAAACCATGACTCCCTTGTGTCAGAGTCTCATTCCTGGCTCCTCACAGTACGTTACTGCAGTTTCCACTACATAAACCCTGACAACCAATGCCTTCATGGACTGCAAAGCAAACAAACTGAAAGCATCCAAGCATTACACCAAGGCCTCCAGATAAGTGCTGTAACAGGCCGTTTTACACATTAAAATCTTGTAAATATGATACCTTTTATCTTTCTATGCAAGTCATTCTTTTACACACTATTTGGGAGCAGCAGGAAGGGGACTTGACAGAAACCAGAACATCTTGATTTGAATGTGCCTGGATGAAATTGCCGGCTGTACAGAAGCAGTATGAAAACAAGAGATTTGCCCTCCGAACTGTGTGCAAATAAGCTTTCAGAAAGAAACACAGTGGGATAACAAATGGCTCCTTATGTTCAACTTCAGGTGTGGTTTTGTCTGTAGACGCTCATGGAAATATCCATGCATATTTATTTTCCTAGCATATTAGGGTCTGATCAGTAATAAGTTGGGAAACATGGAAATCTCTTTTGTTAAACAAATTCATTTTTATTTAGTGCAATGCATCCTTGCATTGCACAAAAATATTTTTTATAATTTCCTCCGTTTTGTGATCATCAAGATGCATCCATGTGGTGCATTCATACATATTGATGTGCAGGAGACGGTTTTTCACAAATCTGATGCATTGTTTGAAGCCCGTCATCCTTGCTACACAACTTTGTTTTGTTTCTAATGTGTTCTATTTTCAAGTCATATTTTGGTTGCCCATTGTATACATTTTGCGTTTGCAGAGGTAAATTACTTTTTTTAAATGGTGTAAATTAAATTGTAAAAGTGTAAAATACTGCTGCCTCAAAACCTTGAGGCAGTGGCGAGTATGGAATGTTTATTTTAAACATCCACCAACATTAACTTGTAGCCAATGTGGTAAACCGTACTATAAATGGTCAGTGGCAGCAAGATCCCGGTACAAGTATGAGCAATTGCCATTACACTAATCACAGGGTTCCCAACCGCTTTCAGATCTTCAAGACCACAATCAAATCATGCAAACCTTGACTCTCCAGCATGTGAAACCGCTGTGGCAAAACAAAAGATTATGGTTACGTTTGTAACAGCAATCGAAACCAAGAAGGACATGTCCCTGTCGAAGTAATTGTTAGCTGAGTTTTCCTAAAGTCCTACTAGCAGTAGTCTGTACTACCTCAGGACCTTGGTAGTGTGGCAGAGCAGTCAGGCTCATCTTAAGAGGAAGATGCGAGATGTAGGCAAGTACTCTGAATCACAACAAAGAAGCACTTACATGTATAATTATAAGATTATATTTACACCAGAATCACCTTAAATACTTCAGACGTTTACTGTAGAACACTTATGAATACTAGATAATACAAAGGGAATTTTCACTTGTGTTTGTTCGCGGTTACATTTATAGCAACGTTAGAAAGGTAAAAGACAGGGTTATCGTATTATCGGTAACTGCGCACTCATGCAGATTTTAACAGGCCATAAGGTAATGCATTTACTTGCAAACACATAGAAAAGTCACTTAAATGGAGGAAAATAAGTGGCTAGTGCAACATGAGCTTAGTTCGAGGTTCTTCACCTAGCACGTCTTTAAAGTCCAAAAACGCAACCCTAGCTAAAGGCAGTTCGGAGAAACAGCGAATAATGAAAGAGTTCCTAGGATTTCTTCCAGTGTCTAAAGTTACTGAAGCAGCAAGTTAGCAACAAACAAAGGAGACCAAAACGGACTCAAGGGGACACAAGCAACAGCTTGGGTCAGAGGTAAGCAGGGGTTGCGCTGGACAACCCTACGTACATGACAATGCTCTGGAGCGACTTCTTGGAATCAGGTGAGGAATACCTTCCTCCACCCCCCCTCATCCCCCCCAACAGTACCTTTGGACCCGACCTCTGGATTCCTTCGTCTGGTGACAAAAGGCAGGACAATGGATGGTGCCTCTCAGCAGCAGTCTCGAGAGAGGACCTGTTGCAACACTTAGTTCACTCTGTTGGTTCTGCTGAAGGCGCCAAAACCGCAAAGGACACAGATCGCCCGGTCAATCTTCTTCGCTTCCTGCAGCCCTACAATTCGGTGAGAGGGTCTGGGGAGTTGGATCAGATCTCTGAAGTGTCCTTACGGGCTCAGCACAGATGCACTCAAAATGGGCAGCAGGTCTCCTGGTATTGGGATTCCAGAGCGCTGGAAGCTCCTAGGACCTTGGGAGCTGGCTCGAATCAAAGTTAGTCTTGGGACTGGTTGTTCCACCAGCCAAAAGGGAAGGAGGAGTCCTCTTCAGAGCTTCCTACCTGCCCACTTGGAGCCTAGGCAGGGATACCGACTGGTTCCTGCCAAAGGCACAGACAGACCTCCCCCTCCCAGAATGGTAGCAGGCCTAATAAAGAACAACCACGCTAGCGATGGCGAAAAAAGAAGGGCCCCAAGTTGGTACTTGGGTGCACCTATTGTGCACTACCGAAGCTATGGACATCGCCTGCAGTATAAAAAACACACAATATTTGTTAGAGCACATCCACCGACACTGACCGTAACTAGGTGATTGTCTTATGGGACTAGAAAGGCACAGAAGCAAAGAGAAGGGGAGATAATAAGTATCCTTTGGCACTCCACTGTCAGTGGTGTGTGACAATCTCTCCGCCTACAGAGTTTCAGGAGAGACACCACGTATCTCTATCCTTAAGAGCTGTAGTCTACTTAAGGATATAGAAAAAGAATCTTAAGGGGGGGCACTAGGGGTCCCCAGCAACACTGCCCAGAAGGAGCTGTGTGCTGCAGTAGTAAAACACAGATGCCTTTAAGAGCTATGGAGCAGACAGGCTCCATAGTACAGGTAGATTTAAAAAAGAATAGAGTTCCAAAAGACAGAGCCCATAAGAAGGGATGAGTGGAAAAAGGCTCCACACAACCAGGTTTAAAAGAAAAAGGCCCAGAAGTCCAGAAAAAAAGTGCTGGGGGTCTCACTGGGAGAGGGGGGTGAAGCACAATAATGATAAATCTCCTTAACAGTAATCCAGAAGGTATTTAACTTTACGTAGCAGTTCATGGAGACTTCCTTCAACTTCTAAGCACCGATTAGTAATGTCTCAGATGATAATTTACAGACCTCTGAAGGGTGCAAGCTAACTGTCCAGACAGCATTTTGAACGTGAGATTCTTTACATGCATGGCAGTGTTATGCTAGTGGGGCGGGGTTCGAGGGGGAGGGGTTTAGTGGTAATCATACCAACTGTGTGATATTAGATCTCATCCAAAATGTCTTGAGGAATGTAACTGGTTTGTCACCTAGTACACCAGGTGAGGGCATTGCTTTTTGAAGTGGCAGTAAGTAGTGTAGTATAAGTTTTAATAGGAAGTAGTCTTTTATTTTAAATTTACTCATAGCTCTGAATGTAATAGGTGACATACAGGCTTCACTACCACATGTGAAATACCTAGGGTACAAAAAGAGCACAGCCCTGCTGAAGAACCTGGGCCTAGATTGTATGCAAGGATGGTGCAAACAGAAAGACCTGAAAAATAGAGCCAAAATTGGGTCTCGGGTGTAGTAGTAATTTGAGCTACATTTTGTTCCTGGTAGAATGCGACAAAATGAGGTCGCCGGAACACAGGAGGATCATTTTAATGGCAAGAATGAACGTCTTACTTCTGAAGGGCCATATAAGTTGGCTCGGTAATACTGGGCTATGCAACCCACCGATTGGGAGTCAAAGAAGACCTATTGCATTTCATGCTGCTTTGTACCCGGTTGATGATATTCAGAGACAGTGGCTTTGAAGTTATTTTATCCATTACAATGTTAGGACTACAACAGAGGTGACCTCTCAATGAATTCTAAGGATTTCGATTTTATAGTAGACATATGAAATTGCGTTAAAGCAGTCTTTAGAAGAGGAGGGCATCAAAAGATATAAAAGACAAGTTTTAGCCATCTGAATAGATTTTTTTTTGTATGGAAATGTCCATTTGAACTGGGATGCATTTGTATTATTTTCTCATTTTGTTTAATGGCGAAAGCTAAATGCAGTAAAACTGACAGAGCTTACCTCGCATGGAAGCAAGAGTGTTCATACTCATTTGTTCCATTGGTGAGAGTGTGTGTTACTGCACAGTGGCTGATCTGTTAATTGTGATCAAAACCTGCTTTTCCGTCACAATGTGGACCACCACCACGTGAGAATGATTTCCATAGTTAATTTTGTTTGTGTTGTCTGATGTCATACTTTCCTCTTGCAAAGGAGAAACACATTTCGACTCCCTTGAAATTACATGTACTCTCAAAGTTCAAAAATGGAGAGTAAAATACTCCCATCTCAAAATGTTAACTAGAGCACTGATCGGCAGACAGGATCGGATGGACCCAAGTTACAGGTCGAGAGCAGCAAGTGCCTTAACGATGGGCCTCGGTGCTGCTACCAACTGATCCGGCGGGCCGGATGATATTGCCATTAGCAACCAGGGTTTTTAACCCTGTGTGCTAACAGCATGAACAGGACACCTTGCAGCGTCCTGTTCATTCATACAAAATACTGACTAAAGAAGGCCACCGTAGAGAATGAAGACATGGCTCCATGCAGAGCCCCGCCTCCATTTCCATGGCGGCCGAGGACAGAGGCTGGAGAAGTAGCAGCGTGTATGCCCCCACCAAAAGAATAAGGCAAGTGAGGTAACAGTTGGGGAGCGGCGCACCCATCAGGATGCTCAGAACGCAGGCTTGGATTGTGGGATTTTGCCAGCAATCCAAGCAACCCGATTGGCTTTCTCCCCGCCGTGGGCTAATCCAGGTCAAACAGTGAACAACATGGGTATGGACAGAGCAGCCGGTTACATGTCTTTCCATCAAATTTTTTAAACGAAAAAATGTGCATCAAATGCTTACAAAAAAAGGGAGTAGCTCCAGTGTTTCATCATGCCATAGAGACTTCCCACTTCCCAACACATCCATTTGAAAAGTGGTTTCCCTGATGGAACTCCCTTGCTCATACGCCTACATCTATGCACCTCTTGCTTTATTCCCCTTATGCATGGCTCTGCACTAAATTCCAAGTTTACACACATTCTACTATGTCCATACATTTTAAATATAGAAAAATGCAGAAATTACCTTCCAGGAGTTCCAGGCTGGCTCCTCCACCAGTGCTGACATGGCTGACTTTGTCTTCTGTATCCCACTTAGCACAGCAAGTAGCAGTGTCTCCGCCGCCTATTTTCAAAATAAGAAAATAATGTAGCAATATATGGTTCGGTTGCAATAATATAGCAATCTAGACTTTCTCTGCTGGTAAGCCACAAATATGTAAGTTTGCAGTAAGCAAATTGTTCTCCACATTTAATCAATAAGTACGGGTTGTTTTAGAGGCAAATAAACCATTGAAGGCAGCAGCACAAAAAACCTACAAAAAAGGCCATTCCAAAATACAAAGATATCACAACTCACAAGTTAGTTCAGTTCACAGTGCAGTCTTTATGGCATGTAATCAAACAAGCATACAGTGCAAGTGCTAAATGCCCCTTCGTCAAGTGCCTCTGTATGAACCAACGCATCTGCAGGTGAAAACGTCCTTCAGCAGCACTGAAAGCAGCTATTTCTGGTAAATTGGGTGAATTTAACTACTACCTTATCGAACATACCCTGCCCCACCCTGAAACAGTGAAGCGAAGGTAGTACCTTTATTTCACCCCCCCAACCCAATACCCCACATCTTTAGTTTAAGCATCTACAAATGATCACTCCAGCACCAAAGAACAGTTGGCATTGCAGGTTAGCACACAATCCTCAATTTGTCAGCTGATTAACGGGAAAGAATGTCATTGCAGCTGGACCGTTTTTCTCACATTCAGAGTTTTTCCTTCTGAACAGAATGACCCGAGCATTACAACACCTTACACATGCAGCGCGAAAACTCACAAAGCCAGATAAGATCCATAGGACCTAGAACTCACCAATAATTGTTGTACATCCCTTAGCAGTGACTTCAACCACCTTGTCCATGAGGGATTTTGTTCCTGTGGCAAATTTATCCCACTCGAACACACCGACAGGACCATTCCAAACAATCTGCTTTGCTCGGCCAACTGCTTCGAGAAACTTCTGAACACTCTCAGGACCACAATCCAAGCCCTAAGTCAATAATGAAAATGTTTCACATTAATTACAGCAGAGCTTAATTGTGCATTCAAACACTGAATTTCAAAAACTAAGTTTAGACACCAAGTGGCCAATGGTTTGTACATTTGGGTTTTAACAAATAAAGGATATTAGTGTATGACATTTCAAAACACAAGAACAGGTGTCCTGCACAGTAATATCCTATATTCTCCTGCACCATGCTTCGACACCTTTTCTTCCTTCTTCATTCACGTAGGCAAGAGTTACTTCATTATGTGCGCATACACCTAGCTTCAGGATTATAAACCTTTGCAGATTAATAACTACAAATGAAGTGTCCAAGTGGATACCACATCCTTGCTTGACAAAATAAGGAAGGCTGTGAATCTGAAGCGGTTCCTATTCTAGACTCCAAACAAAAGTGATCCCCATTCTTGGAAGATTTAAAACCACAATGATCAGGCCCTAGGTTTGGCACACGAACAGCTGCCTAACCCCACAACTTGGTGTGCTTTGTGATGAAACTAGGGAATTTGTCCCTTCTCCCCAAGTGGGAGCCTCCCCCTTTGAGGTTAGGGAGGTGAGCACGCTTCACAAGACCATCCCTAGGGGGTCTCGGCAAGTGGGACCTCACTGGGAGCGATTCCCCTTAAGGGACAAGGACTCCCGTCCCTGTAAGAATTCCCAAACTCATTCCCCACTGTGGCATACATGGGACTATCTGATGTGAAGAACAGTATCAAATTCAGAGGCTTGGCTTAAAACCAAACTAAACACCCTCTTGGGACAGTAAAATTACTGAAACAGTAATGTGAGAAGAGAATCGTCATAAGAGCTGGAAAAGTGAGCACTACGAGTGAGACAGAAATACCTTGGGAAGAACCACATACACTGACAACTGAAGAGGAGGGGTGCGAGAGGGGGAGGGGTCGGGTCGAGGGGGAGAAAATCAAACCAGAGAGCAAATGCAACCCAATCCAGGACATGGTGGTGTGGGGGGAGCCATAACTACCAAGAAGGCATGTCTAGTCTATGAAAGTATGTGTTACATGAGCAACAAAGAGGATAAGAGTTGAAATGGATTTCCGGAAGAAAACCCCAAATTAAGAGGGATAGCCCAAATACCTTGTGTAAGTTACGAGAACGTGTACAGCAGGCAACAAAAGACTAGTTAAAATGAGCCTACTAATTAGAAGTCTAAACAAAGGAGAAATTGAAAATAAAAAGTCAACCAAATAAGGTCAGGTGAATGTCTCCCTTCTCCTGGTTAAGATAGCGGTAGGGTCAGTTTGAATTAGTTTTTGGAGAGCAGACTCATTTGACAACGGTCGAGCACCGCAGCCATTTATATAGGCTGGGAACACCCACAAAGCAATAGGGAAAGTTAGGCTTACGAGGGGAAAATGTCTGCTGACTGGTATATTTTCCAATGTTTCAAAGTGGCCCTGCTGAACAGATAAAAGCTATAGGTCACACTGAGCCTTCAGTCTTATCTATTGGCGACACTGGTTAGTCAAGCAAATTTCGCCCAGTAACATACCAGCCTCTCATGATTCAGATTTAGGATTGCACTTTTCAGGCTACCCTGAGCCACCTCTTCTCCCCCTCTCATCGACTGTCACCCAGGAGTGGTGTGCTGCCAATGATCTCTGCCTTAATGTCAGTAAAGCCAGGATTCTCCTCATCGGCACACCTGCTCCCTCCTTTCCTGTCACTCTCTGGCCGGCCTCTCTTGGTCCCCTGCCTGTCCCCACCTGTGAGGCTAAAAACCTTGGGGCCATCGACTACACTCTCCTTCACTCCTCACATCTGACATCTAAGAAGTCACACTACCAGCTGCACCTCCTCAGAGGTATTCCTCCTTTCCTCTCCTTCCCCCAGACGCTCACTGTCTCCAGAGCTCTGGTTCTCTCTAGGCTGGACTACTGCAACAGCCTCTTTCTAAATCTGCCTGCTTCCACCCTTTGCAACTCATCCAGAACAGGACTGCAAGAATTGTCCTTGGCCTCAAGCCCAGGGATCGTATCTCTCCAGGACTAAAATCTTTGCACTGGGTCCCAGCAGCTGCAAGGATTAAGTTCAAAACCAGCTCATTGTCCACAAGACCTTCTCAGGCCTGGGGCCTCAATACCTTCAACTCTCTTCCCAAATATCTTCCTTCTTGAGCTCTTCGCTCAGCCGCCTCCAACTCCCTCAGGGTCAGTCGCTTCTCCAAGCAATGAGTCGGTGGTAGATCTTTCTTCGGCTGGGGCCCCCTCTGCAACACCCTTCCTGCCTCTGAAACTTGGAGCACCATCTCTGGTTCCGAAGCACCTCAAAACCTCTTTGCCTCCGTTCGTCACCCCCCCCGCCCTGCTGAGCTCCTGGCTGAAACTGTAACTGTACTGGTTACCTGGCCACCCTCTGATCTCGGACCCAGGTCCCTCCCCCATCAATCACACACACACACACCTGCACTGCCTTCATTGCAACCCCCGCACTTGGTTACTGTATCCCCACAGTCCCACTACCAGCCCTGGACACCTGCACTAACCGTTGCACCTACCGGCTGCACTTTCACTTATTGCTCATTTATTCTATTATCCCACACACACACACAATCTGAATGACACCTGGCCTAGTAGTATCATTCTTCCCTCTGTTCACACCCCTCCCCCTTTGCCTCGTCGCGCCTTGAAACACTTGTGTATAGGCACGTTATAAATGCCATATCAGATGCCATTTGGAGAGGCTCACAGCTTGAGCAGCGGCGGGAGCAGATGGGATGCAATGCACAGGAACAACTCACTACCAGGCCATGCGCAATGCCGTGCAGGGGGCCTCCAGGAGTTTGGATACTGCCTTGGACCGCTTGTCAGCAGTACCACTGGCACAGCCAGCATCACACTGATAAGCCAAAGGGCGCAGGAGTTGGTAGGCAACGTGTTTTGACATCATTGGGAACCATGTTAATTTTGCAACTTAGTTTGGGTCAAACCCCAAGCAAAAGAAATGGGGTTTCATAGAAGTCATGACCTTGACAGGAAGGAAAGCCTTCAGCTTCATTTTCCTTTTCGGTCATTTTTTTATGTGAAGTAGACTAGTCATGCAGACTATTGGTACTGGGGAACTTAGTTTCCCTTTTTAATACGCAGCACCTTAGTGTTGTGCAATGGGATATTTTTGCATCTCCTAGCTTTTTACACATTAGATTTTTGGTTACTTTTATGAGAACAAGCTGGCGCAATTAGATTTTTTTTTACAGTTATTGCATTATTTATACATGGTATTCACGAGTGTTTACCACGTATGGCTACTAAACGTGGCTATTGCGCTAAAAAGGCTGTGCCACCAGATGGGCTTGTTCTTTGGCCATATTGTAGTTTACCGTTCCTACCGTTCCTCCTGCCTTCTCAGTTCAGGAAAGTCCTCAAGGCAGAAAGTCTGCTACTGGGGCTGATGTGAAACCAGTAGTTGTACCAGATTGGACAACTACTGGCTGTTTGAATGGTGCACATCCTTACCATTGTGGGCTTGGACTTGTTTCCAGCTCGGATTTTGGATAAGAGGAAGACTCCTGCAGCCATTCTTCAGATCTACATTGGATCCAAGAAACCTTCACAGAAGGAGCAGCCCGTTCATGACCAGAGGACAACTTCTGCAGTGGACCAACAACCTCTCCAGTGACCAGCCCGGTGAAGCTCTGCTTCTCCACCTGATCTCCAATGACTCTCATTGGTGCTTCAGCCCTGGGACTAGTGTGACCAACTAGTCCTGACGCCTTTAATGATCCAGCCCCTCAGCCTTCAGAAAGATCTCGACTGCCCGGTCGACTGACCAGCTCCATTGTGACCTACCCTTGCCAGAACTGTCGCCGCTCCACATTCAAGCCTGGAACTTTAGTGATCACCAGCATTTGTCACAAGTCACCTTCTGCTGAAATTACAGCTTTCCATCTTCAACGGCCCCTGTCCTGGAGCAGCTTCTGTAACCTCAACTCTCCTTCCTAAATCCTCAGTGTCCTGAAGAGGTCTGCATCGTGTCAATTCACATTTCTTCGACAGGGATTGCATCTTGCATTTGCACCAGACCATTGAATCTAACCACCAGCAATCCCCAGTCGACCCCATTATGATTTCTTGGGAACATTAGAGTCAGGGGTGGTAAGTAAGAATACCAGTGCCCGTCTCCCCCAGTCCTCCATAAAATAACATTGGGAACAAGTCCCTATGTCTCCTATATCCCTCTTACTGGAGTCAACCTTTACACAGTTTGAAACCATTTTGAATCACAACCACAAGTCCATTGCATCCCCGTAGATGCATACCTGTGAGAAACCTTGGTTGGAAGCGGTGACCTTTGGCCACAAAATCATAGCGTTGGGCCCAATATAAGCAATTTGGAGTATTTTGCGAGAATATTCATGCCGTTCTCATTCTAAAGGCCTAAATAAATATTGGACTGTCCAAGCTAAATTATTTTCAGTTATTCTTTATTAACTCATTGAGGGCTCTTGACCATGCTCACACTCCTGAATCTAAGCCTTGACTGACTGATCTCCACAATACCTTGATTGGGTTTTGGCTAAACCCCAAGCTCATTCTTGACCATAACTAGGGTGGCATCTTAAACGCGGTCCACGAGGCCCAATGTAAGAAATACTTCTGAACAGCCACTAATGAAAATGTAACATGGGCTCAAACCCGCAGCCTGCAGCCTGCAGCACATCTGGAAGGGTGTTGAAAGGACAGGAGGGGAGAATGCAACTGCTAGGTCAGTGTCAACGACTTCAGAGGGTTTCATGGCATTCTCATCACAGCATTCATATTTCTCATCCCGACAGTGCAATGCAAAAAGGTGGCAAGAGGAAAGTAAACACTTCCATGCGACTGCACACCACAAGTGCGTGTTATGGGCAAGGTGTTGGGAACGAGGGAGGGAGTGGGGTAAGGTGTGGGAAGGCGGGTGTGTACATGTTAAATAATCCCTTTGGACTACGGCCAATTAATCCAGCGGCCATTTCAAGTCTGTGATTTCAGTGAAAGATAACAGTAGTGAGATGTGTACACTTGTGCAATCAAAAATCTTTGACAATTAGGTGCTGGTGGAGTATGCATGCTTCTCACACTTCCACACGTCTATCATGAGGTTCAAGCGGTCACCAGCACCTTCTTCATCAGAGCCCGGGGCGGTGGTTGCATTGTCCTCATCAGGAGGCAATGAACTACTCCAATTTATGCACATAATTTTCATACTTTACAGGGCTGTACATTGAGTGCCTGTCTGGTGGAGGCACTTGAACCTTCCCTTTAGCAGTCCAAATGTGCAGTCAATGCATGATCTGGCCCTCTTGTGTGCCTCACTATAGGCTACATCCTGCAGTGCACTAGGGTTCTTCAGACGGTAACGCTGAATAGCCAGAGTCACCTACAACAGGTAGAAAGGACAATGTTTGGGGCGCTGTTGAGCAGCCTAGGGAATGGCTGCCTATCACTTAAACTCTGTGTAGCAATGACATGAATCCGACATAATCGGCGGTTTCGCTCAACATTTTCTAATTGTGCCTACGACTGTGTGCTGCTGGAACCCAGAGGCATATTCGTTCCCGACCCTGGGCAGAATTGGTGCTCCAGGACCCTTTCGCCTCACCGCGTATGTGAGCCTGCTGCGACCTGTGCACCTGGACTACAGGGGACCTCCCTGCGCCTGCCTCCAAGCAGCGGCACACTGGGCCTCCCATCTGCGGGGAGCCAACATCTTCAAGTGCCGTGGTTAGCATTTAGTATTTTATTTATTTGTATAGCGCACCAGGCCCAGGGTTGCCCTGCTTCCCACTTTGTGCCTACCCCTGCTCCTCACGGTGGCTGAACAGCCTGATCCAAGGGAGACGCTATTGACTGTGCTGGGGCTAGCAATCCCTCTCCGGCCCGTGAGTTCTGAGTCCCGATGCTGCCAGCGATCTCTGGAGTCTAATGGGGTTGGCTCCTTTCACTCACACAGACTCTCAGCCTTGCTCCCCCCATCCCTCTCCTCATGGCTACAGCTACTCACTGGATTGACTCTGTACCCTGTGTGAACGCATGAACTGCTCTGGTTACTGGGACTGGCCTCACCGACCTAGTTTGTTGCACCACAGCCTTCTTCATCCCTGCCTCCAGCAATCAGGGGGTGGTAAATTGCCACAGCCAGTCTGCCACATTGAAGCTCTCATTTGCATGTCGCCTGGTTCACCCTAACAGCCGCATCTCCCTTTTCTGCTAGGTCTCCTTCCTGGCGTTTCATCGTCCATGCTGTTCTAAACATCAGATATACTGGGACTCACTTGCTCCTACGCACTGCCCTCAGTGCTCTCTCACAGGGCTACCAGAGTGCTCATTCTCCACGGCTACCATTGGTTCCTGGCTGGATATATCATTCTGTTCAGGCTTTTACACTATCTATTGCCATCACCACTGGGCCATTGTCCATGCCGGTGTTGACACGTCCTGTGTCACCCTTGGCTCCACCAGGCGAGGGTCCGGGTACCGACACTGCCACATCGGAGCTCCCACCTGCACGCCTCCTGATTGTGGATTGAAGTGGCCTATCCCCACTCTGCTGGTCTCTCCCATGTTCCTCATCGACTCTTGCCGCAACTTCAGGGTCTCGGTTGCCCTGGCCTGCACCAGTTAGCACCGCACTGCCCACCACCTGTGCACCTCCACGTGCTTACCCACAGTGATGCCAAACAGATCACTTGGGGTCGGCAAGTCGGGGACCATGGATGAGTTCACTAAGGCTAGCCCTAGGCCGGAGCCAGGCCACACATCCTCCAGCCAGGAAGAGTCCGAGTCACACTCTAGTATGCCGGCCCCAGACCATGCTACGATTATGGAGTCCATGGCTAAGAACTTTGCCTCGTTCCATGAAAAACTCTATGACATCAATGCCAATGTCGCACTGCTCAAATCGACCAGGCTGGACCCAGGATCACCGAGGCGGAATCCAGAATCAGTACTAATGAAGATAGTCTGCATACCCCTCAGAATACCGTTGCCTCCCTCACCCGTGATATGAAGACCATAAAAACTAAGTGTGATAACCTGGAATCCAGATCACGCAGGAATAACATCCGGATCATCAGATTTCCGGAAAATTCCCTCACGGGCCACATGGCATTAGCAGCGGAGAATCTCCTAAAGGACTTGCTAGACAACCCCGACCCCCCTCCTTTTTTCACTATTGACCACGCTCAGAGCCCCATCACCACGACCAAAACCTGGAGACTTCCCTAGGCCTGTCATAGCCAGGATCTTAAATTACAGGGACAGAGACCTCATCCTTCACTTGTCACATGAAAAGGGCACGATGCGCCTTGGTTCCCAAATAATCCGGATCTTTCCCGACTTCTCTGTGGGCGTGCAGGAGAAACGCCAATTACTTGGAGTTAAACTACTCAGAGCGTAATATTCCCTATGCAATGTTGTTTCCGGCCCGTCTCAAGTTCACCTTCAAGGAAAACTTTTTTTTTTTACTTTTTCACTGTTCCAGACAGAGCTGTAAGTTCATAGAGTCACAAATACCTATCCGCAACCCTGCGGAGGATCTGATGGATAATGATTGAGGCGTGATCTCACTCTTCGCAGGTCCCAGGTTTTGAATAATGTTATCCACTTGCTTTACTACTGATGGGAGTAATCGCTGCACAGCAACAGCGCACCCCACTACAGCTGCAATGGTTAACTTTGAGGGGGTTTTTGGCTGCTGGCCCCTGTTGGGCCCACAGAGCGGCTGGACCGAGGTTTGATGGGTCCGCGGCCATCTGGTTTGGGAGAGTTGTTGGTAATTTCAGGTGGGGGGTGGATGGGACACCGCTGTTGGTTTTTGGGTGGGTGGATGTGTTCGGGTTGATTACATGAAAAATGGCACTGGTGGTACGGCATTTCACATCATGAAAGTCACAGTACTGTGACAGTCTTTATGAGAGATACACACATGTTGGGATGTACTCTAGAACTACAAGATGCCCACTAAATTGATGTCCTGCAACATCCAGGGCTTGAGCATTTACACCAAAGCTCGCAAAATGATTGCTTACGCCCAAAGACACGGTGTTGGGATATTTCTGCTGCAGGAGATGCATTTGTGCCCATTTAGCAACTACTATTGCGCCGTCACGTGCAGCTAACAGATTCTATACAACTTATTCCATACAGGCCAGGGGTGTTCTTACACTCATTCACAAATCCATAAAATGCACTCTTAAGAAAAGCTAGATCGACCCAGATGGCAGGTATGTCATATTATATTGCACGCTGGTAAATAGGGAGTACCTTTTCGTGAACACCTATAGACCTAATGTCGATTCCCCTGAATTCTTTGATACTGTGGCCACAATCATACTGTGCTATGTAGGGGTTCATATCATCTGGGGAGGTACTTGATGTTGGTTTGGACAGAACTGGATCGGCACCCAGGACACGGTCTCGGGCAGCATGAACATTACATGCAGATCGCACTGCTCTTGACATCTGTGATGTCTGGAGGGCTTTCCTTCCCCTTTCGCATGAATACACTTACTACTCAACAGTACACGATAGCTCATCCGGAATAGATCTCTTCTTGTTGTCCAGTGATCTGATTGGTAAAGTTTCCAAAACCCAGATACTAACTCGCACCTTATCCGACCACGCATCCATTACCTTGTCTCTTGAGCTGGTATCGCCTGTGCCCACATGTAGTACCTGGCGTTTCAAGTCTGCCACCCTCCTAGATATAGTATTCAAAGCAGACATACTGGCAGATATCGTGGCCTTCTTCGAACAAAATATCTTACAGGACACGGTCGCTGGGAAGCTTTCAAAGTGTATAGTAGGGGGATGTCCATCTCCAGGGAGCTGAAGACTACACGGACTGGTTTAGGTCGTTTCTTAAAGGCTGTGTGACCTGGAGCGTGACTGCGCCACTGCGGCTGATCCTACTAAACTTGCACTAATTAGCGAGGAACTTTAAGTCTTTGAGGCACATGCCACCAGGGAAGTACGCTACTTCAGCCGTCCACAAGCTGCACGGAAATATGGGGAGGGTGATAGGCTCGGGAAAACCCTTGCCAGGTTGATTAGGGGCGGGGAGAATGCGCTCAGACTCAAATTGTGTCCATTAAAGATGCCGATGGAGAACCACAATGGTCTGATTGGCAAATACTGGGGATATTCGCTGAGTTCTAAAAACTCGCCTTTACGCGTTGCCCCAGGAACATGGTGAACACCACATGAGACCTTCTCACCCAGATCCCCATGACTTCCGTCTCTGACTCCTCCAGGAACCAATTGGATTCCCCGATCTTGTTGCACAAGATTGTCAGGGCGATCTCGGACCTTCTGAAAGGTAGGGCACCCCAAAGTTCTACCAGGAGCATGTCGCCATTCTTGCTCCCAGACTTGGAGGTCTGTGACGAATCTCTCACACTGGCTGTTCCTCCTCCTTCCCAACGCGAGGCGGTTATTACGGTGTTCCTCAAGCCGGGTAAGCCGGCAGACGAGTGTGGCTCATATGGATCTTTCTCTTATCAATGTTGACACTAAGAATTTCGCTAAAGTTATAGCTAACCGCTTCTTCCCGCTCAGGACACTGTGCACAAAGACCAGGGGCTAAGTACCATGGCAGCATTAAATATTTGGGCATCCAAGTGTGCCTGACCAAGTCTACCTTATTGGCAGATAATTATATCGCTGCTGCACACCTTGCAGAGTCAAAAATGACCAGGTGGCGTTCTCTTCCGCACTCAGTGGCCGGAAAACTTTCACTTATCAAAATGGTCCTGGTTCCCAAACTGCTATTTGTCTTCTACAATATACCAATCTGGCCTGGGAAACAGTATTTTACAACACTACACAAAACTTGCGCACAATTCCTCTGGCATTCAGGTGCGGTGCGCAAGAAATGGCAAGACATGGTCCTTCCGCACGAGAGAGGAGGGTTCACAGCAGCACCCGACTTTATGTTATACTGGACGGCGGCACAAGCCCAATATGCAACATATTGGTACCAGAGCCCCCTTACTCGCCCGCACGTTAAATTGGAGATACTGGCTGCAGCTGAGACCAATATTATGACTCCAATACTCCAGCGCGATTACGCCCCCGATTCTCCGCTTGACCCAGTTGCGGCTACTCCATTTGTCTGGGGCCTTTCATTAAATGCCATAACCGGTGCATGCCCCTACTACAAGTGGCTTCCTGCTTGGAGGTTTCCCGGCCTGGAACCCACATACAATACAGCTCTCTACACTGGGAGGTCCAATGGTTACTGTGCAATCACAGATTTTTCCCTGATGGGAAATTCAGCGATCAACAATCGTTGAGACCGGGTCACACTGGATCTGCGTTTGAGGTGCTACAATATTACAGGCTCAATGCCGCCTTCCGGCCAGGTGGCCCACCTTTCCCGACGAACCTCCTGATACCCATGAGGTTGCCTTTATAGCCAACTCAAGCGGCACTGTCTCCTTGTACAAAATACTACCGACTGGGATCCCAACCCAGACCTCCAGGGCCTGCGCTGAGTGGGCGGGCGGGCGAGCTGGGCCTCAAGATTTCCGATCTATGGGAGAAGATCGGCACAAATACCAAAAGGGCATTCCTCAGCTTCTGCCACCAGGTCATGCAGTTTAAATTGCTACTACACCCCCAGCAGAATCTCTAGGTTCAATGGTACGGCTATGTATACGTGTGCCCGGGGAGGGGGCTGTGGACCATTTACACATGTTCTGGTCAGGTCACAAACTGGGGGACTTTTGGGAGGGGATTGTGAGGGCCCTCTCATATCACCAAAATGGGGATTGACCCCCAGCATGTTGGGAGCCGTTTGGGATTTGGAAATCTGCTGATGCCAAGCGGTTTGCTAAGTTTCTTGACATAAGTTGTATGGTAGCCAAGAAATGTATACTTCAGGCTTGGAAAAGCCACGACCCCCAGACCTTCCAGAAATGTCTCAGCATACTCACCTGGTCGCACACCTGCGAGGAGGAATACTTGACAATGCTCCCAGCACACTCCCGCCCAAAGAACATGTGGGCTGCCTTTAATAGTTACCTCATCAATCAATTGGAGAATGCATCTGGTAGTAACTCACCTGGGGTCCCCCAAGTGTATTATCAAATGTCTGTATCTCACAAATCTATGTTCTCCTGTGCTTGATCTGTTGCCCGCTTCCTACGTGTACTGTCTCGAATATATGATTGCATAATATGCTCTGCCATGTGTGTGCTGTATTACTCTGGCTTTAAAAACAAAAAACAAAGCACAATGTTTGCCATCCAACAGGGATGTGTGAAGCAACAGTAGCAAAGAGAGGTCTTTGCACTGCTTATACCACTTGAGAATCAGACCTAGAGTGTATCTAGGCAGTAGTGTTGCGTAAAGGTGTGTACAGAACTCCAGGTTGCTGATTTGCAAATGGAATCAAGAGGTACATTTGCAATGAAAGCTAGGGTAGCCCCTGTGCCCCGAGTAGAGTGCTCTAGGTGTGAAGGGTAGATTTCTTGGCAAGAGCGCGACACAGTGTGATGCAGTTAACAATCCACTTAGAAATAGCTGCTTTAGAGACAGGGTCCCTTTCTCTACCAGCTGCCACTGATATGAAGAACAGTATTTTTCTTAATTGCTTTGTTTTTTACCAGATAGTAGATAGTAGATAACCACTCTCCTCACATCCAGTGTGTGGAGGCTTCTTTCCGCCACGTTAGTGGGGTTCTGGAAAAAAAAGGTGGGTAGTTCTATGGACTCGTTTACATGGAACTTGGAGATGAATTTGGGCGCAAAGCAAGGGTGTGTGCGCAAAACCACCTCGTCTACGTGAATCGCGACGAACGGGCCCTGACCTGAAAGGGACTGCACTCCACCAACTCTCCTTATAGAGGTGATCGCCACTAAGAAGGCGGTCTTGTAGGCGAGTGCTTTAAGGCTAGCCTTGTGCATTGGTTCAAAGGGAGGCCCAATTGGTCCCACCCGGGAGCTGGGTTGGAAATAGGGGCATGAAGTCCCTTTACCCCTTCCATAAAGGCTTTAATTACAGGAATTTTCCACCATGAAACCTTGCTTTGGTACGTGGTGTACACTGAAAGCGTGGCTAAGTGGACTTTAAGAGCATTGAAAACCAGTCCCGAATCTGGCAAGTTAGGTAAAGGACGTTATCTTTAGGTGAGCATTCAATAGGATTGATGCCCTTGCCATTAACCCATATAACAAAGCGCTTCCATTTTCTGGAGTAGCAATGCCTGGTGTTAGGTTTCCGTGCTTCTCCGAGTATGTCCATGCATCTTTGAGGGAGCTGGAGGTGCCCGACTAGGACCTCAGGAGCCAGCTACTAAGTTTAGAGTTTGAGGGCATGGATGCAGTGTTTCCCCCTGGTCTGGAGACCGCATGTTGTACAGGTACGGAAGCTTCCTGGGAGGGGAGACTGACATTGCCATGAGATGGGAGAACCAAGGTTGGCAGGCCCACTGACTGGCTCTCAGTGCGTGCATCTTGCGCACTATTCTGTTGAGCAGGGGCATAAAGGGGGTTGGGGAGAATGTAGACATTTCCCAGACCATATTATCCAAAGACAGTTGCCCCCTGGAGTGGATCTGGCCAGACACTATTGGCTTGAGAGCCACTCTTGCATGGGGCACATGCACACTCGAGCATGAGGAAATAAGTAGACGCAGGAAGCCACCATACCCTGTCGCATAGCTTCGAGTACGGTCACCTTGTGACTGGTTACATAGTGCGGGTTCTGGAACAGCAGGTTTAAAACCCTCGGAGGGAAAAAAGAGGCAGTCTTTGGTCTGAATTAGAGCCCCAGAAACTGTTTGACTTGATCGTTAGTGTGATGTGATCCCCTCCCAGGCATGGATAAAAAGCAAGCCCTGACCGGGAAAGCGTGGGATGGACCCAAACCGGCGAGTCACTTTGAGGTGGAGGCAGGGGAGCCTCTAGGAGTACAGTTCCGGTCTCTACCCTTGCCCCTACAAGAGCCTCTTGGTTGGTATCGGCGGCTACCAGATGAGCCTTGGCCGGAGGACCAAGGGGTATTCCATGAGCCGTATTGTCCTTGGGCAGACCGGGAAAAGGATTGGCCACGAAAGGATCGGAGTGAGTTAGAGCTTCCACGTTGGTGCAAGGGTTTAGCCGTGTCTGGATAAGCAACTTAGCGTTTCGTGTTCGTTCTTATCCGTCTCCAGGGTGTCAGACTTCCCAAAAAGGTTGAGTCCTTCACTGGCTTGTTGATCAGCGAGCCTGAGTTTGGGGTTTAAAGCCGGAGTTCTTTAACCAGGCGTGTCTTTTAAGTAAGGTCCCCTGGGCTTGTGTCCGTCCAGCGGTCTCAGCCGAGTCCAGGATGTTCTGCAATATGTTATGGGCGACTGGTCTGTCTTCAGCCACGACCTCCAGCAAGGGTGATCGGATGGGCTGTGGAACAATTTGAAGACCATCCTGAACTAGGCCCAATTGTACATCACTAACTCACCAGGAGAGTGGTATTTGCAATTCTTGTGGAGTAGGCCACATAGGCGGTGACCCGTTTACCAAAGGCATAAAGCTTTTTACACTCTTTGTCCAGAGGTGCTTCTACTGAAGTGGAACTCCTGCCCTCTTTCGAGTGGTAGTGACCACCAAGGGATCTGGTGTAGCATGACCCCTTAGGCAGAGTGGGTCAGAAGGTGATGGGCAGAATAATTTTCTAGAACTCAGGGGTTGACCACCCGTGTGCAAGACAGGGACAGCAAGGAAGGGGCCAGACGCCTCTTTATAGAGTTCAGTAGGAGGATGGCTGGAATAGTCGAAGCCTTCTCTGAGGATATCCCAGTCTGAGTCTTTATCAGCTGTGTCTTTTGCAAAAGGATCGTCTTCATAAGTATCCTCCTGTGTTGGTCCTCTGGGACATCCAAGATATCTTCCTAGTGTCCCTGTGGAGAGATGGGTAATTTCTGCAGTTTCCCTGCATCTTTCTGGTGCAATGTACCTGGACAAAATTGCCCAATGTATTGACTTTACAAACATGTATTTCTCAAACGTCTCCTAGTCCATAGGGAAGAGGCAGAAGGGCATGAAGGTTGTAAGATTGCCCAGGCGGGGGGAAGATGTTCCCAATAAGGCCTTGGAGAGGCTGTGGGACTTCAGAATACCTCTCGACGGGAGGGGGTGCCCTTGTGCTCCGAGGCCACCGAAATGATAGCCGCAAGGTTTTCGTGAATTTTGGCAGTTGTATCGAAGGTTGACATACCCGACAGCGCAGTCGTGGTCAGTGACTCCGAGGCCTTAGGTACTTGTGCACCCTTGGACGATGCATCGACCACAGCATTTTCTTTTTTAGGGTGAACGCCTCTTCTAGAGGGATGCCCAGTCGCATGCCACGAAAGCAGGTGCATGGAGGGCACCGAATCATGAGGTTCCGAAGGTGTTGTCGAACTTTACAGCTGCCCTGTTGGCGTTGTAGGCGTACTCGACGATTGATGAAGAGGCCTTAGGGGTTCTGTGTTTTTTATCCTTAGGCTGTGGGTGCCCTTGTCACCGGGGTGTGATCTTACCATAAACGGAGCCGGTGGTCTGTGTCAGGGCCGGGGACGGGCATTTGGGAGCCTGAAGGCTGCGCCGAAAGGTCGATGGCTTCCTCGCCATCCGAGGCGAAGGCACCTACGGGGTAAAAGCTAAAAGCTTTCGGTCTGCATAGCATAGGCTGTCCACCGTTTAGTCCGCCTGCATTTCAAGGTTTTTGGTCGAATGATCTTACAGGCCTTGCACGAGCACTCGCTGTGGTCGAGGAAGACACAAATTGCATAGGATCCTTCCAAGGAAGCTTTCTGTTAACGGGCAAAATATAAAGGGTGTACTTCCCATAACAGAGGGTAACGGCAGCCAGACGAAGAGAAAGAGGGGTAAAGGGAATACATTCTTAGAGATGAATAAATCCAGAGCCTTAAGGGCCTGGCCGGAGGTCTGGGGAAACGCGGTGGACAGTCATCAAGAAGTTGGACAGTTGACGAGCAGTTGATGTAGTCAGCGGCAGGAACCCACAAGGCAGTGGTCGAGAAGATTAGTTGGGAGATTAAGACAGTGGGGACAAAGTTAGAAATATAAAACTCTTGCGAGATCCGCATAGGCGACGAGGTTGGTGGAAAAAGAAAAAACGATCTGAGGGACCTCAACACGCTAGGGATTTTGGTTACACTACATGTCACATTAGGCAGAGTGTTACAATCGCACCCATGTCGACGTACCCTTTCGATCTTCTGACAGATGCAATACTCCACGATTACCACTAAATGTCAGACTATATCACAGCATGTGATTCAAAGCAGATTCACAAGCATAAGAAATGTTATGACCGCGTGGGGACTTATAGGGTGCCCACTAACCCCTGGTCTATTATAGTTCTTTCAATGGGGCTCAAACCTTAAAGCGCCTAGAGGGGTGGGATGGGCTTGCTCCCTTCCCAACAGTTCCATGAGTAGCACAGACCGATACTAGGAGTTGGGGACCTGTATACCATTGGGATAGTTTTATGAAGTCTTACCTTAAGTGGACTTTAAGAAAACTCCCCTAACAGGCACACAAACAGTTGTCCAGAAAGGCACGGTTGCAGAGGATACAATATAAGATTGTACGGAGGGTGTATACAGCACCAGTGAGAGTTGACAAGATGGTGACTGGGGCGGATCCAAACTGTTGGGAGGTGTAGGAGAGGGGAACCTTTTTGTTCCCCCTTTTAAAAACACATGTGATGGCAATATGATCAAGCAACGCATTTTTTGGGAAAAGGTTGTCCAAGGGCCGTTCAAGCTGGTAGCAGTGAGGAACCAGCTGACAGTCTGATCGTGTATGCTCAGGCTCTGGCATATGGGGTAAGGCAGTCACTACGTTTTTGGCTCTGGATCGGTTACTGGCCAAAAGGGAGATTGTAAGGGCCTGGAAGGCATAAGCAAGTCCCAACATTGGAGATTGGCGTAGGACTATATGCAGGTGGGTCAGGGTGGCAATGGATCTAGGGTGGTGGGTACACTGGTGGAGAGAGCTTCACAGTAAACGTTGTGGCATGAGTTGTGGGATACTTTGTATGGACGTTCAGATCTCAGACAGATTTTCGTTCAACTGCCGGGGGAAGTTTGACAGCATGGTGCTGGGGAGGGAGGGGGCTGAAGGGAGCAGTTTCTTACCTGCAACTCCATTTCTCCAGTGTTGGTATCTTTCATTGATTCACATGCTGTGAATATTCCCCCAGTCAGGCTAGGAAACCGCGGTCACTTTAACCTAGCGTTTTTCTATGGAAAACGGCGATACTTTAGTGTCCTATCAACGTCCTTTTTGGATGCTTTACTCCCCAATAGGACGTGGGATATAAATAGCCCCACCCCTGGCTTCCCTTCAGGGTTCAACTTCCAAATTACAGGGAATCCGAACCAGGTTTGCCTGCAGGGGCAGCCGGCGGGCACATGTGAATCCATGAAAGATACCAATGCTGGAAAAATGGAGTTACAGGTAAGAAACTACTCCCTTCTCTAGCATTGGATCTTTCATGGATTCACATGCTGCGAATAGATTGCATAGCAGTACCAATCATGGCGGAGTGTAAAGGCAAACCAATGACCAAAACTTAATCACATATGAAACAAATCCATCAAGTGACAAAGTTCAAATAAACACCCCGAAGCTGGGGGTTTACCTTATTGGAACAGGCGCTGTTGGACCTCACGTCCCACCTGTACATCACCCTTCTGCTGTCCCAGAGAGTAATGCCGGGTAAAGGTGTGCGGCACCGCCCAGGAGGCCACCTGGCAAATGTCCACCAGCGGAATCCCCGAACATAACGCCGACGAAACCGTGGACCTCGAGTGAGCCTTAGGAGTCGTCCTCAAAGGCTTCCCAGCTTAAGTGTGGCACTATGAAATAGAAGACACCAAACGGGAGACTCCTTGTTTAGAGCTAGCCTGTCTGTCCTTTGTTGGACAAACCATACGCCACAAACAAGCGTCTCAATCTCCTGAAGTCCAGAGTTCGATTTAAATAAAACTTTCACGCCCTCTTAACGTCCAGAGAATGTAGGGCTGGTTCTGCAGGCGTGGATGCTGAAGCAAAAAACTAGGGCAAAACAATAGGAGTTTGTGGAATGTCGTTGGCACGAGTTAGTGGCCAGAACAACCTTATCCTTCAGAAATCGCAAGTATATCCGCCTGGACGTAAGCCACCAAAAACGCTACCTTCTATGACACAAACTTCAAAGAATTTGTTGACATCGGCTCAAAGGGCGGTTTCTTCTGAACCGAAAGTACCACATTAAGGCTCCATAATGGTGCAAACTTCTTCATAGGAGGAAAAGTTCAAAACAACCCCTTCAAAAAATGCTTCACTAACCGGTCACTGAACAGAGGAGCCGCATGACGCCCCCGAGTGCACCTCGATATCGCCGCCAAATGTACCTTAATGGAGGTCAATGCTAGGCCCTCTTCCGCCAAATGCAACAGGTACGGGAGAACCTGCTCCGGGGAAATGTTCACAGGGTGCACCCCAGGCTGGGCCTTACACCATATGCAAAACCTTCTCCATTTCAGTCCATATGAGATCTTAGTGGAGAGAGCCCTTGCTGCCTCCAAAATTCGCTGACAGTTCCGGGAAATACCTAAATGGCCAAACTGAGGAGTCAGGAGCCAATCAGTCAGGCTGAGAGTCGGATCGTGATGCCACACTCTGCCCTCGTTCTGAAACAGGTGATCCAGAGCCACCCCCAACCGAATCGGCTCTGCCATAGACAATTGAAGGAGATCGGAGAACCAGGTCTGCCAGGGCCAACACGGAGCCACCAGAATCACATGGCATCAGTATCTCCGAATCCACTGGAGGGTCTGCCAAATGAGCGGAAACGCATACGCAAACCAGCCCATCCACGGGAACGAGAACACATCCCCCAGAGACCCTGGATGAGCCATCCTGCTGGCGAACTCCTGACACGGCTGGTTTTCGATGGTTGCAAACAGATCCAACGGGGGATGTCCCCCCCCAAACCCCAGAAGATCAGTGAAACCTGCTGCTCCATCTTCCACTTGTGCAGCTGGCCAGCATCCCTGCTGAGCGTGCCCGCCTGAACATTCAACACTCCTGGCAGATAGGCCACAATGCTGATCTTGTGAGACCACAGTGCTGATCTTGTGATCCAGAGCCCAATGCAAAGCATCCTGTGCCTCCTTTGACAGGACCCGGGAATGTGTGCCCCCGAGATAAAAACATTGAGCGGAATTGTCAGTGAACACCCTCACCACCGAACCGCGCATGCGCTGTAGAAACGACTTGAGGACCCAGTGTACCACTCTCAACTCGACCACATTGATGTGGAACAGAGATTCCTCCCGAGACCACAGGCCTTGCACCTGTGAATCGCTGAGATGAGGGCCCCCACCTCATCCCATCTGAGAGGCATCCGAAAATCGTACATTGAAGCCTGTCTCCAGCAACGGCATGACCCGTACCAAATTGTCTGTGCAGGTCCACCAGCGAAGATCTTCCACCAGCCTTCTGTTGACCATCAATTTGTCAGAACAAGATCCACGACACTACGCCCACCAGTCTGCTAGGAACTCTTGCATCGGTCTCATGAAGAGACGACAGTTTGGCAGCAGCGGAATACACAAAGCCATGCCTCCTCCGCCCCACCCACCCACCCGCAGCGACAAGTAGCTTCAGACCGACCCCCTTGTGCCTTCCTTCCATTTTCCTGCCCTCTGCAGCAACTTCTTGGCACGCTCGCTGGAGGGTTTCACCACAGGGTTTCACCAGATTGTGCCGGGTGAGAAACACCAACTCCTTGGACGGCAGAAACTATTTTTCAAAGTTGATTGCAAATCCCAGTCGTTGCAAAAGCTGCATGGTAGCCCACCAGACTGTCTTGCGGCCTCCCTGGTGACAGACCCCTCACCAACCAATAGTCCAGGTAGGGGTAAACATGACCACCTTCTCGTCAGAGAAAGCTGCCACAGGTGCCAAACACTTTGTGAACGTCCTGGGAGACGACTTTAAGCCAAACGGGAGGAGCCGAAACTGGTAGTGTTCGTCGCTGACTACAAACTGCAGAAACTTGCGGTGCTGTCGATGCATAAGAATGTGAAAATATGCATCCTGTAGATCCAATGACACCAGAAACTCGTCCGGCTGCACCGACTGGATGACCTCCTGAAGCGGGAGCATCAGGAACTTCAGGCGTTGCAGTCTTAGGCCCGAAGATCCAGAATGGGCCGTCACTTGCCGTTGGGCTTCTTCACCACAAAGTAGCGGGAATAAACCCCTTGGCCCCTCTCTGCCACTGGCACCAGTTCAATAGCCCCTTTCTCCAACATATGAACCAAGATGCGGCTGTACGCCAAACACCGGTGGAATGGGAACCAGGGAACACCGAGTGGCCTAGACGCACTGTGTCCAACACCCAACGATCCAATGTTATTTTTCTCCACGTGCATAGCCACTCTGCCCCCCAGTACATTGTCCTGAAGGCAGTCATTGTTGCGGCTTAGCTTGCCTCCCTCAAGAAGCTGAGGAATGCGAACCCCGTTTCTGCTTAGACTGGAAGTCCCGACTCTTCTGTGCCGACTGTCGATAACCTTGCGAGGAATAACTGGACCGACTGAAACCACGGTCTCTGGTAGAAGCAAACTGGGCATTACCTGACGCACCCCAGAATGGGCGAAAGAAGCAAAAGGAACGCCCACTCTGTAAGGACTTAGCTGTTTCAGTGTCCTCCTTCATCCGTTTCAGGGCATGTGGAGGACATTGTATTGCACTTCTGGCCGAAAATCACTGCCAGGCCTGTCGTCGAAGCACCACCCCATTGTTAATCTGTTTAAACCCAGACTCTGCTAGATCTACAGCAATATTTATGCTGTGGTTGGAGGCCTCTTCCCCCCTTACGCACCAACAGCATGGCGTCCTTGCAGTGCTGCTCCCGCAGATGTTCCAGAATAGGTGCCAGCCTAGGCCACATTTTGCGATCCTATCGGGCCATGATCGCCAATGAATTTGCCACGTTAACCGTCGCCGCCCCAACAGTCAAAACCTTCTTCCCGAAGGCATCCAGTCGCCTGGCCTCACTGTTCGAAGGAGTAAGAAACTTGTGTTGACTTCTGGCTTTCCGGATGGCCGCCGCCAACACCACCGACTCATGGGCTGCAACATCAAGCATTTTAGGGTAGACTCAGGGCCTTGAACTTCTCAAGCCGACCTTCGACAGCCAGCTCCGAGAATGGATGGTGCATCGTGCGAGGGCCCTCCTGCCACACATGGTCAAGAATAGGCACAGAGAAGACAGCCTTCCTTCTTTTGCCCATATGATCAATCAGGAAGCAATCCTCCTGCTCCTCCTCTGGCGCCAATCAAAACTCCACACGCCTTAGCCATCATGGCGTGGAATGCCCCAATATCATCTGGTGGCGCCAGACTCATGGCTGTTCCACCTCCACGTCCGTATCCCACGCATCGTTCGTCAACCAAGCTGTAGACAGTGCCCCGTGGCCCACTCTCTGGCTCAGACTCGGGCAGCTCCCCTCTTCTGGATAGGACTGCGGACGACCTTCCCTCACTGGCAATGGCATCTGCGCCGGAGGAGACTTCCTCAGAGGAACCTCGACCCCTGGGACCATTGGATTCACATTCGGAGGAGGCAACCTTGCATCCAGCTGACCCAACAACTTGCAGCATGGATAGTACTTTGGACAGAAAAGACTGGGTCAACCAGCGCCCATTCCCCTGGACGTCGACAGACCCCACACTTTGAAAGCCCAAAGCAGACGGCACCAGCACAGGATCCTGGTCGTCGTCAACCTCCGATGACACTGAAAAAGTGGCTGAACCTTGATGCAAAATGTGTTCAGGCAAAAAGGAATTAAATGGCGGAAGACTGCTACACCCCACTCGTCGACAACCCTTCCGATTCCACTCACGTGGACGAGAACAGCATCGGCCCACTGGAAACCACTTGTCGCCGGAGCCGACACCACTGTCAACGGAAGTGTAGCCTGCAGTCCCACCGTCAACGACTGGTCCGACGATGAAGTTGTAGTCGTCGGCACAGCCACCCTCGGCGTTGACTTCACCGGATAGCCGGCCTTCTTGGCATCACCTGCCCAGTGTTTAGAATAGTCCAAGCTGGAGGACGACCTGTGATGGACCCCGGAAGACTAGCGCTTCGAAGAAGATTCCCTCGGCTTGGACAAGACCTTCTCCTGCACCGCCGATTTCTCGGTGTTAGGCAGAAACCTGTGCAGTTCCAGGGACCACTGCAAAAGATTTAGGAATACAGGTGATTGACAGTAAACCCAATTGGTAGCAGTCTGTACCTTCCAGATTTACCTGGTAGCTGTGGCTGAGCAGTCAGACTCCTCTCACGATGAGTTAGGCAGTATATAGAGTATGCACAATATGTACAGAGATACAGTAGCACAAGCAAACACTGACCAGAGCTTTGGTGTAAAAGTATAATTATTTAAAGAGACACTTGTAAATTACACTAGAGAGGTAAGTAAATTCCAACACACAGTTACTATTATATATACAACCCTGATTACTTATTAGACAAGTCTTAATGAAAAGGAACAAGTTACTTACCTGTAACTGTTCTCCAGCATGGGTCTGGCATGGATTCACATGCTCATGAATAATCCCCGTCAGGCCGGGAATCCTCGGTATAGAAAAAAAAAAAAAATCAGTATCAGTTTCGTTTCCGATGCGTCTTTCTTAGTAGTAACCAATCACTGGTCTCTGGGTCATACTGCCCCCCAGCCAATGACTGCCCTCTCCCTAAGCCCGGCCTCTGGCAGCCATCCTCAGATTTGGTAGCACGTAAAGTGGCAGTATGACCAAGTGAAGAGCAGCAGAGGGGTAGGCGGGAGGGTTCGCATGTGAATCCATGCCAGACCCATGCTGGAGAACAACAGTTACAGTTAAGTAACTTGTTCCTTCTCCAGCATGGGGTCTGGCATGGATTCACATGCTCATGAATATAAGAATACATAGCAGTATACACATGCACAACCACGGGAAGTGGCAACAGGCTCAATATTAAGCATTACATCAAAACTCAACATTAAGCATCTCTTACCTCCTCACCAGGCTCACCTTAAGCGAACAGGTTGCGCAGCACTGCTTGGCCGACCCTGGACTCCTCCCTGGAATCCCAGTCAACGAAGTAGAATCTCGTGAAGGTGTGTGTCGACCTCCACGACGCAGCCCTGCAGATGTCGAGCAGGGGCACACCAGATAGGAACGCCGTGGTAGCAGCGATCGCTCTGGTCGAGTGGGCTCTGACGGCCGGGCAGCGGTCGGTTTGCCAACCGGTGACAGTGCATGATGCAGCCGGAGAGCCATCTGGAAATGGAAGCCTTCGAGAGAGCCTTCCCTTGATTCACAGGCCCAAAGTTTACAAACAGCTGTGATGTCTTCCGAAAACTCTTCGTGCGGTCCACGTAGAACTTCAGCGCTCTAGCTACGTCCAGCGAGTGCAGAGTCCTCTCAGCCAGCGACGAAGGCGACGGGAAGAAAACTGGCAACACCAAGGGTTCGTTGAGGTGGAAGTCCGACGGCACCTTGGGCATGAAGGAGGGGTGCGTCCTCAGCACCACCCTTGTGTCGTGAAACGTCAAGTATGGTGGCTTGCAAGATAGGGCCTGGATCTCTCCCACTCATCGTGCAGCGGTGATGGCCACGAGAAATGCTGTCTTCCACGACAGAAACTTCAACGGTGCCGAATGCATAGGCTCAAATGGGGCCCTCCCATGAGCCTGGTCAGCACCATGTTGAGCTCCCACGCCGGGGCAGGGGCCTTCACCGGCAGGAATGATCGGAACAATCCTTTCATAAATTCCTTCACCAGCCGATGAGACCACAAGGACGCCCGTCCCGTAGTTCTGGCATATCGTGAGATGGCGGCCAGATGTATCTTGATGGAAGCGTAAGCTAGTCCAGACTTGGCCAATGACAGTAGGTACGGCAATACTTGAGGGGCCGTAATCCGCAGAGGGTTAATCTGTGCACGGCACCAGACAGAGAACCTCTTCCATTTATGTACGTAGCACTTGAGAGTTGAGGACGCCCTGGCCTTTGCAAGAACCTCTCTGCAGTCGGCTGGGATGTTGTACCCTCCAAGCTCTAGTGCTGCCGGAGCCAGGCCTGCAAGTTCAGCGACTCTGGGTTGTGCTGAAGAATGGCGCCTCCTTCTCTGGAGAGAAGATCCGCGTCCGTCGGCAGCTTGACTGGTGTGGACGCTGACAAGTCCAGAAGGAACCAGATCTGTCTCGGCCACGCAGCAACAGCAGCGGAGGGAACGCATAAAGAAATAGGCCGTCCCAGGGGGGAACGAGAAAGCATCGCCCATGCTCCTCGGCTGGGGGAACCGGCTGGCGAACCTCCGGCACTTGGCGTTCGTCGCGAAGAGATCAATCTGAGGTTCGCCCCATCGTCGGAAGAGTCGATGCACTTGATCCTGGCGTAGTTCCCACTCGTGGCACGAGCGCAGTTCTCTGCTGAGTGAGTCAGCGATGGCGTTTTTTATTCCTGCCAGATGAAGGCACCAGAAACATCCTTTGGGCGACGGCCCAATGCCACAGATCCTGGGATTCCTTGGATAGGGCAGGGGGATCTGGTTCCGCCCTGCTTCCGGATGTAGAACATCGTGGTGGTGTTGTCAGTGAAGATCCTCACCACCTTGCCCTTGAGGGATGGAAGAAAAGACCTGAGGGCCCAGAACACTGCGCGGAGCTCCAAGAAGTTGATGTGGAGTGACTTCTCCTCTGGGAGCCAAAGGCCTCTCGCGTGAAGATCTCCGGAGTGCGCTCCCCAACCTTCCAGGGAGGCATCCATCGTCAGTCACGTGGTGAGCTGGGGTCTGAAAGTCTGTGCCCGCCGACAGATGAGCGGGTACCCCACCACCGGATCGCCTGACGGAACGTCTCGTTGAGTGGGATCCTGTCCTCGAAGCTGCCCGTCGACTGGAGCCAGCGTGCCCCTTACTCTTGTAAGGGGCACATCCGAAGCCTGCAAAGGCACACCCGATAAATGCAGGAGGACATCATCCAGAGGAGGGACTTGATAGATTTTACCCTGGCCATGTCCGTGGCCAGCAGACGCTGCACCTTGCCCAGGATGGTCCTGGTCCTTTCCTCCGACGGCGAGGCCAGCCGCGCCACTGTGTCGAGCTTGGCTCCCAGAAAAAGGGCGACTTGCGACAGGACCAGGTGGTATTATGGAAAGTTGGAGAACACCAGGTCCGTGTGCAGCTGGACGGTCTTTGCAGTGTGCTCCACGGCGAGCTCCCTTGTCCTTGCACGGATGAGCCAGTCGTCCAGGTAGGGGTAGACGTGGATCCCCGCAGGTGCAGCCGCACCGCCACCGGTGCGAGGCACTTGGTAAACACCCTGGGTGCAGACTTCAATCCGAACGGGAGGGCCTTGAACTGGTAGTGCCGCCCTTGGACCACGAACCTGAGGAACCTTCGGTGTCTTTTTAGACTGGGGATGTGGAAGTAAGCATCCTCCAAGTCCAACGACAATAGGAAATCGCCCTCCTCCAGCTGTCCCAGCACGTGCTGGAGGGCGACCATCCGGAACTTCTGTGCCTTGATGTACTTGTTCAGTGGTCGCAGTTCCAGGATGGGACGCCATCCTCCTGTCTTCTTTACGAGGAAGTACCTTGGGTAAACTCTGGAGCCCCGAAGCCTCTTTGGGACGAGCTCGATGGCACCTTTCTTGAGCATCGCCCTTACTTCCAACAGTAGTTGAGGGATGTGATTTTCCTTCCTGGCCACGGGTGGAACGCAAGGGCACTTCTTCTGGAACTCAAGGGCGTGCCCTTGGGCCAGGGCATCCAGCACCCAACGGTCGGTGGAGATGGACTCCCACACGCTGACGAACCTCGCCAGCCGGCCTCCCACCGGGGTGCTTCGGCGGGGGCCCCGACCCCACGGTCGGTTCAATCTTGTTTGGAGGCCGCCTTGCCTCCTTGACCTCCCCGTCGGCGATGACGGGCACCACCTGACTTGCTGCGTCCCCTGTAGGCCTCCTGAGACGAAGATCTTGCCGCTTGGCGGTACGTCGAGGAGCCACTGCCGGAACCCTTGGAGGCACCTTGTCTGCCTCCGGAGCTCCGAAAGGACGGCCGTCATTGTTGGAGTACTCCCAGTGCCCGGGCAGTCTACGTGTCTGTCTTGATGGCCTGAAGGGACTCATCAACCGCCTTCCCAAACAGGTTGTTCCCGTCGAAGGGCATGTCCAAAACCTTGGTTTGTACGTCCTGGCGGAAATCCGTCGCCTTGAGCCATCCTCGTCGTCTCAGGCAAACGCCGTTGCCCAACTGACGGAAACCGGTGTCGGCGATGTCCGTTGCCACCATGATGGCATGGTCCGAAGCAGTCTCACCTTCCTGTAAGATTTCAAGGGCCTCAGCCCTTTTGGCGTCCGGAAGGAAGTCCAATAGAGGGGCGATTTTGAACCACAACTCCCTGTCGTAGCGGGCTACGATAGCCAGGGCGTTGGCCGCCTTAATAGTCGTTGCTGCGGATGAGATGACCCGTCGTTCCATCGTGTCCAGCTTCCTGCCCTTGCTGTCCGGCAGGGAAGTTGATGTCAAGGCCGATGCCCCCCCAGCTTTCTTCTTTGCCGCCGCCGAGACGACCGAATCCGGGATAGGTTGCTCCCGAAGGCACAAGGGGCAGCGTCGGGGACCCGGTACTTCTCGTACCGGTCCCTCTTTGCAGGCACCGTGGTAGGGTTCTTGAGAAGGGCGAGCCCCTCATCCCAGATGTCCTCAAGAAGTGGTACGGCGGGGACAGTCTTCCTTTTAGCCTCGCGCCGTTGGTAAAGGAACCCTTCCTTCTCTTCTTGGCAGAGCTGGAAGAGCTTGGATGGCCTGGAAATCATGGCATGGAAGGATCCAATCTCGTCGGGTGGGGACGCCCGAGCAGGGGGGAGGGGGGGTGCAGGGGGGGGGGGTGCAGGGGGGCGACAGGGGACACGTCCCGTCTTCTGTACCTGTCGTAGCTGTGTCCGTGCCTGTATCATCCCCGTGGGTAGTAGACCGGGGGGAAGGCAGAGCAGGCCGCAGATGTGGGAGAGGTGGCAGAGGATGCGTCCTCCCCTTATGCGGTGGACTTTCCGAAGGTCCCAGCTCTGGTTCCCCCGTCGGGTCTGGATCAGGTACCTCCGTCAGGGGGGAGGGGCAACCTTGTCCTTATCTCCGAGCATAAGGACTGAATTGCTGACAAAATGGCCGCTGAAGTGTCATGCGGCACCGGAAACGACGGGCGCGAGGGGAACCTCGTCGGCGACACCATCGCTCTCGTCGTCGCCCTCGTCGGGATCCCTCCCGATGGGCTGGGCCTCCTCCACTACTTCAATGAGCTCTTCTTCAGAGGTCGTGTGTATCCACGATGGCCACCTGCCCCTCCCCCTCCTTTTCCAACGAGGACTTTGTGGGGGTCTTCTCAATGGGCCTGAAAGACGACTCCCTCTGCGGTGGCAGGGAGACTCTGGATCCTGAGGTCGCCTCCACTGGCGTAGCCTCCACAGGCTGAGCCAGGGCCGCTGCGACATCCTCAATCTAGGTATTAGCAGGGTGAATTAAGGCCATCGTCACCTTCTGTACACCTGGGACCTTCACCTTGGGGGGAGGGGGGTGGTCCGAGCCTCGCTCCCCCTCTGCCAGAATCTTCGAGATCGACCGGGGCCTCTCCAGAAGCTTTGCCAGGTTCTCGGACTTCCTCTTACCAGAGTCAGAGCGTTGGCTCGTGGTTGACGGCGCCGGGGAGAATGCGCCCTGCCTGGCAGCCACGGAACCCGACCGTTCGGTTCTCCTGGTGCCCGCTGACTCGTGGTGCTTGGCCCTTTGTTGGGCCCCCCGTCGCCGGGGCGCCCTCACAGGACTTAGAATACCGCTTCGACTTCTTCTCGTCTGACGGGCTCTTCCCTTCCAGCCAGTTGGCTCACGGAGGTGGCGATCCTTCATGGTCCGCTCCGACATGTTCCCACAAAACGCACAGTCCTTCTCCATGTGCGTCTTGTCCTCATGGACACAGTAGAGTCATAACGAATGCTCGTCCTCCTTGAACACATTCTGAAGCTGGCATCCAGGGCAGGTCCTGAACAGCTTCCCGGGGGTCGAGCTTCCTTTCTCCTGGGCCATGTCCGGGGTAGGCTTCGGAACTTCTGGAATCCTCCAAAAGCGTAACTCGACAAAGTCTTCACCCTTGAGGGGCGTAGAAAACTCCGAAACGGGTCCCCTTTGATCGGATGTAGAAACGGTGGAGCTTGAGGCTCTAACTGAAAATAGAGAAAAATCTCCTGAAAAAGGGCGAACGCGCAGCAAAAGCTCCAGAGCTACAGCACAAGGACTACCAACACTTGAATGTGCGGTAAAAAAATCTGAGGATGGCTGCCAGAGGCGGGTCTTAGGGAGAGGGCAGTCATTGGCTGGGGGCAGTATGACCCAGAGACCAGTGATTGGTTACTACTAAGAAAGACAGATCAGAAACGAAACTGATATTTTCTATACCGAGGATTCCCTGCCTGACGACGGGGAATATTCATGAGCATGTGAATCCATGCCAGACCCCATGCTGGAGAAGCACCACTTATTTTCAGACAGAGGTGAGCGCTTAAGTTATTAAAAAGGGAGGGGAAAGGGCAGAGTTATGAAGGCACACAAATTTCAATACTTTTCAAAGAACCACAGTGAGGCAGGTTAGGCAAAGTCTACTGGAGAGCAAAGAAGTTCAAATGCCAGGCCCACTCTTAGAGAGAGCAAGCGAAATGTGTCCAGGATCACACAGTGGGGTTATGCCCAAAGAGTCTTGGTAGATAGTTCACAAAAGATTGAGATCAATTCAGGAAAAGTTAGTTAACAGGTCCCAGGCTAACCCAGGTTAGAAAGTCGAGGATTTACTGTCACCCCGAACGATCTGTCGCAAGGGAAGTCAGGCGGGACACAGTACCTGAAAATGGGAAGAACACTCCAGCGGGGGCAGTTGTTCCTGGCAGCGGGTGCAAGTCGGTGTTTCGTTCTGAGGAAGAGGTGGTCTCGACGTGGAGGAAAGCTGGAGGTCGTTGCGCTGCCAGGGAAGAAACCAGCCGCTGAGTTTCCCGGTTACAAGGTACCACCCTTTTCTTTGCAGTAGTGGTAAACCGTGGTATTCCGGTTGCCGGGGTGCTTGGCATGGGCAAAGCGGCCACGAGATGGTCCAGAAAGGCGAAAAGACGGGCAAACTGGTTATCGCCACCAGTCAAAGGAAGAAGACTCTCCGGGCTGGAGATCTCCTCTGTCGTCGGTTAAAGTGGTGAGACGTTTCAGCAGGGCTCCACCGGTGGTGTCGTTGCAGGTCGGCTCGGCTTCTCCCTCATCGGATTCTTTAGGTCCTGTGGCGACTTTTGAAGTTCCAGTCCCCAAAGCCCTGCTTTTATGCAGAAAACCCCCATTCATTCAGCCCAGCTGTCACTCAAACATGCTACGTGGTGCCAATCACACAAGAGTGCGGCTTGAGTTGCTGAGGCAACTCAGTCCAGGGTGCCTAAACCCCCTCCCACACCCCCTGTGGTACCCAGACAGAGTGGCACCACTTTTGGAGGCTTCTGTGGAGAAACCCGCCAAAAAGTCGAACAAAGGGCTCGACTTGGGTTGGAGTCACAGAAGCGTACACAAACGCCATTTTGGAACCAAGTTTCGGCAAAAAATACCAACCGGTGAATTTATATTAATTTAATAAGCCGGCGGTATGTTCGAGGCTATTTTAAAAAGTGGTAGCCTCGAACAATGGGGAAATCCCATAGGAATATATTTGCGGTCGAATATAAAAAGTAGTATCCACTGCCACCAGCCAAAACTCGGTCGGGGGGGACTGGACAGTGCCCCCTCGAACAGACCCCGGGGCAATCGAATTGCCCCGACCAGTACGTCCACAATATGATGGTTTGTACTGGTTCTGTTCACAATTTGAGACTAGTAAAGCCAATGGTGACTTTACATGCCCTGGGAGACAGTAGTAGTTGCTACGACACCCCTGGGTTACTGCACGGAGGGTGCTGTGTAACCCACATACCAAAAACACAAAGCCCTATGGGGTAAAGGATCCCATAGCCCATAAAACACATACAAAGTCAAAGGAACACCTCAAATCATGTCTAAGAGTGGGAGGAAAAAGAGTCACTCTTAGCAGGAGAAAAAAAATTAACCCCAAAAACCCAGCAAAGCTGCTGGAGGACTCACTAGGTTTGGGAAATTAGCCTTTACAGAGAATTCTCCCTAACACTCGGGCCTACTATCAGACCCCCAGGAATGGTCCGACCGACCATGCTTGGACGAAGAGGAACCCTTCGACAGCTGCTTACTGGAAGATCTCCTACCCTTCCCCACCTCAGACGCTGGCAAAGCAGGACGATGCTTCTTGGCGGAGGTTTGGCCGACGCTGCCCGGCGATGTGCCGCAGACTTCACAGCCCGCTGAGAGAACAGACTCCGGACCGACCCCACCTCCGAGGCTGCATAAGTGCTCTCATTGAGACAACAGACAAGCCACCTATTGAGGTCCTTAAGACTCTTCTGCGAGAACCCATTACAAATCTCGCAAGAGTCTGCCGAGTGATTGGGGGGTAAAGGCAGTAGAGGCAATCCATATGGCCATCACCTTCATATACCTTCTTCAGGCCACAAGTAGCACAGGGCCGGAAAAGAGACTTCAGAGCTGCTGAAGCCATCTAACTCTCGAGTAGCAAGACGCACGTGCAATAAACACGAACACAAGGTGATCCCAACAGCTTGGAGACAGTTGAAATCTGAAGAGAAGCTGCAGGGGCGGGGCTATTTATATCCCACATCCTATTGGTGGGGACTAAAGCATCCAAAAAGGACGTTAGTGTCCAGGTTTTCTATAGGAAAACGCTAGGCTAAAGTGACAGGTTTCCCAGCCTGACGGGGAATATTCACAGCATGTGAATCCATGAAAGTTCCAATGCTGGAGAACATGCGTTATCTTTATGGAAAAAGGATTTTAAAAAAAACAACACTTACTGGCTGATGACAACACAACCATTATGTGCTCAGGGAACAAAGGCTTGTTCAAAGGCAAAGTCTATGTTGGTTCATGCCTGGAAGGATTTCCGCATCTTTGACAACTGTCTTGGGTCGATTAAGCAATGCGTCAAACAGCACTACAACTTTTTGAAGTCAAAAAGTTGCATTTGGGTCAATTTGCATACCAACCATGCTTTGCTCATGTGACTGACCTGGAGGTGAACTTCCAGTAATGGCTGCTGGGTGGCTCTGGGGCATGCGACACTTGCTCAAATTACTTCTTATATGCAAGCATGCACTGCTGTGCGAGAGCTCAGCCCTCCAATGCTTACACATATGGATTATACATGTGCAGCAAGTTGCAGATAGCTTCAGCAATGGGCATTTGTAGATGATCTGAGCCTTGGAGAAAAACTGTGGGAAATTACATAAGCAACTGAGTTTTAAACAATGATCAGCAGACCAAACTGTCAAGTGTGTTCTGCAGGGTGGCAGTGTTCCATGGTTAGGCCTGCAGCGTCAAATGCTTTTATAAGAGTAAATAACATAGCAAGTAGCATAAATATAGTGCCAGAGACACCAGGACATTGAAGTACCTGCATTTCAAGAAACAGGACGGCTGTCCGACAGAACCGGACTTGATTCTGGCTTTCAAAACCTCATCCTAAATCAGATACTTTAAGCTGCCATAATGGTTCAAGAGTCTGTGCTCTACCAGTGCTCCTTAGAGTATATATAGGCAGATAAAGGGGAAAGAATATAGCATGAAAGAAACAATGAAACCTAAAGTTACTGTATGGAAAAAAAGTTGTGATTGCTAAGAGGTGAGAGTGTTAACGGCAAAGGAAGGTTCCATTTAAAAAACAGAAACGAGGTGTGCTCTACAAGAAGTCAGAATTTACTTTAGTACCAAGTAGATGTTACAGCATTAACAACTAAAGTCAGGAGTAGGACAGACATGTGTTTTACAATATTTAAATGATCTATAAAGTACAAGTGGTAATAAAACTAGCCCCTCTGAACACGCCAGAACATTTTACAAAGCAATGTGTGTATGGCGTCAGTTTGGGTGGTGATTAAAATGTGTTTACACATTTCATGTGGCGAGTCAAAATGCTGCATAGTAACACTTTCCTACTAGTCCCAGATCATTTGGGCCCTGCTTTACCCTTCTTTGTTGATGCCTCATTGGAGGGCCTCCCCACTAACCAGTTGAGCCCACACAAGAGGCAGAGGGCAGACCTGTAAAGGAAACTATGCACCTTTTGGAACCCTGCTTCTATTGGGCCCACAATTAGCGTTTGCATCAAATGAAGACTCCATCGGGAACAAGGGGAGTTAAACATGGAAAATGGAAATGCATGGCCTCATGTTGCCAGAGCTAGGCAGGGACTTCAAACTTACACGGAGGAAGATTTACTTTTGAACCCATCAGTGAAGACTCTATATGGTGACCTAGGATTCGAGGTTGTGGCACTTGCGATGGTGACGCATTCATCCACCATTGAATACTTGGATTGTGCCTCCTTTTCAAACGAATCTCAAGAGTTTTACCTTTGCAATGCAAAGTTTGTGGGGCGGGGGAATTCGGAAGAGAAAAATAAAATAAATCTCACCATCCAGCCCTGAGGTATTCCTGTAGCCACGCTGGCAGTTCCTGTGTTGGCGTTTTCATCAAACTTATCTGCAGTGATAAAGTCGACAGGAAGGGTGATGATCACACCATTCTTCTCAGCCTTTGCCATGAGTTCCTTCACAATCTTGGCTCCTTCCTCATCATAGAGTGACGTGCCAATCTGAAGGACAGGACCAAAAACGAAGTTAATGCCGGGCTTGAGAAGCTATTATCCAAGGATGTGGTCATGCAGTAAATAAAGCAAACAGTCTCCAGCATGCAGGGAGCACAAGAAAGGTCTTGAAACCACCTTTTAAATTAGCAATAATTTCTGCATTTTCATTGCTAAAAAACAGGGAAAACTGCGCAGAGAAAAATATGCATGAAACGGATGCAGGCAGCAGAGGATGACAGAGTTAGTAACTAAATATGTCTCCGGTGCAGCACAATCATCCCTGTCCCGGTGAACCGTGCTGCAGAAATTTGTTGGACACTAAAATGGAAGTGCGATAATTTGTTGCTGAATAACAGGTTGCACCAACATCAAGAACAAGATTACTCCAATCTACATATGGACCATGAATAAAAGGTGATGGCCATAAAGTCTATTATACAGCCACTGGCTTGGTCATCTGTTTATTAAACCTGGTCCAGCCCTTTTGGAATCTGCACTACTTTTATATAGGGTAATTGCTTCAATATAACTCAAACGTCCCACTTTTCCACTCAAGTCCCCTTTGAACCACTGTGTTGGCACCACATGAAGATAGGATTAGGCCCACCTGATAACCTGAATTTATGATCCTGGTGTGTTTAAAAAAAAAAAAAGGTCCCCAACAGAGCAGGTCTCCATCAGACCACAAAATCAAGACCTTGCAGAGATACTTATGTAGCCACTTGGTTGCAGACCTTGCAACATGTTGCCAGCTCCCATATAGGCTACCTTGGATCCAGTTGCAGGGACTGCCTCCAGAAATGGAAAGAACTTCAAATAAGGCTTCCCCAAACATTTGCAGTGGCAAAGTGTAGATTCTCTTTATATGCTCCCTAGCACTGTTGGGTGTGTGCATCAATTTAGAAATGGAATTGATCAGAGAAAAGCCTCTTTTATAGCCACCTTAGCCCCTCTCCCATCTTGTAGTACACTACAATAGTCTTCGCCATCAAAGCTGTAACACGCTAAATTTGTGTTACCTGGGAGTTCCCAAAGCCATCATCACCAACTACAACTACTCTTGCAGATGACCAGATTACCTCATCACAGCCTTGCCTTCAGCCCATTACAGATAACCAAAGATGGGGCCTAATACAGACTAGTTTGGCACCACACTGTTAGCCAACCTGCCCCTTCACGTTAGACACCCTGGTAACCCCAAATAGATTGGTGTTCCGTTTGGAACAGTGACAAAATGTTTTGCTAAAATGTAACAGCTCTGTACGTGACTAGGATAACCCATTTAAAATGATAATTCATAATCCAGCAATGTTTTTTATTAAAGCAAAGGGAAACAGACATTTGTGAGGCTTGACTGTCCAGGAAATTGGAAATATGAAGAACAGTGGTTAGATTCCCTCAAGCAATACAGGCACTACTTTCTCAATCAAAAAGACTTAATCAAGAATTAGAACCAGTTTCTTTCATACCTCCATGTTATTGAGAACTTTAAGGAATGTGAAAGCCATGCCGCCCCCAATGATCATCTCGTTAACTTGGTCCAGCATGTTATTGATCAGCTGTATCTTGTCCTTCACCTTCGCTCTAGACAATAATATAAAAGCAATGTTAGAGCAAACTTCTAAAACAAAAATCAAGAGCAAAGCCAGCAACTTCTCTTTATAAAGTGAAATTGTACTGCCAGTTCTTGCATCATCTTACAGAGCTACTCATCAAATTCACAAATGCTCATGCTAAATAAAGTTTGCCAACAAATGATCAGATCACTTAAATATCCATCTAAATACAACTCAGCATTTTTCTAGACTCCGCAGCTCTGTGAAGAGGCAATGATCCCTCCACTGCCCTGTCGCCCAAGTTTACTTAGCCCGGAGTAGGAAAGGTCAATAAAGCGGATTGTATTATGGTGCTTTTTAAGGGCACAAAAGACACTGTTCATTATTTCTCTGATGCCAATGCTAGTAAGGATGCAGAGACTCTCTGCACAGCTATGAAGGATTTGGGAACAGCTGAAGAGACCAGCCCGAAGCGTCCAATTTCTCGGAGCAGCCATCAGCAGCAGGAGATTGCACTTGCTCACAAAACTGAATATAGCAAGGGTCCTGTGGTGGATGCGAAAGAGGAACTATCTGGCAAACCGTTTGTGGCCCTGATAATGCCATCTTCTCTTTACAATGCCTATGAAGGAATGTCATCCATGGTGCCCGGACATCTGAACACACGTTCTGAAATTCTAGCTTCTCAAACCTCCCCTAAGATGGGTTTAGGATCGAACAGCAATACCAAAAAGAATATCAACGTGAACTACAGAGGATATGTCAGGCCTCTTTCCGGAACTACTGGCTGCCTTTGTTCAGGAAAATAGAGAGGCCCCGAAGGTAGAGTGATGATGATGATGGCAAGGTAGAGCAAGATGCACATGATTTGGTCAATGCAGGGACAAATAAATGGGGCACAGATGAAGAAAGGTTTATCCGCATATTGGGGCAAAAGTACAAGTCATTTGAGACGAGTATTCAACAAACACATGAGAATCTCTGGATTTTGAATAGAAGAAAGCATTGAGAGGGAAACCTCTGGATATTTCGAGCAGTTTATGCATGCAGGTGTGAAGTGCACGAGAGGCATTCAATGCTACCTAGCTGAAGTGCTCCATTATGCTATGAAAGGATCTGGAACAGATGAAACTTTGATAAGGGTCATGGTTCCTAGGAAAGAGATATACCAGTGGGATATCCGACAAGTGTTTCCGGAAGAACCAGGGCAATCCTTGCACTCTATGAAAAAGAAAAATACAGCTGGCGACTACACAGTCCCACCTCTGCGGTGGCGAGGATGGATTCGCCTGGAAACATGATACGACATGTTATTTTTAACACTCTTAATACCCAGAGGTTTCTAAGCGCGGACCCAGGGAATCAAACCTGTGTTGCTCCGTGTCGTCTTGCTTCCAAGGCGAGCACGTTGCTGCTGAGCTATCCTCCCGAGACAAAGGATGAATATGAAATGAAGGATATATGCTGTGCACTGCCAACTAGAAAGTCTTTCTTCACTATGCTTTACCGCTAATCCTCGCAAGTGGTTCTTGGCCACATTTTATCCCATTCAGAAGATTAGCTTCTTTAATTTACACAAAGTCTTGGAAATTAGTCCTTGATGTTTCGGGATGAAGTAAGGCTGTCAATGTTCCAAAGTTGTAATGAATGCCCCATCTCTGCTTTTCCATTTATAAAATGAGAGCCAATCAGTAAGTGCCGTGTGAGAAGATGGTTCTCTGTTTAGTTTGTTGCAAATTGGGTTAAATCCGAGCCTGTAGACTGCTTAAAATACAGTTCATTCTAGAAAGAGCAGCATTGAAATGCTGCTTACATCCATGCGCCGGGTCTTGCATGCCCATTTTGCTTGGGATGTGTACTCACTGAAGTATTTGACGATGCTAATAAATGAACCCACTAAACATTTCAATGCAAACATTTGATGACGCAGAAAACCTTTGATAGACCCAAATAAACGTTTTCCCCCCAAAAAGAACCAAAAAAAAAAACAAAAAAAAAACACGTCTGTCCAAATACCCTATTACTAGGTATTTCAAGTACTCCATTGTTGGAGTTTCCATCAAATAACGAACTATTGATAATGCTCCATCACGGTTGTTATCCAATGCCCACATATTGCATTGATCTGCAAACTCCAAAAAATAAATACAAATATTGCTCACGTCTCTACACTGGCAGTGCAGAGGAGAAGGAAGCATCATTATGGCCATGGAGGTAATGCTCCCCAATCCAAAATAAATGTGCGGGGGAGGAGCAAAGCTGCACTTTGCCAATCTATATTGCCAGCATGTAGGAGGGGAGGGTCGAGTGCATTGAATCAAATAGTAACTCAATTTTCCCTTCAGACAGTCCTCTTTACAGAAGCCGCTGATCCGACTCCCCAGCACCACACAGGTATTCACTCAATATTTAAACTTTGTAGTGTGGTGGGTGTATAACCATCAACACTTATGCAAAGGCTGCCATGCAGCAAGTGACTGTTGAAATCACATACTTTTCTTTATATTGAAGCATAAACCAGTGAACACAAGACAGATGAAGGGAACAGTCAAGAACATAATGGAAACCAAAATGGCAAGTATAAAAATGCAAACATAGGAGAGGGGAAAAAAATTAAAAAATAAAAAAAATATTTAAAAAAACTCATCAATTTTCAGATATGACTAAAATGAGATGAACCACCATTAACAAAAATAGCAAGGAACAAATTAGAGCTAGAGGCACAAACAGTACAGTGATTTTTGCAGAACAAAAACAGTCACTCCCATGAAGATCACTTGTGCAAGAGGAATCAAATATAATGCATACGTTAGTTTCCCAAAACATCCACTATGGGTCATCATAGCGCAATCCCTGGAAACCTCTCAGCCACCTCGACAGCAATACCTGGTAGGAAACCAAGGCCTAGAGAGGTCGACTCCAGAATAGCTTGCCTGTGACCCCCCCCACCCCCCTCATCCAAGTACTGGAACACTGGATTTTAAAGAAACTAAGCTATCTTGGGGACACTGCCTTTTGCATGGATCAAGAAGCATATTGTGAAAGCAGGGTGCAAAACGTGCACTCGCCAATTGCTGTTGGTGAGCAAAACATGGTGTGCTGCGTGCATGTATAGAAGTCAGGTGGAGGAACTGTTGGCTAGCTAGCAACTTGAATTATTGAAAGGATTGTGGACGACATTAAGGGGGGTGGGGAGGGAGAACATGTATACCTCTTTGGTATTATTGGATCGTTAATTGGGGTATTTAGGGGTCTGTTGTGCGGTAATAGTGAATTATGATCGCTGTAATATTACAAATGTATTTTCAAATTAAGTTTACAGAAAGAAAAGGTTGCATTTATTTTACCCTGTAAAGAGACCAGGTAGGCCAGGTTTGGGGCTCTTTCAACTGGAGAGGTCACACAGAAGCAAGCTACATGGAACAAAAAAGCAAGGTGCGTTACTCTTCTGTGGTATGCCTAGTAGTGAGGCTTTCCGTTGCCCAAAGTCCTTTTTTGTGGGTGTTAAGATTTTCCCACAGCCCTCTGGCGAGGGTTGTAAAGCCATCTAAACGAATAGAAAGACTAGGCCTCCAAAGCTACCACTTTAGTGTGGTCTTTGGCAGAGCAGTCTGGCTTCACTTGGGAGATAAGCAGGCCTTGAGATAGTTAGACTATCATGCACTGAGAGAATTTCACACTAGCATTCTAAAATGAAAAAAAACAAACACCTAATTATTATATATGTATGATTTTATTAGACAATGCATACACTAAAAAGCTACCATAGGCAGACACCGCTCACTCCCAAATTAAATGTATGCTGGTGGTAAACAGTACATACAAAGAGTCACTCTATAGTAGTTCTAGAAGAGTTCCTCATAGGATTGTGAAGAAAAGCCATAATCAGAATATACATATATTCCTTTGTTTGTTAACGTTAGTGTTCTACCCCACAGGTTCATCTGACCAGAAACTCCACAAAAAGTATCAGGTTTGAGACCCAGATACCTCGGACCACTTGTGGGACAGGGCAGCCTCCCAGACAACAGGTGCAGGGGACCAAAGAGTGCAATCCAAAGAATAGCCCAAAATCCAGAGCTATGCTATTACCAACATGTAGCAGAGGACTTGGCTCACAAAGGGCAAAAGAACCTAGCAAGTACCTACAAGGGCTTCTTCTACAGATTGAGTTACAGATCGGAAACCTAGAAACTTGCACCCCAGAACAACCAAGATCAACCAAACACAGAAAAAAAAAATGCAGCCTTCCCCAAGAGGGTAAACCCTAAGCAAACGGCTCAAAGGGCAGAGCGTCAGCCAACAGGAAAAAAAAAAAAAAAAAAAACCACGAAGGGGCAACGGTGGAGACCACAGATTGCCCGAACAGAGGCGGGGCAGTGGTGTTCCTCCAGTCTTTGGAATGACTGGAGGCTTCCGTATGGGTGGAAAGGTCTTCAAGACCCCCTGCCCTCCATTCTAACACACATGCAGGGTATGATTCGTCCACCAGCCACCCATGCTCCTGTGGCCAGGTATTCAGGGTGGCTGCGTGATGACCCATATGGATGCAAAACTCAGCCTGAAGACCGACCCCCAGACTCCATACTGCACTCCAGCTGCATTTTGTACATCACAAAACAGGCCTCATGAGCAAAAGCCGCCGGCAGGGCTGCAGCTCTCCCCTCGAGACTGCGCACAGTGGGCCAGTTACTTCCCTCACCCTCCTCCCCTCCGTGTCCCTGCAGCAGGGCTGTTCTCATGGGAGACTAGGCACGAACAAGCTACAAGACAAACACTATCTTGCACCTTCCACAGTCTATCACTGACCTGCGATGGACTGGGCAAAAGCTTGGGTTTGAGAAATACAATCCATCTCCACAAACATGTCCTGTCCCCTTGCAGACCCTACGTTTAGGACATAGGAAGTGGATAACCCCCAACCTTGCTCCCCATTTGAATTTACAGATACATACCCCACACCTGAGTGCCACTCTGTTTCACCCACACTGCTAATCCCTCTATAAGAGCTATAAATCCCTTTGTGGTTGTATGCTGAGGGGCTGATTTCCTATTTCAATGTGCATAAAGCTATGGTTCACATGTTTAGACCCATGCTGTTGGTTAAATATTATCCCTTGCCAGAAACTCACACCAATGTATGATATGTTACTTGCTTACTCGATATAATGCAAGGTATAAAATCCAGATGCTCGATGTTTTTCTGATATTATGTAGGTTCACACACGTGTTCAACTAGTATACGTTTCTCATATGTATAATATTGTAAACAGAAGCTCGTTCATCATGTGATGTACCTGTATATACATTTTCCTCCCTCTCCTCTCCCCCTCCTTCCCCTCAGCCCCCTGACTCATTATGCCACTATGAACATTCCTTGCACCCCCAGATTCTAGTGAAAGAAATATGGGCAACAAGCCCCTCACCTCAATGCCTTTTGAAGTAACATTTCAGGCCCCCCTCATCCGTATACCACCCCTGCTCACCCCAGACCCATGACCTCCGTCCCCCTCTCCCCTCCTGTGTGGCAATATATTGCTCTCATGATAAACAATAAATTGCCTTAGGAGATGTAAAGGAATGGTTCATGAGTGTGACAACATAATCTCATGAATAAGTTTGCCACATGGACCCATGTATTCTCACTTTTATTGTTCAGGTCAAATGTTTAGTACTGCCTCTCTCGTGTTAAACTAGATAGATGATGGTCAATAGTATGTGTGGCCACAAGGGCAAATGCCATGTCGCATAAATTTTAACAGCTCAGACATCTGACCCTGTGCTCCACCCCGAAGAGCCCAGCTGATCCATGCACCACATGGACTTCCGCCAATCTTGGAGCAGCATCCTTAAACATTGTATAGTGTCTAGTCTTTGCCACCCAATCCCCACGACATGTGCAACCTATAGCTTACCTCACTGATGTTATTTTGTAATAAATATGAATGTCCATGTGGCAGAGCGCTCTGCAGAGTTCTCTGCTTGCCAGATTTGGTTTTGGATAAACTGCTTTTTATCTTCACCCGCACTTGGTCCTGGTCTCACTCACCCCTGGGTTGTGTTCATTATGGACTCTCATTGGCGAGTTCTTGCATTTTTGGGGACGCTCACTTTCACTTCCCAACATGCAGCACAGCGACCTGGAGGATACATTGGCCTTTCCTACTGCCATCTCCCCGTAAGGTAAGATTTGGTGCAGTCACACTGAGAGACTACACAACATATATGCTTGGTATTAGGTAACCCACCTTTTGGTTTAGGTCTGTACTACACAAGTTGGTAGTGTGGCTGAGCAGCAAGGCCCATCTCAAGAGGGGTAAATGTGAGCTGTACAAATGAAATCTGTAAATACAAGTAACCCAATCAAGGTTTCAGTTATAACTAGTTATTTATTTAACATCAATTTTTAAATGATCATTCTTTAAAAAAGGCAATTCGATGTACCATGTAAATCTACTTAAAAATCAAAGCAAATTAGTGGATAATCTTTGGATAGGCTTCTTACACAACTCCTACACCCTGTGGTGACTTCAATCTGAAGGACAGTAATGACATTTATAGATCTCACTAGTATACTTTGTAGATTGAGGTTGGAGAAAGGAAAGGTTAGGGAAGGAAACCGGTTAGATAATTTCTCAATGTGTGAGAACAACTAAATCCTCCAATGAAATCTAGATGAGCCTTTCCCAGCAGTAACAGTATACGCCAAACTACCACCTATGGAGGGACAAACCATATCAAAGTCAATGGACTAGAAGAGTCTTCAGGGAGCCGGGACAGGCAAAAGTAGTTTGGGACACAATCTATGGATCTGATGCACTTCTTAGATCAAACACTTGCAAAAGTTAAAGAGTTTTAGAAAAATCCCTTGTAGGGTCACAAGCTGTAAATTACAAAAAAGGTAGCAGGCGCCCCTCTAGAAAGAACATGGCATGATAACCCCAGAACAGGTCCCCCCCCACTTCGAGAATCTGCAGCCATCGCCTTTTGCTCACTGTACTTATCACAAAGGAGGAATATCCATTTGCATATCAGTCTTTGCCCCGCCAACAAGGACAGTCCAGCACCGAAATGCCATTCAAACCTCCTTTGAACAAGAGTACCAACAGCAACCCTAGACACGCGTTGCAGCCTTGTTGGGCCTCAGTGAGGTGGTGCAGTGCCTATCCGAGCACAGTGAGCAAGGGGTCCACGTATGGGTTCTCCCAGGTAACTTGGTGACCAATCCAAAGTAACTTGCAAAAATCCAACAAAAAAAACGAACAAAAAACAAAGTGTAGCAGGCCGTTAAGCCTGTGAAAAGAGTTGGAACCAACTCTAGAAGGTGATAAGGTAAATACCCCAAGCCTAAACAGTACCTCTGGTTTGAAGGAGTGATCCAGCTGAATTCTGTCTTGATGCAGCGGTGCAGATCCTGGTTCCTGAGCGTATGTCGTGGGGACAAGAGGGAGGATGTCTGGAGGGCTACCGCGGCAGTACTTGGGAGGTCATCAGCAGCCACAGGCTCTTTTCAGTTCAGCAGCACTTCAGGGTTTCAGCGCTTAGCAAACAGCACTATTGCAGATCTTGGACACCAGTTGGACTCTCTTCGTTCCCTCGGTCCTGCACTCTGGAGGTCCTGCTTCCGGAGGATCCTTAGGGGCTTCTAGCTGGATTCGGTCTGCAGCCGACCTTGCACTCGACTACGGACACTCAACCTTTCGATGCAACGGACAGGCACAGCAAGTCGGGGATGGTGGTCCAGTGGAGTTTGTCTCGGGGTTAGATGGTCCCACTAACCCAAGGGGATAAGTTCAAGGAGCTGCTCTGTTGAGGTGAAAAAGGAGTTCAGCACAGCAGTAGGGCTTCACCGGGATATTCAAAGTTTCAGGATGTTGCAGCAAGCTTCGTTCACGGTTTCTTTGTTGAGTGTTTCTCCCAGTGGTCGACTCTGCCTCTAGTCTCAAAACCTTTGCCTTTTAAAGCATTTTTCTTCCATTCGTGCACAGCCGAGGCCGTCAATCACACAGCAGGGTGGCTGTCCTCAAAGGACAGCCTGCCAATCAGGACTGGTTGCATTCAGGCATTCCTAGAGACAAAAGGACAGGGTAGTTTCGTGACCCTCCCTCACATCCTGTCCTTCCAGACACACCAGAGCCACAGATGGGTTTCAGGGGTGGAGCCTGTCAAAGTCAAGACAAACAAAGGGCTCAAATATGATGCAGAGTAAAACTCAAGACCTCACAAACAGAAAATGCCGAAAAAAGACAAGGGCCATTTTGACAAAATGGGTGCTGTACTGCAGCGGAGGGTTCAGCCTGCAGTAGAAAAGCACAAGGGTAGGAAAATGTAAACCACTGCCAGCAGCCATTTACAGTAGAGAAGGTAACAAAAAAAGTTACAAGAATGTAGGATAAGGGCTAGGTAACCCTCCCCACAGCACTCCACATAAGATGGTGTATGCCGGACCTACAAAGAGAAGAAGTAAAGTCAATTTCACTGTGCTATTCTTGGGAACTGTAGTTCACACAAGAAAAGGTATTTAAACCTTATGAGAAATCTAAAAGGATTTCTCTGCGACACTTCAATGAAGGTGAAGTGCGTCACCATACAAAAAGCAGATGCCTATGGAGTTTGTCAGACTCCAAAAACACTGAAAACATAACAATCCAAATCAGGTAAGAACATGAGAGGGTGAGAAAAAGGTCTCAGTCCAAGGGTGAAAAGGAACATGTTACTTACCTGTAACAGTTGTTCTCCAGCATGGGTCTGGCATGGATTCACATGCTCATGAATATTCCCCGTCAGGCCGGGAATCCTCGGTTGAGAGAGAAAAAAAAAAAAAAAAAAAAAAAAACAGTATCAGTTTTGTTTCTGATCGGTCTTTCTCAGTAGCAACCAATAACTGGTCTCTGGGTCATACTGCCCCCAGCCAATGACTGCCCTCTCCCTAAGCCCCACCTCTGGCAGCCACCGTCAGATTTGGTAGCACGCAAAGTGGCAGTATGATGAAGTGAAGAGCCGCAGAGGGGTAGGAGGGAGGGTTCACATGTGAATCCATGCCAGACCCATGCTGGAGAACAACAGTTACAGGTAAGTAACTTGTTCCTTCTCCAGCATGGGGTCTGGCATGGATTTACATGCTCATGAATATAAGAATACATAGCAGTACACACATGCACAACCAACGGGAGGTGGAAAAGGCTCAACATTAAGCATTACATCAAAAACTCAACATTAAGCAATTGTTACCTCCTCACCAGGCTCACCTTAGCACCTTAGGCGAACAGGTTGCGCAGCACCGCATGGCCGACCCTGGACTCCTCCCTGGAATCCCAGTCGACGCAGTAGAATCTCGTGAAGGTGTGAGTCGACCTCCACATAGCAGCCCTGCAGATGTCCAGCAGGGGCACACCAGACAAGAACGCTGTGGTAGCAGCGATCGATCTGGTCAAATGGGCTCTCGGACGGCCAGGCAACGGTCGGTTTGCCAACCGATGACAGTGCGTGATGCAGCCGGAGAGCCATCTGGAAATGGAAGCCTTCGAGAGAGCCTTCCCTTGGTTCACAGGTCCAAAGTTCACAAATAGCTGTGATGTCTTCCGAAAACTCTTCGTGCAGTCCACGTAGAACTTCAGCGCTCTAGCCACATCCAGCGAGTGTAAAGTCCTCTCGGCCGGTGATGAAGGCGACGGGAAGAAAACAGGTAACACCAATGGCTCGTTAAGGTGGAAGTCCGACGGCAACTTAGGTATAAAAGAGGGGTGCCTCCTCAGCACCACCCTGGTGTTGTGAAAAGTCAAGTATGGAGGTTTGCAGGATAGGGCCTGGATCTCTCCCACTCGCCGTGCGGAGGTGATGGCCACAAGAAACGCAGTCTTCCATGACAGGAACTTCAACGGTGCCGAATCCAGGGCCTCGAATGGCACCCCCATGAGCCTGGTCAGCACCACGTTGAGTACCCACCCCGGGGCAGGGGCCTTCACCGGCGGGAATGATCGGAACAGTCCCTTCATAAATTCCTTCACCAGGCGATGGGATTACAAGGACGCCCGTCCTGTGGTTCTGGTGTATCGGGAGATCGCAGCCAGATGCATCTTGGAGGCGTGAGCCAGTCCAGCCTTGGCCAGCGACAGTAGGTACGGCAGCACTTGAGGGGCCGTAATCCATAGAGGGTTAATCTTCTGTGCACGGCACCAGACATAGAACCTCTTCCACTTATGTCCGTAGCACAAGAGTTGAGGACGCTCTGGCCTTTGCGAGGACCTCTCTGTAGTCAGCCGGGATATCGTACCGTCCAAACTCTAGTGCTGCAGGAGACCTCGGGTCGTGATGAAGTATAGCGCCTCCTTCTCTGGAGAGAAGATCCGCGTCCGTCGGCAGCTTGACTGGTGGGGACGCTGACAAGTCCAGAAAGTCCGGGAACCAGATCTGCCTCGGCCACACCGGTGCGACAAGGATCATCCTGCACCGGGACCTCTTGAGCTGGTTGACGAGTCAGAGCTTCCAAATGTAGAACATCGTGGTGGTGTTGTCGGTGAAGATTCTCACCACCTTGCCCTTGAGGGACAGGAGAAAGGACCCGAGGGCCCAGAACACTGCACGGAGCTTCAGGATGTTGATGTGGAGCGTCTTCTCCTCCGGGAGCCAAAGGCCTCTCGTGTGAAGTTCTCCGGTGTGCGCTCCCCACCCTTCCAGGGAGGGATCTGTCGTCTGTTATCTGGTGGGATGGGGACTGAAAGTCTGTGCCCGCCGTCAGATGAGCGTGGGTGCCCCACCACCGGATCGCTCGTCGGAAGGTCTTGTTGAGCGGGAGCCTGTCCTCAAAGCTGCCCGTCGCTTGGATCCAGCGGGCGTCGAGGAACTCTTGCAGAGGGTGCATCTGAAGCCTGCACAGGCGCATGAGATATATGCAGGAGGACATCATCCCGAGAAGGGACTTGATGGACCTCACCCTGGCCACGTCCGTGGCCAGCAGACGCTGCACCTTGCCCAGGATGGCCCTAGTCCTTTCCTCCGACAGCGAGGCCAGACGCGCCACTGTGCCGAGCTTGGCTCCCAGAAACAGTGCGACTTGCGACGTGACCAGGTGGGATTTGGGAAAGTTGATGGAGAATCCCAGGTCCACGAGCAGCTGGACGGTCTTCGCTGTGTGATCTACGGCGAGCTCCCTTGTCCTTGCTCGGATGAGCCAGTCGTCCAGGTAGGGGTAGATGTGGATCCCCTGCAGGCGCAGCCACCGGTGCAAGGCACTTGGTGAACACCCTGCGTGCCAACTTCAATCCGAACGGGAGGGCCTTGAACTGGTAGCGTCATCCTTGGACCACGAACCTGAGGAACTGTCGGTGTCCTTTCAGAATGGGGATGTGGAAGTACGCATCCTCCAAATCCAACGACAGGAATTCGCCCTCCTCCAGCTGTCCCAGCACGTGCTGGAGGTTGACCATCCGGAACTTCTGTGCCTTGATGTACTTGTTCAGTCTTGGAAGGTCCAGGATGGGGCGCCATCCTCCAGTCTTCTTTTTCACGAGGAAGTACCTCCAGTAGACTCCGGAGCCCCAGAGCCTTTTCGGGACGAGCTCGATGGCACCTTTTTTGAGCATCCAATAGCAGTTGAGGGATGCGATTTTCCTTCCTGGCCAGGGGTGGAATGCGGGGGCACTTTAGAAATTCGAGGGCGTGCCCCTGGGCCAGGGTGTCCAGCACGGAGATGGACTCCCACACGCTGACGAACTTTGCCAGCCGGCCTCCCACCGGGGTGCTTCGGTTGGGGCCCGACACTGCCGTCGGTTCAATCTTGCTTGGAGGACGCCTTGCCGCCTTGGCCTCCCTGGCGATGACGGCGGGGCCCACCCGACTTGCCTCGTCCTCTATAGGCTTCCTGCGACGAGGAGCGGGTCGCTTGGCGGTACGTAGAAGAGCCACCGCCAAATCACTTGGGGGCACCCTGCTTGCCTCCGGTGCTTCAAAAGGACGGCCTTCATTGCCGGAGAACGCCTAGGGCCTTAGCTGTCTCCGTGTCCGCCTTGATGGCTTGGAGGGACTCATCCACCGTTTTCCCAAACAGATTGTTCCCGTCAAACGGCATGTCCAAAACCTTGGCTTGTACGTCCTGGCGGAAATCCGTCGCCTTGAGCCACCCTCGTCGTCTAAGGCAAACGCTGTTGCCTAGCTGGCAGAAACCGGTGTCGGCAATGTCCGTTGCCACCGTAATGGCGTGGTCCGTTGCCACTTCGCCTTCTTGCAAGATCCAGGGCCTCGGCCCTCTTGTCATCTGGTAGGAAGTCCAACAGGGGGGCAATCTTGTACCATAACTCCCTGTTGTAGCGGGCCACGATCGCTAGGGCGTTGGCCGCCTTAATCCTTGTTGTTGCTGAGAAAACTCATCGTCCCATTGCGTCCAGCTTCTTTCCTTCGCCGTCCGGTGGGGAAGTTGACGTTGAGGCCGATGTCTCTCCCCCCCCCTGCTTTCTTGTTGGCTGCCGCTGAGACAACAAGAGTCAGGGGTCGGTTGTGCCTTAAGGGACAAAGGGGCCGCATCGGGGACCCGGTACTTCTCGTACCGATCCCTCTTGGCAGGCGTCAGACTGGTTCTTGAGAAGGGTGAGACCCTCGTCCCAGATGTCATCCAGCAGAGGCACGGTGAGGACCGTCTTCCTCTTGGCCACGCACCGTTAGTAAAGGAAACCGTCCTCTTCGGGGCAGAGCAGAAAAAGCTCGGATGCCCTGGCGATCATTGCATGGAAAGATCCGATCTCGTTGGGCGGGGGGGGGGGGGGCCCGGGCTGGCGATGGGAGCTCCATCCCGTCGTCACCGCCGTCGTCGGTACCCGTTGTGGCCGTGTCCGTTCCCGTGTTATCCCCAGGGACGGGGGACATGAGTAAAGGCTGAGCAGGCCGCGAGGGCTGAAAAGGCGGGGCTGGATGGATCCGTCTTCTCTTGTTCAGGGGGCTTCCCGCCGGGACTGGGTCCGGCTCTGGCTCCTCTGTCGAGCCTGGTTCCGGATCCTCCGTCGGTGGCAAGGGCAATCTCGTCCTTATCTCCGAACATAAGGATTGTATTGCCAACAAAATGGCTGCGAGTTATCCTGCGGCTCCGGAAGCGGCGGGTGACTCAGACCCTCGCCGGTGCCGCCGTCACCCCTCCTGTGGGGACGGGCCTCTTCGACGCCCTCGTCGAGGCTCCTCCTTGGATGCTGTGCCCATGTCCACAATGGCCACCGCCCCCCCCTCCCCCTCTTTTTCCATCAGGGTCTTCACAGGGGTCTTTTCGATGGGTCTGAAAGAGGCTTCCCTCCGCCGCCGCAACTTCCTCGAAAGAGGCCTTGGCCAGGTGCATCAAGGCCTTCACCGCCTTGGGCGTGCTTGAGGCCTTCACCTTGGGGCGAGGGTCACCGCCTCACTCCCCCTTGGCTGAATCCTTCAAGATCGACCGGGCCTCTCCAGAAGCTTACCCGGGTTCTCGGATTTCCTCTTCCCGAACCAGAGAATTGGCTCGTGGTTGATGGTGCCGGGGAAGGCGCGCCCTGCCTGGCAGCCGAAGAACCCGACCGGTCAGCGCTCCCGGTGCCCGCGGTGCTTTGCCTTCTGTTGGGGGGCCCCCCCCCCCCGTCGTCGGGCGCCCTCACAGGATTTAGAAGACCGCTCGGACTGCTCACCTGACGGGCTCTTTCCTTCCAGCCAGTTGGAGAGACGAAGGTGTCAGTCCCTGATGGTCCGTTCCGACATGTTCCTGCAAAACGCACAGTCCTTCTCCACGTCCGTTTTGTCCTCATGAAGGCAGTAGAGACATTTCGAGTGCTCGTCCTCCTTGAACACATTCTGCAGCTGGCATCCAGGGCAAACCCTGAACCAGCTTTCCGGGCGTCGAGCTTCGTTTCTCCTGGGCCATGTTCGGGTAGGCCGCAGAAACTTCTGGAATCCTCCAAGAAGCAGAACTCAATGAAATCTTCACCCTTGAGGGGCGTAGAAAAATCTGACACGGATCCCCGTTAATCGGATGTAGAGACGGTGGAGCTTGAGGCTCTATTTGACCGAAAAATTAGAAATTCTCTTTGAAAAAGCGCGAAAACGCAGCAAAAGCTCGAGAGCTAAACACGAGGACTCGAAACACTTGAGCGTACGGTAAAAATCTGAAGATGGCTGCCAGAGGCGGGGCTTAGGGAGAGGGCAGTCATTGGCTGGGGGCAGTAGGACTCCGAGACCAGTGATTGGTTACTACTGAGAAAGACAGATCAGAAACGAAATTACCGAGGATTCCCAGCCTGACGACGGGGAATATTCATGAGCATGTGAATCCATGCCAGACCCCACGCTGGAGAATTAAAAATGCCCAAGTCCAGCAAAAGAGCTGGGGGTCTCTAAGGTTGAAGGGAAATGGGAATTCTCCCTAACGCTGCCCAAAACAATCCAAACACAATGAGCCACGTGTCCAATAAGGAGTGCCAAAATGACACTCCAGGTACGAGGTCCAGCAGCCAAAAGAAACCAGGAGGCAAGGTACAAGACACTCTCTGCCCATTCAGCATTGTAAACCTTCAACTAAATATCCAGTAAACCAGCAACCCCCCCCCCCCCCCCCCCCAAGCAGGCTTGGCAAACAGCTACGCCTCCCATGATGTAATCACCCATTGCACAAAAGGAAGACAGGTTTTGGATACTTTTTTAGATGTACATTGATCCTACCTTGGAAAACACCATTGGGTCATACTATAAGAAAGAAAAAAAAAAAAAGGCAGCAGAACCAGAAATCTGGTTTAGGCACTGACTCTAGGATCTTAAAAAGGTTTTGAACTGCCTTCTTACTAGGAATAGGCCTTTTTGTACCTTGCCAGTAACAATCTGAAATTACAAGACTTATTAAATCTGGTGCATACATTTTTTCAACACACAACTATAGTAAACATGTAAAGATTACGTTTTTTACTACTTTCATACCATAGACTTCCGAGAGACCCTTTCTTTTTGCTTTGTTTGGACTCCAGACCTGACTTTTGGGAGGCAAGTAAAGCCTTCTGCTTTACCCCTTGTCTTTTAGCTTATTCTTACAGGGAAACTGACTCCATACTGAGAGACTGTCTCGGTTTATGCATTTCTTGTATTTTTACAACTACACACATCACCTTAACGTGAGATACTTTGCATCCTTAGATTTTTTTCAGTAGTGGACCTTTGTTTACTATGTGCCCAGGATGGACTGGTGGCAGTGAATATTGTTCAATCGGGTTTTGAACTTTCAGTAGCCATTTGCAGTAACTGCAAACGTGCACGATTAAGAGTGGGCAGCTCCTCCCTCTGGGTCCCAGCTAACCAGCAGGAGGGGGGGCGCCCCACAGTCCGACTATAACCGACACCCCCCCTCCTGCGACCCACTACTCAGATTAATGATGACCCAATTTTTTGCCCTTGCAGACGTTTTTTCTTACGCATACAGATGCGCGAGTACAATTTGATTCTTCTCCTGATTGACACTAGTGCAGCGCAGCTCGCAATACGGCTCTGTACGGCTTACTGCCCACACCAACATGGCGGCTTAAGCGCCAACGCGAATGCGTGGCGTCCATGACAACCACCTTATCTATGTTCACTTACGAGCTACTCGTCTTGGCGACGGGCCGCTCGGTTTATCCTCCCTGCAGAGATCCAGTAAGTACAATTGAATTTCAAACCAATACGATACTCCCTACGGACAGATTCTCATTCCTATTACTATACGCGCTCGAACTAGCTCATCACGCTAGTACACGGGGGCGATGTTTTCGCGCGGCAGAACAGTCTGTCAGTGCGACTTCTAAATTGCTATAGTATGAATCTGCCATCAGCTCTGATGGGGCTTTTCCCCTTTTACCTGCAGATACCTGCATGAGACTTGAATCCCGCCACCATTTACCAACGATCTAGATGGGAGGCGACTCTCTCCAGACCCGACAACACCTTTTGAGTCCAGTTCCCTCGACCCACTAGGTTAGTGTATTTACTAAGCCTATTAGTTACTTTGAAACACAATACCCTCTGACGAGTTCATTTGAATTATTCTTAGGACCCAACGAAAGAGATTCTACTTGAATACATTATGAAATGAGCACATCCGGCCCTGAAGATGGATTAATGGAATCCGAAATGCGTTGGCACCTCATACCAACTAGGAGGGCTTTTTTATGTTGAAAATTTGTTGATTCACCTTTTTGGTTTACCCGAACTTTTTATAGCTCAAACCGTATCATTGTTGTATTTTGAATTACTGTGTTTTACGACACCCTTCACGGTGCACTGTGGAAGCTAACAGTGCAACAGACAGACTTTTGTTTATATAAAACCTGTATACTTTGTTTTAATCTGAGTCAGTTTGGTCCTTTTCCTTGTCTTACTCCAGCAGGCGGACAGAAATATTGAAATACACACTTTAATGATTACGTATTGTGTTAAACTATTGAGCACAGTTGTATGCTGCTCACCATCTAAATTACAAATCTACTGTTATGGATATGTGACTTCATCATCTAACTTCTGTTCTAGTTGAGATATTCGACCTGTGATATTATCCCACAAGGAGTGCAGCTTTGGGTTCCTGGTCGGCAACGTACAGGGTGTGTTTTCAGCACTCCAAGATTGCCATGCCACAAACTACTTGTCCTTTGGCCTTCTTCCTGCCCTCTTGGGTCCGCAATTGACTTATATGGGAAGCCCTTTCCATGGGAAAACTACTGCATTCCCGTACAAAGTAGCGGCATGTGTGCGAGTTTGGTGTGAGAGCTGGGACGGTTTGGTTCCAGACTACCTCCAGAGGGGTACATTTATGTTGCTGGCTAGATGTAGCCAGGGGCTAACTACGACTGACAGTCAACTGGTGAACCTGGGTGAGCTTCCAGTCCGAATCTTACATAGAGGTGACCTCACAAAGCCATTTGACAGATGGTTGGAGCCAAGACCCTTACAAACAGCTGCAGCTAATCAGCATTGCTTCCAGACAAGTCCTGTTGTAGTGCTGCTCCTCTATCCTGATCAAGATGGCCTTAGTCTGCTTAGACCACTGGACCGGTGGGAACAACCAGTCTCAACCACTGCTTGCAAAATCGTGCCTTTCGAAGTGTCCCTGGAGCAACCAATGGACTGACCACGTCTCTCGAGCTACTGCAGCAGTCTCAGTTCTCAGTGAATCCTCAGAACATCTTCAGCTTTCACTGCAAAAGGCCTGCTCCTACACCTTGCCTTCTTGCATCAATGGAAGCTGCGTTGGGCCTGCTACTTAGTTCATCCATTGAAGATCGCCTGTCGTCACCTGAGCAGGGGTGACTCCTATTGCAACTGTTCTTTGCTTCCTGGAGGTGTTCCATGGTCACCTGCTCTGCAGAAGTCCTCTACCGTTCTTCACAAGGGTGTTCAGCTGTAAGGTGCCTTTAACCGAGATTCAAGCACCGTGAGCTACCAGAACTAAATCTGCGCTGAAATTGACTCTTGCACCCGTGACCTGAGCTTCCCTCGGATGGCCCAAGCACAGAAGAATGTGTCCCCAAAAGAATTGGGAACCTCAGCAGTGACCTCTGGATAAATAGGCGTCTGTGTGGGGAGGTAAGCGGACATACCAGTTCCCACACCACCCCTCAGTATCCATAGGCGTGAAGTCCTTGCTCCATCTCACCCTTTCCTGAAGTGACATTTTATTGTTGGGGTGTACCCTAGTCTTTCTTGCTCGTCACTTGTATTACATTTCCTTTGTATGAGACCCAATTATTAAATACAATATTTAGAACAGTAATCCTAAATCCTGTTACTAGGCATGTTCATGCTTTAGAAATGTTAGAACGATAGCAATAATGGAAAAGAAGATTACAAAAAACAAACTTTCCTTTCGCACTGAATAATAGATAATAAATAAAGTACTGTAGTGGTGACTGCAAAAAAACATACCAACATGAGCAATAACCTAGAAAACACATGAATGGCAGTTCAGTCTTTACAAGCCTCGGTAGAGGAGGTCAAGGTTGGGTCATGCACAGATCTCAAGTTTGGAAGCTAGCCAGGCACGCTAGGCTTGCACAGGGCACTGCTGACCAGGCAGTATTCTAGCACGCTGGAAAGGTCACTGCCCAACACATTCAGCTGTTCAGCTTTTAGGAGGCAGGCAGCCTTCCTCAGTGCAACTAGAATTAACTCCTAGCCATCCCAGGCCACGGTTTGGAAAGCAAAGTGAATCTGTAGGGGTTCGTTATTTCTGTAATAGATCATCGATAAGCACGCAGGAGGATATTTTATCAGACATGACATACCCCAAAACTAACGTACACAAACTCATTTCCACATAAATCACAATTAAGGCCCCTAGCCAGCATTTGGGTGTGGAACAAAATTAAAATACTTCAACAGCATGCCTTCAATTATCTTTTGAATTAAGGGACAACTTCATCAGGCGCAAGAACTGCATTGCTTGGACCATCACACTTTTCAGTTTAACACAAACATGTTATCACAGTGACAAAAAAAGTTTGTGTACAAACCATAACATGCGCGATTCACACCAGTAACTGCACCTAATTTACAACTGGTTAAGTGATTATGGAATAATTAGATAATGCAGGTGATCATTTACACTGGCGACAGTGTGTGCTAGTCACAAAGTGGTCTTGGGCTGGTTTTCCCCCCCAAGCCTCCCTGTGGGACGAGTACAGTAAGCATGACTAGCATTTCAAGCTTTTTTTTTTTAAGTTAGAAAGTTTTTCTTTGAATTAAATGAACGTTTCCCCTCCTCGAAGACGGTTTTCAAGGGCTGGGGGAGGGTCGTTCTCTAAGGTCCTCCGGCTCGCTCACCAATTCTGGCGTCCTTAAACCACAAGATCCTCCAGACCACGATTAGGTTCCACCCATTAAATGTACTCTTTTTTTCTGTGTGGAACCATAGCTCAAAGAAACTGGCTCCAACTTCCGAAATACTAACCTGAGAGAAAAGCGCTCACATTTAAGAGACAGCCGTCTACCCTATGAAAAACAGGAATTACTTGGTTTCTTCCAGTTACGAGAGGACAGCCTAACGAAATGTGATCGCCAATGTACGTTGGACACCAAAAACTGCTCCAAAACCTATTTTGCTTTGCCTAGAAGCACCATTGTTTTAACTATACAAAGAACTTGGCCTGCTGAGTGCAATACGAATACATAATTTTACAGCGTCAAGCAGAATTTAGCGTCCAAAAAAGGTTATTACTGCATCCACAATAGAGGACAAAAGGGAATAGAGGGCGCATTTAAGACCCAATACATTTAAGCAACTGGCTGGTAATTTACATTAAAGTAAACAAGCATGGTTTGCAATATGAGCAGCAGTGTTGGAACTGGAGCATAAGAAATATTTCCTGTGGGTTATGGATAATCACACGTAGTACACGCAAACACATTTAGTACACAGTAGAACAGGAAACCAAATGCTTACCCGCCAAGGATTGCTAGGAAGGGTCGCTCTGGATTCTCCAAGGCCTTGGCAAAGTAGTCGAGCTCCTTTTTCATCAAGAATCCAGCTGCTTTCTGGGGTAGGTTGACGCCAACCATGGAACTGAAGAGAAGAGAACATTGCTGTGTTTGTGGTATAATCTTTACAGAAGAAAAGTAAACACGATGACCAAGACAGTAATACCACCACCCACAGCCAAACTCATTTTTGCACCTCACGGTGGAAACAGGGAAAAGGTTTGAGGGGTGGGGGTTCAATACCACACACCCCTTCAAACAAAATAAATCAATAAAGCTACATCTGTAAGGGCAGACAAGGACGCCAAGAATGATCAGCCTGGGTACCAAACAGCCCCACTGTAGGCAGTTCTCGCTTGGAAAGCCTGCTACCCACTGCGCTTAAGCACCACCACAAGCTCCAGTGTAGAAAGTGCTTGAAGGCACTTCATGGCATGGGAGTCACTGCTCATTTTTTGTGTGTCTTACACACAAGAGATCCATTTGCAGACCCAAGTTGGAAGGTATAAGCAACTTTTACATGGTGTACAACACAGACTACGCAGTGGTGCACAACTTGCGGCTGTGGGCCAAATGAAGCTCTTTAGGACATTTATGGCCCTTCAAGTAACATGAATTTAATGAAGTGTTGCTTGGCCTAAAGTCAGTCACCAAGCCTGTCCCATCATGTGTGTGAAGAAACCTCAGTGGTCCAGTTTTTTTGTATCAGCACGCAATGGGCAGTTTCAAAAGGGCTAGGCATAATATCTTAGAGTAAAAAGGAAATGAAAATTACACCTTAAAAAACATGTTCTTTAACTCGAATGTGCAAACGGTGCCCCCCTCTATGGGACTTGTGGTACATTCGGCCCTCCAGTGAAACAAGCTATGCACCCCTGGCCTAAATAATAGTTCTTCCAACATAAGCTTCTGCTACTACCACTGAAACAGCTCAGAGTACCTTCACATTTCTGTGAGGGGGTGAAGCGAGGTGCTACTCCAACCCTCCCTCGCTCGCTCGCTGCCCCCCCTCTGTCCTCTTCACACCCCCCACCCCGCTCCCTGCCACCCCCAAGAATCCCCTCATTCCATTTGTTAATATGGACTTGCAAGTGCAGGTACCAAAACGAGAGGAGCCAATCAGGATGACGACAAAGGGCTTGTTGATAGTTATGAAAATGATGGAATGTAGCATGGGGTGGCTTGAGGCATTAGTTTAGCGAGGTGCATTCACGAAGATCTTGTTAATGAAAGGAATCCAAAGAGATCAAAGAAGAGACAATACATGAGCTTATACAACAATGCAATAATTCAATCGGCTTTGGTTTACTTCAACTAGCAAAACCCACAATCAAACCTCCTGTGATACAAGTGGCAAAATTACATTCCTTCAGCGTGATCCAGCTGTGTGGCATGTTCCAATTACTCTGCTCTCTGACACGAGACAATGTTCACCTGCCTGCCATGTGTATACGAAGAGCAAGATCAAGTTGTGATTGCAAATATGTTTTGCTGGTTTGGAGAATATACCCAATTAATTTTAGCGCAGCACTGTTTTTTGCCTAGTTTGTTAGGTCAGAGGGATTAAAGACAAAACAATGCCATTTCAGGTTCGCTTTGTGGCACAAGTGAGGTTTTACAGTTGGTCTTCTTGATGTGCTCTTATCTATAGCTATTAGCAGTTGGAACATCCATTACGTTGCTTGCACAGGCACTGCATGACCTTTAGAAATATTGGAATCGTATTACAAGTACCAACAGGTTGACCCCATTATTATGAGCAAAAAAGGTAGCAGGCGCCCGCTCTCAAAAGAACACGGCATGATAACCTGTTCAGTGGTTTCTAACCACTTTGAGAGTTTGCAGCTGAGTTTGCAGCTACCGGCTTTTTGCTCACCGTACCTTTTCAAATGGGAAATACCCATTTGCATATCAGTCTTTGTGCTGCCCACATGGGCAGTCCAGCACCGAAATGCTATGGCAATGCCCTTCTGAACAAGAGTACCAACAGCAACCCCATACACGTGTTTCAGCCTTGTTGGGCCTCATCAGTGAGGTGAAGCTCTGCCTCTCTGAGCACAGTGAGCAGGGAGACCACGTCTGGTTTCCCCCAGGTAACTCAGGTTGACCAACCCCAAGTTCCTTCCAAAAATACAAAAAGGGTAGCAGGCGCCACTCTCTCGAAAGAACACAGCATGATAACCTGTTCAGTGGTTTTTAACCACTTTGAGTGTATTATGTGGCTGGTTATAAAAAGATGAAATACTTGGAAATAAAGCACAACTGGAATTGGACAGGTCTCTTAGCACACTGCATCACCGAATCTCTGCACAATACACATCAGCAGCAGCAGCGCCACATGTGCACCATCACATGGATGCAGATCCACTAATCAGCGGGCGCTCACACGAAGGTGTAGCTCACCCATGTGTCTGCAGCAGGGGGGCGGAACAAAAGACCGTGGCAAAAGAGAATTTGGTCTGAGCAAGCAGAAATAACATGATATAGGATATGGCATTTGTAACGCACCTATACACAGGTGTTTCAATATGCATTAAGAGCAGAACACAGCAGTAGGTAAAGGCAGTAGTGACAGGTGGAGGGCCCGAGAGGAAGGAGTAACGTGTGGTAGTAAAAGAGCAATGACAAAAGAAGCCCCCAAAGGCAGATCACAGTCCAGCTTTAAAAATGTGATAAAGGAATTGCCCCCTCTTCCCCGCCCTCCCAGATCCAGCAAGTCATCATTTACTATTCCAACTCCATTACTCGAAAATGTGGGGAAGTGCTATTTGGAGCCCAGTAGGCAGAGCTAAAGAAGTATCCCAGGGGGACTTCACAGACTAGTCGGTCAAGTGCAGGAGGCAGTAGAGACAAGGTACAGTAGGAGCAGAGCTGCTAACTGGACTATCAGCAAGCAGTACTATGTGACAGAACAGTGCATAAGGAGGCAGTAGAGACAAGGTACAGTAGGAGCAGAGCTGCTAACTGGACTATCAGCAAGCAGTACTATGTGACAGAACAGTGCATAAGGAGGCAGTAGAGACAAGGTACAGTAGGAGCAGAGCTGCTAACTGGACTATCAGCAAGCAGTACTATGTGACAGAACAGTGCATAAGGAAGCAGTAGAAGTAGAAAACAGAAGAGGGCAGGAGCTTGAAAAGCCAGCAGTGACACGGGGGGGGGGGGGGGGGGGCAGGGAGTAGCAGGTCAAGGCAATGAGGTGGTCTGGGCAGGAAGCAGATCTAATAAAACCAGTACATTCACCACTGAGGGACAGGAAAATCACTCTTGCTCCTGCAGAGAACATTTTAACACAAGGGGGGAGCAGGTATGTAAGACCAACGAGAAGGGGTAGGCTTAGCTGAGAACTAACTACACAGAGTGTATGTACTCGCAACTCCACACAATTCAAATAACTGGTACTACACATCTTTTCAGCCCAGTGGCCAAAACAAATCTAAGCTGGGAGCTATTTAACTCCTGCTTGTAGCATAAAAGAGCCTGGTTAGCTTGACAGCAACCAGCAGCTGCTTTTGGCTCAAAAGGCCAAGAGATGCCAGACAAAACACCATGTGAATTTACCTTTGTGCATTTAGGACGATTGTCCACATTAGGACACATGTATACACCATTTAAAGCATAAGGGGTCATCAATAATGGACACAATGATACGTTTGCATCTTATGTGAAAGTTACATTTGCAGAACGCTATGAATTGGCTCCAGGTCACTGGTTGATGCTGGATACCCAGGAGCTGCTTATCCACTCTAATGTCGAGTGTCCGAGTTTCTTTTCTATAAACTCGTCTCAACGATTTCATAACCTTTGTGATAAAAGACAAATTGACTCAAATGTGATACAATATAAAGCACCTAGAAGCTAGCTTTTCCCCCATTCCAGACTCCAATGCAATTTAGGTAATTGGAGGAGAGCTCTTGTGAACACTATCGGGGGTGAGTAGGTGTAAAGAGGGTCTCCTGCCTACGATTGTGGTGAACAGACGTTTGCTTTAGCAACTTCAGTGCTTAAGAATGACAATCGCACAGGGTTCTTAGCTACTACAGTCGGCATTTAGTCCGATTTCTTTCAGAATGTTAAGATGTGATTTTGAACATGAATCACAACAACACTTTGCCAAACCTATACGTGTGTAAATGTGCAAGACAGCCTTGGCAAGAGTCAGGTATGGTTCTTATGAGCCTCAACTAAAACACAATTGCACATCAGTCCAACTACAAAGGGGAGGGCAGGTTCACAGTTCGGCATGTTCCTAGAATGTGGGAATTTTAGAGGGAAGGTGGCCAGTGTATCACGTTCTTGATCTCAAAAGGAGTTCCAGGAACAGTTTGCAAAAGATATTTAACCACAGCAGCCCAACCATGACTAGGCAGAAAAATGCCAACGTATAACCAGAGTTCATGCAATGGTTCGAACATACAGCACATTCTAGTCGTGTTACAGTTAAGAGTAAAAAAGTAACCACTCTAATACAAGTTTAAGAGGTGGGTAAAAAAAGAAACAAGCACCGAAGACTTGAAAAAGTGCAGACCCGAAAGAACAAGAGCTTTCATACTTATGATCAAATACATCCGATTAGATGGCGTTGATGCATGCATGGCAGTGGTTAGTGGTAAGAGCATGCAGCATATCACAGTAAGAAAATAGGTCACTATGGATAGTGACTGGGTCTCAGGATCACCCAAGCCAGTCTGCTGTGTTTCATGTAAAACTGGAGAATTCCTTCTCTCCATAACGGCATTGGCTCGAACACATCTAGTAGTGCCAGACCCAAGCCCTGAACGACAGTTTCAAAGACGGACCATCAGATGGCAATGATCTTGGCTAGTTGCAAAGCAGCAACTTGGAGATTACAGGTCTCGAATAATGTCAAAAATGTACAATACAGTAAAGAGTCCATTTGAAAGTCCGTTGAGTCATGTAAGAAAAGCACACATAGTAGCCTTCGAGGGATCTGGTACCATTTGTGCAAAACAAATGTGCAAGGATTTAGAATACATACATAAAAACCCACAATCAAGGCCTGACTGGGGTAGCAGAAGACCATCTTCACTTAGAGAATGAAAAGCAGCAAGATACAGCAGTAGTGGATTACAGTTTGCAGAACCGGTGAGCCAAGCCTAGGCAGTTGAAAGATTGCCAAACCGATGCATTCCTTTCGCAATTCAAGCGCACACACCCCTTCCTCAGGACGCTGCATTTCGTTTGAAACCGTAGGAATCAAAAGGTACAGTCGTAACGTACACACCCATCTTAGCTTTAACCACGGCTTATTTTAACCTGTGATTTATGAACGAGATGTTACTTTAGTGGGGTCCTATAGGATTAAGAGGCACAAAAGTAGTCTGTCAAACTAAACTACACTACACTACTCTTAACTACGTTAACCCCTCTCCACAACAGCCATGCAACCTCCAACTCAACGTTTAAGGGAGCCATGAAACCCAAACCACAAAACATGTATGCATAAAACAGGATTGGGGATAAGATGTAGGAAGAAGTGAAAGTTCTGGAGTGCAAAATGGAGGTTGAGAAAGCAAAGCACCACTGGGATGAGTGGTAGTCAGATTCAGGCAACACCAACTGGAATGATATGGCATTTGTAACACGCCTATACACAAGTGTTTCAAGGCACGACTAGGCAAGGAAAGGGAAACAGGGAGGACAGAACGATTTTACTAGGCCAAGTGACATTGAGATCACACAAGTGCAGGGGAGGGGCAGTGCCAGGGGAAAGGGTAAGGGACTGCTCTACATGGGATCCGAACAATAACAAAAAGTGAGGCCAGCAGGTGCAAGGGTAAGAGCAAACAGCAGGTGCCCAAAGGTGCAGGTAGTGCGACTGTACGGTTACAGACCAAGTGCAAGGCTTGCCAGGAGGCAGTGCAGGTGTCCAACTGAACGGACAGGGACCTGGGCCCGAAATCAGAGGGTAGCCAGCTGACCAGTGCAGTATCAGACCGGAAATCAGCAGGGGAGAGGAAGAGTGAAGGCAGAAGCAAAGAGGAAGGTCTTGCGGTGCTGCCGGAACCAGAGATGGTTCTCCTCAAGTTTCAGAGAGTCAGGGAGGCTGTTCCAGAGGGAGGCCCCAGCCAAAGAAAGACCGCCCAGCAACATGTTGCTTGGAGAAGTGACTGACCCTGAGTAAGTTGGAAGTGGTGCAGTGAATAGCTGGAGTAGGAAGATATTTATGAAGAGAGAAATTGAGGTATGGAGGCCCCAGAAGGCCTTGTGGGCGAACTTAATCCTAACAGCCATTGGGAGGCAATTCAGAGATTTCAGTGCTAGAGAGATACGATCCCTGGGCTTGAGGCCAAGGACAAGTCTCGCAGTCCTGTTCTGGATGAGTTGCAGAAAGCGAAGAGTAGAAGCAGGCAGATTTAGAAAGGGGCTGCTGCAGTAGTCCAGCCCAGAGAGAACCAGGTCGCTAGAGACAGTGAGATTCTGGGGGAAGGAGAGGAAAGGAAGAATACCTCTGAGGAAGTGCAGTTGGTAGTTTGACTTCTTGTTTAGTCACATCTCTGACGTCTAAGGAGTGTGGAGTCGAAGATGACCCGAGGCCGGCAAGTGACAGGAAAGAAGGGTGCAGGTGTGCAGCAAGTCCGTGCAGAACTTGTTCGTTTTGGATCATTCTCCTGCAGCGCTGTGGCTATTTAAGACATTTTTTTCTAACACCTAACTGAAATTGAAGTTCAATGTCTTTTTCACACAACAATTATGGTGCTGTAAAGTCTTGCATAAATTGCACGAACAGCTCAGCATCGTCGCAAGACTGCGGACGAGTCACCCTGGGCTCTTTCAAGGACGTGCCTCAGGTGAAACAATTTTGTCTATATAGGATTTGCTGGAGGTCATGCCAGTACACGGAAGAGGACCTACTCTTCAACTGGTAAACGGGCCTCTGTTGATGGAACAAGTTACTTACCTGTAACTGTTGTTCTCCAGCATGGGTCTGGCATGGATTCACATTCTCATGAATATTCCCCGTCGTCAGGCTGGGAATCCTCGGTAAAGAAAAAAAAAACAGTATCAGTTTCGTTTCTGATCTGTCTTTTGTAGTAATAACCAATCACTGGTCTCTGCGTCATACTGACCACAGCCAATGACTGCCCTCTACCTAAGCACTGCCTCTGGCAGCCATCTTCAGATTTGGAAGCACGTGAAGTGGCAGTATGACCAAGTGAAGAGCCGCAGAGGGGTAGGCGGGAGGGTTCGCATGTGAATCCATGCCAGACCCATGCTGGAGAACAACAGTTACAAGTAACTTGTTCCTTCCCCAGCATGGGGTCTGGCATGGATTCACATGCTCATGAATAAAGAATACATAGCAGTACACACATGCACAACCACGGGAGGTGGCAAAGGCTCAACATTAAGCATTACATCAAACATCTTACCTCCTCACCAGGCTCACCTCAGGCGAACAGGTTGCGCAGCACTGCTTGGCCGACCCTGGACTCCTCCCTGGAATCCCGATCGACGCAGTAGAATCTCGTAAAGGTGTGCGTCGACCTCCACGTAGCAGCCCTGCAGATGTCCAGCAGGGGCACACCAGACAAGAACGCTGTGGTAGCAGCGATCGATCTGGTCAAATGGGCTCTCGGACGGCCAGGCAACGGTCGGTTTGCCAACCGATGACAGTGCGTGATGCAGCCGGAGAGCCATCTGGAAATGGAAGCCTTCGAGAGAGCCTTCCCCTGATTGACAGGTCCAAAGTTCACAAAGAGTTGTGACGTCTTCCGAAAACACTTCGTGCGGTCCACGTAGAACTTCAGCGCTCTAGCCACATCCAGCGAGTGCAAAGTCCTCTCAGCCGGCGACGAAGGTGACGGGAAGAACACAGGCAACACCAAGGGTTCGTTGAGATGGAAGTCCGACGGTACCTTGGGCATGAAGGAGGGGTGCGTCCTGAGCACTACCCTCGTGTCGTGAAAAGTCAAGTACGGGGCCTTGCAGGAAAGGGCCTGGATCTCTCCCACCCGTCGTGCGGAGGTGATGGCCACAAGAAACGCTGTTTTCCACGGCAGAAACTTCAACGGGGCCGAGTGCAGAGGCTCGAACGGAGGTCCCATGAGCTTGGTCAGCACCACGTTGAGCTCCCACGCCGGGGCCGGAGCCTTCACCGGCGGGAACGATCTGAACAGTCCCTTCATGAACTCTTTCACCAGACGATGAGACCACAAGGACGTCCGCCCCGTGGTTCTGGTGTATCGGGAGATCGCAGCAAGATGAATCTTGATGGACGCGTGTGCCAGTCCAGCTTTGGCCAGCGTCAGCAGGTACGGCAGTACCTGGGGAGCCGTAATCCGTAGAGGGTTAATCTTCTGTGCGTGGCACCAGACAGAGAACCTCTTCAATTTGTGTCCGTAGCATTTAAGAGTCGAGGACGCCCTGGCCTTTGCAAGAACCTCTCTGCAATCGGCCGGTATGTCGTATCCTCCAAACTCTAGCGCTGCAGGAGGCAGGCCTGCAAGTTCAGCGATTTCGGGTCGTGGTGGAGGATGGCGCCTCCTTCCCTGGAGAGTAGATCCGCGTCCACCGGCAGCTTGATTGGCGGGGACGCTGACAAGTCCAGAAGGTCCGGGAACCATATCTGCCTCGGCCACGCAGGTGCGACGAGGAGCATCCTGCACCGTGACCTCTTGAGCTGGTTGACGAGCCGGATTAGCAGTGGCAAAGGAGGGAACGCGTAGAGGAACAGGCCCTCCCAGGGGAACGAGAAAGCATCGCCCATGCTCCTCGCCTGGGGAAACCTGCTGGCGACCCTCCGGCACTTGGAGTTCGTCGCCGTCGCGAACAGGTCGATCTGGGGTGTGCCCCACCGTCGGAAGAGGCGATCCACTAGATCCTGCCGTAGTTCCCACTCGTGGCACGAGCGCAGCTCCCTGCTGAGTGAGTCGGCGATGGTGTTTTTTATCCCTGCCAGATGAAACGGCACCAGAAACATCCTTTGGGCGACGGCCCAATGCCACAGGTCCTGCACCTCCTTGGACAGTGCTGGGGACCTGGTTCCGCCCTGTTTCCTGATGTAAAACATGGTGGTGGTGTTGTCGGTGAAGATCCTCACCACCTTGCCCTTGAGGGAAGGAAGGACCTGAGGGCCCAGAACACTGCACGGAGCTCCAGGACGTTGATATGGAGGGACTTCTCCGTCGGGAGCCAAAGGCCTCTCGCGTGCAGATTTTCGGTGTGCGCTCCCCACCCTTCCAGGGAGGCATCCGTGGTCACTGTCTCCTGGTGGTCTGGGGGTCCATGCCCGCTGTCAGATGCGCGCGGGTGCCCCACCACCGGACCGCTCGGCGGAAACTCTCGTCGAGTGTGATCCTCTCCTCGAAGCTGCCCGTCGTTTGGATCCAGCGCGCGTCCAGGAACTCCTGCAACGGGCGCATCCGGAGCCTGCACATGGGAATGAGGTAGATGCAAGAAGACATCATTCCGAGGAGGGACTTGATGGACCTCACCTTGGCCGCGTCGGAAACCAACATCCGCTGTACCTTGCCCAGGATGGACCTGGTCCTTTCCTCCGACGGGGAGGCCAGAAGGGACACTGTCGAGCTTCGCTCCCAGAAACAGTGCGTTTTGCGCAGGTACCAGGTGGGACTTGGCGTAGTTCACGGGGAATCCCAGGTCCGTGAGAAGTTGGACGGTCCTTGCCGTGTGCTCCACGGCGAGCTCCCTCGTCTTGGCTCGGATGAGCCAGTCGTCCAGGTAGGGGTAGACGTGGATCCCCTCGCGGCGTGAATACCCTGGGTGCCGACCGTAGTCCGAAGGGGAGGGCTTTGAACTGGTAGTGACGCCCTTGGACCACAAACCTGAGGAATTTTCGGTGCCCCTTTAGGATGGGAATATGGAAGTAGGCATCCTCCAAATCCAGTCTCCTTCCTCCAGCTGACCCAGGACGTGCTGGAGGGTGACCATCCGGAACTTCTGCGCCTTGATGAACTTGTTCAGACGTCGCAGGTCTAGGATGGGGCGCCATCCTCCAGTCTTCTTCACGAGGAAGTATCTCGAGTAAACTCCGGAGCCCCGAAGCCTCTTTGGGACGAGTTCAATGGCGCCCTTCCTGAGCATCGCCTTTACCTCCAGGAGAAGCTGAGGGACGTGAAGCTCTTTCCTGGCCACAGGGGGGACGCGCGGGCACCTTCTTTGAAACTTGAGCGCGTGGCCCCGGGCTAAGGCGTCCAGCACCCAACGTTCGGTGGAGATGGACTCCCACACGCTGACGAAGCTTGCCAGCCGGCCTCCCACCGGGGTGCTTCGGTGGGGGCCCGACCCCACGGCCGGTTCAATCCTGTTTCGATGAGGCTTTGCCGCCTTGAACTCCTTGGCGACGATGGCGGGGTCCGCCAGACTTGCCTCGTCCTCTGTAGGCCTCCTGAGACGACGAGCGGGCCGCTTGACGGTAGGTGGAGAAACCGCCACCGGAACCTTTGGAGGCGCCCTTGCCTCCGCTGCTCCGAAAGGGCGTCCGTCGTCGCTGCAGAACCCCAAGGGCCCGGGCCGTCTCAGTGTCCGCTTTAATGGCCTGAAGGGAATCGTCCACTGTTTTCCCAAACAGGTTGTTCCCATCGAACGGCATGTCCAGGACTCTGGTTGGTACGTCTTGACGGAAGTCTGTAGCCTTGAGCCATCCACGCCGCCTAAGGCACACGCCGTTGCCCAACTGGCGAAACCCAGTGTCGGCGATGTCCGTCGCAATAGTGATGGCGTGGTCCGACGCCACCTCACCCTCCTGTAGGATCTCCAGGGCATCCGCCCTCTTGTGGTCCGGTAGGAAGTCTAGCAGGGGAGCCAGTTTGTACCATAGCTCCCTGTCGTAGCGGGCCACGATAGCCAAGGCCGCTTTAATCGTCGTCGCTGCAGACGAGATGACCCTGCGTCCCATAGCGTCCAATTTCTTTCCCTCGCCGTCCGGTGGGGAAGTTGATGTGGAGGCCGCACCCCCCCCCCCCGCTTTCTTCCTGGCCGCCGCGGAGACGACGGAGTCCGGGGTAGGCTGCGCCCGGAGGCACAGGGGGGGCCGCGTCCGGGACCCGGTACTTCTTCTCGTACCGGTCTCTTTCAGCTGGCGTCGTGGAAGGGTTCTTGAGGAGGGAGAGGCCCTCATCCCAAATGTCGTCCAGTAGAGGCACCGCGAGGACCGTCTTCCTCTTGGCCTCGCACCGTTGGTAAAGGAATCCTTCCTTTCTTCTCCTCAGGGCAGAGTTGGAAAAGCTCGGATGCCCTGGCGATCATGGAGTGGAACGATCCAATCTCGTCGGGCGGAGAAGGTGGGAGGTGACGACGGTAGATCCTCGTCGTCTGTACCCGTCGCTGCCCTGTCAGTCCCCGTATCATCCCCTCGGGTGGACGGGGAGGAGGGCTGGACGGGGCGCGACGGCTGAAAAGGAGGTGGAGGGTGAATCCTTTTCTTGGGCGGGGGAACACCAGAAGGTCCCGGTTCAGGATCCCCCGACGGGAGAGGTTCCTCCGTCGGCAACGGTAGTCTCGTCCTTATCTCTGAGCATAAGGACTGTATAGCCAACAAAATGGCCGCCGAGTTGTCTTGCGGCGCTGGCAGAGGGGAATCCGACGGGCGATCAGGGGCCCCGTCGGCACCCTCGACGATGTCGTCGTCACCTGCGTCGGGATCCATCCCGACGGGCCGGTCTTCTTCCACGCCAAGGCCTTGGCTTAAGACCTCGATCAGCTCTTCCTCCGAGGTTGAAGCCGAATCTACGACGACGCCCTGCCCCCCCTTTTTCTTCCCCGCCGGGGATTTCACGGGGGTCCTATCGATGGGCACAAAAGAGGACTCCCTCCGAGGTGGCAGGGAGACTCTGAGCCCCGAGGTCGCCACCACTGGTGTAGCCTCCACAGGCTGAGCCAGGGCCGCCGCGACAGTTTCGATTGAGGGCTTGGCCGGAGGCTTGTGGCTGAAGGTGCCGGGGAGGGTGCGCCCTGCCTGGCGCCCGTAGAGCCCGACCGTTCGGCGCTCCCGGTGCCAGCGGACTCGCGGTGCTTGGCCTTGTGTTGGACCCCCGTCGCCGGGGCGTCCTCAAAGGTCTTAGAAGACCGCTCGGATTTCTTCCTCTTCTTCTCGCCTGACGGGCTCTTCCCTTCCAGCCAGTTGGCGAGACGTTGATGGCGGTCCTTCATGGTCCGCTCCGACATATTGCCGCAAAACGCACAGTCCTTCTCCACGTGCGTCTTGTCCTCATGTAAGCAGTAGAGACAAAAGGAGTGTTCGTCCTCCTTAAAGACGTTCTGCAGCTGGCATCCAGGGCAGACCCTGAACAGCTTTCCGGGCGTCGAGCTTCCCTTCTCCTGGGCCATGTCCGGGCCTGAGAAGCTTCTGGAGTCCTCCAAAAGCGTAGCTCGACGAAATCTGCACCCTTGAGGGGCGCAGACGAATCCGACACGGGTCCCCGTTGATCGGATGGAGAGTCGGTGGAGCTTGAGGCTCTTTTGACCGAAAAAAACGAAGTTTTTGAGAAAAACGTGAAAAAAATAGCACTAACGCTCGAGAGCAATAGCACGAGGATCCCAACACATGAACGTGCGGTAAAAATCTGAAGATGGCTGCCAGAGGCGGTGTTTAGGTAGAGGGCAGTCATTGGCTGTGGTCAGTATGACGCAGAGACCAGTGATTGGTTATTACTACGAAAGACAGATCAGAAACGAAACTGATACTGGTTTTTTTTTTCTTTACCGAGGATTCCCAGCCTGACGACGGGGAATATTCATGAGCATGTGAATCCATGCCAGACCCCATGCTGGAGAACTTAAACTAATATTCTGGCATACTCTAGTTGAATATTGTTCAAACCCCACCTAATATTAATTGGTTACGGTCTGAAGGCACTTTTCACTAGATGGTTCAGTGTTCAAAATGAATATTGTTTTCACAGGACTGTTGCCCAGAATTAATTTCGTCATTTTATCTTTGGACACCTACCAGGCAAGCTTCGGAGGCACTATAACCAGAGATGGGTTGTCATGCAGGACCAACAGCAGAGAATACTTTGTGGGTGCCAAAGTTAACCAGTATGAATATTATCATTGTTGCTCAGTCTTCCCTTAGATTCTTAGAACGATGTGTAGCCATAGCTCTGACTATTCAAAAGCACCATCTGTTATACAGGGGGCGCTGGGCAGATGTTTTTAAATGAGACTTCGGTGAAGCCCTTGGCCTTCCCACCCCTCTCCCCCCTCCACTTACAGCCGCAGATCTGTGACCATGATGGTGTACTTTTGTTTTTCATCCTTTTTTCCTTCTATAAAAATAAAATGCATTCCTCTTATTTTTTTTCTGTCCTAGTAATGATCTTCGATTAGGCTCTTTGGTTTTCCACCACCACATGCTAGAATATCTGTGTCCTTCCGTCTGGACTGCCACTGGGTAGGACCATGGACTCCGGACATGTGAAGGAGCAGCACAGACCCCTATGAAAGTCAGTGTCTGTATTACTGCAGTGTGGATGGCATGTGTCCGTCTTAGCAAGTTCCACTTCCCACTAAATAAGTCCAGCTTAATATGTACATAACTACTGTTCGACCCCTTGCAAGTTGCTGGATCAAAGTCACAATGGTACCAAGCAATTCCCAGAGGTACAAACAGGACGTAGAGATTCCCCAAAATACGAGACAGGCCAGTTAGGTACCTAGTACGTCAGGTGATAGAATGTTGTATCGGTGCCACCCCTTGCCCAGATACATTTACACTATTTGGACACAAATTCGAATTGTTTCAACAAGGACGTGGCCAGGAAAGTATAAAGGTGTTCCAGGCCTAAATATGTGCCCTATGAAAACTATCTAGAATAAGAGCAGTGCATGCCGACAGAACAAAAATGAGAATCCAGCCAATCAGGAAAGACTAAAAGGCTGTTTTGGAAAGTAATCTGGATAACCCATACAATTATATAAGTGCAGCAAACCGTTTGGTCCGAGTTTGTATTGGGAAAGCAGCACAAGATTGCCAACATAACAAAAGGATATGGCTAGTCGGGACTGAAAGAAGTTAATTGATATCTTATTGGGTACGACGTCCTTTCATCGCCAGGCATTTGAAATCCTGCAACTTAAACGTGCACAAAATGTGGGTGGGGGGGGTCAGGTATAGTTAAAATAGGTGGTGGGGGGATGTTAGGGTGTGAAATAGGGGACACTTGAGGGCATGCACATAAGGCAGTGCCCAGTGCAAGTGGGGGCTACATCAGTTATGCGTGCAGTAATCAGTATCAATTAGACAAAGTTAAGTAATGCTGCAGCCGTGTGCCCGCACTACAACCGCTTCGGGCCCGTTAGAGCACAAGGAGGTGCGACGCGCAGTGTGGCCCAGCAACGTGAGCGGTAGGAGGGCAGCTGAGCATCGCCCACATATCAGACAGGTGGAGCGGCGTGAGGTGGGAGAAGGAGCAAGGGGCGGTGAGGGGCTGACCACAGGGAATCCTTTAGAGCTTGAAATCAGAACGTAGGATGATGCAAGGGGGGGGCTATAAACCCTCCATGCCTAGACGGACCAAGACCGGCGTGATTGGCCTTAGGATTAATGCCAGCGGCCAATGGCATCACCTCATGGTGTCTGGTGTCTGCAGGGCTAGCAAGCCCCCACAGACCTGAAAGAAGACAGTGGTGGCCATATTAAGCTGCAGCCTCTGTGTATCAGAGATATGGGAGCTCGCTGCTGAAGTGCCTCTGCGCTGGGCAGCTCTCCTGGGCTGGGGAGATATATAACTCGCCTGTACACAAGTGTTTATAGGCGCAAATATATACTGCATACCTGCAAAAGCAACTCATTTCATAGTGGTGGATTTATGCATTCACCTCTGTACCTGTACACCCAGATACATTACACATGAACCTTCACAGTACACATTCACAAGGGTTCCTAGAGAAACCGGTCTCACTTTGCCATTGGTGCTCGGGAGGATTGGTTTTGGTTCAGAAAGTTGATTTGTTATGTCCAGCCACAGATGTACGTCAAGAGAATTACCTTGATTTGTGAATTGCACCAGCTCTGAAGGGGCATAACGCATCCAAGGACGAGCTCCAATTGTACCACACCCTAGTCCATTACTGGGGCACAAGATCAGCAGGAGCGACCCCGGTCTCCAGTGCAAACTGATGCATCCTCCTAGTCCCAAAACCGGTAACCAGCAAACCGATGAGGAATAACTGATCACTGCAGGAAATGGATACCAGGGGTTATCTTGTATTGTAAAACCATCACCCTAGACTGTGCCTGAACCTCTAAACTGGTTGCAGACAATTTGCTCACTCAGATCAATCTAGAGCCACCTTATGGCCCTGCTCCAGTTCTTAAGTGCCAAAAAGTCTTCACGATGGGGAAGCTATTGCTTTAGGGACCAGCCCCCCACTTTATGGTGGTATGCACTGCCCTAATGCCCATTACTGCTCCGCTCTGGACACTAGCAGCAGGTCGATTCCCCTTTGTTCAATCTGTAGCCGCTACCATCTTGTTAGTAGCAATGACAGATACCGTGTTTTGAGGGCATTCAATAACTGTGGCAGTACCTTACGTTATCACTTTACTTCCAAGGGGAAGACACCATTTCTAAATCCCCTAATGAGAAACCTACTTTCGGATGCTAATGAGACCATCTTGTACTATTCAAAACCGTCTCCCAGTGCCAAAACACCTATTTAGAAGGTTACAGAATACATTTTAAAATATCCAGACTAGAGACCACCAGGGGCGCACAGCGGATGGAAGCCTACTGTTGCTCCCGTGAAGCCGGGCCGGGATCTGACCGTAGCCACCCACCCCCCAACCCCTGTCGACTGCCCACATCCAGCCTACTCCCATGAGGCAAGTAGACAGGGGAACCCCCAGAGAGTATTCAGCCTGGAGATGAAGTGGATTGCAGCTTGGGATCGGGCATTCGAGAGGTTGCGACGGCTGGCGGCCCGAGACCTCCCCTGCCGGTGGGAAGCGAGCTCCGGGAGGAGGAGTGGTGGGCCTGCTGGGCCAGGGGCCGTTGGGTAAACAAGGATGAATGGGAGAGCCCCGGGGCAGATCTGTTGTGTCTGGCAGTGGAGCGGGCCAGCCGGGCAGAGGGGGTGAGGTAAAGAGGCCACGGTTTGGTGATTCCCACCTCCCCCCCTTCCTTATGGTGCCCAGGGAGTGGCCGGCAAAACAGTGGAGGGTGGCGATATAGTGCGCCCGCGGCCCTGGAGGACTGTTTGGTCTCTTCTGTGGGTTTGTTTGGGCATCCCCCCCCCTTCGAGTTGTTTGCTGGGGGCTCCGGGTGACCATGAGCTGGTGCCTGGGGAGTGGGAGAAGCTTTAAGTGGGGGCGGTGGGAGCTGTGAAGCAGAGCCCACGATAAGCGGGTACAAGAGGTCAACTACAAGGAGCCAACAAGCACCTTTCCAGAGGAGACAACAAGGCGCAAAACACTTACCTGGGGTGTACACTGCTTCCCTGCAGCGGATGAAGAGGGTAAACCAGGTGAGGCAGTGGGTCCAAGGTACAAAGGGTGAACCAATGGAGCTACTGCCTGGTGAAATTGTGGTGTAGTAGAAGTGCCAGGCGGTGTGTGGATGACTGGGTTGGAGACAAAGGCCCTGGACACCACGCTAGGGGCAGTGTGGTCACCCACTTGTGACGACAGCAGCAGATCACATGCCTGGGGGCAAATGAGAGAAATGTGGTGATACACAGGGATCTTTGGACATCTTGCAGGTCCCCGTCTGCAATGAGATATCAGGCGTAGACACCCCCCCACCCCCCACCCCGCCCTGCCTACCCAATGGGGTATGTGGTGAGTTCAGGTGCCTGGGTGTGGGGGATAGAGGGGGTTGCATTTCATGGAGAGAATCCCTGAAGCTTTTCCAATTCCAGGCCCATGCAGCACAAGACCCAAGGGTCCCTGCTCAGGGTTCCAACATGGAGGATGACCCGGTATCTACAAAAAAGGATATAGCCATGCTCCTAAAAGAAATTAGGGCATAAGGCCGGACCCGCGCAAAACGCTCGATAAAAACAGAGCACAGGATGAACGCCTTGGTTGACAGGATCCAGTGTTGTGTCAAAGCAATCCTCTGCCGTTATCATGGAGACTCAAATAGACATGCGATTATCTGAGCTTGAGCGGAGGGAATCCGAATTATCTTTGAAGATGGACGATTTTGAAAACAGAAAGGAGAAATAAAATTGCATATTATTCGGGTTCCCGGAGAGAAAGAAGGGAGAGACGGAGGCAGGTCCATCATGGATTTGCCCAGGCTCCTATTCGGATCCAACACAATAGACGAGCCCACAACTGCCCGTGCAGATCAAGCGGGAGGGAGTGCGAGAGGCCCAAGAACAGTCACGACGAGAATCCATTATTGCGTGGAAAAGGTGAAGATCCAACTATGGCTGAACATTTACCAAGACCTCTCGGGCGCTGGCCAGAAGAAAGCAGTGTGCCCGGTTTACCAAGCGGCTGAGCGATATGGGTGTGCGGTATGGATGGGGCTTCCCTTGCTTGATGACCTTGGAGTGGAAGGGCTATAAATATAAACATGTGATGAGCATGAGATTCAGAGAGTCATAAGGGAGCTCACAATGAACCGTGGAGGACAACAGCAGACCCCAGAGTAGATAGCAGAAGCAGTACCTGGACTGGAGCTGACAAGAGACAGATGGAAGGTCCCTGGCTCAAGCAAGTTCAACAAAATGAACACCTCCCCCGACCCCCCACCCCCCACCCCCTGGTTTACTGCTCATGACCTCCCAGCTGTTCAGAGTGCTGAGGGGAAGGTTGGAGTCTGGAACATTGTGGGGGGGGGTTGTTGGTGTGGGAAAGGTGCTCAGCAGAATAGGAGTTGCTTTCGTAGGCTATTGGGTCAGTCTGTGAGTTGGACCACTTAATCCACGATAGGATGGTGATTCCGGTAGTGGTAAGGCAGGGGGAGGGGGTTGCTGTCTTTATTTCAGCCCACTTGGGGATCCAGGTGGAGGAGGTTATGCTAAAGGGCTCACGGGTAACGGCGAGTTTAGTGTATACCCCCAATCTTGGGCAGGGGGATTTATGGAAGGGAGTTAGTGAAAAACTAATTGTGTTTGAGGATGGCCAGTTGCAAGTGGGGGAGGGGTACTACATGGTCCTTGACCTGAAAAGCAATCGTAAGAGGATGGGGAGGGGGGGGGGGGCGGTGCTGCTCTGGACCGGAGACAAGGATTCTGAACAGTTCCATAAGGTGAATTGGGACTTGGGTTTATTGGACTCCCCGACACATACTCTTGTTCAAGACTCCCAGGTGTTCCCTATTCCATGGTCGGATCACAATTTGGTGAAGGTAAGTGTGGGTCAAAAGATAGAACTGCTTCACCAGGGGGCGGTGGGAGGGGGGTGGTTTCGGGGCTCCAACATGTCCCCTGCGTGTGCCATCAAGCAGAGTCTGTATAAAGCTCAACTAACACGGAAGAGGCTACTTTTCCTGAAACAGAAACCATGAAAATGGGGAAAAGGCTGACAGGATTCTAGCGTGCAGGTTGAGGGAATAGAGGAAGACGAAATCAGTTGGGACTATAAGGTCAGAGGGGGGCCATAATCTACAATCAGAGTAGGATTGGCAAGGAATTTTCAAAATATGAGAAGTTGTACACCTCCGAGTGGGAAGGGCAGAGGGAGGAAGCCCAGATTTCCTAAATCCTTATATAGTAGGCTCTCCCGGATCCTTCTGGTGAGGCATTGGAAAAGATATGCCAATCTCAAAGGAAGAAGTAAAACAGGCGAGAGGTAATCGGGAACGGCACCGGGGAGTGATGGTTTTACCATAACATTTTACAAGGTATTTGGTAAGGGTCTATAATGCAAGTTTCAGGGGGCCGGGGGGCTCTGCCACTGATGATGGATGCAGCAATAGTGGCCATACACAAAAAGAGGGCAAGGCCCAGCCATGCTGCTCGTCATACAGGCCAATCTACCTCAAACAACAATGTAATGATCCCGACAAATATCCTGTGGCGACAGTTGGGAGGGGTGGCTGCTGACCCATAGAGACTAGGTAGGTTTCTTACTGGGTAGGCAAAGTTCAGACAATATAAGGAAACCAATAATCGCAGGCTGCGGATGTTGACGCCTACCTGATAGCAATCAATACAGAAAAGGCTTTCAACAGAGTTGAGTGGCCCTTTGTGGAGAAGGTACTGGAGACCATGGGTTTTGGGTCCCGCTTCATTAACTGGATAACGGCGTTGTACAGCGAACCTAGGGCAAGAGTAAACCGACTGCCAGATTAATTTTGCTTAACGAGAGGCACTAGGCAGGAATGCCCCCTCTCGCCACCGTTATTCGCATTAACTATGGAGCCGTTGGCGATTGCCATACGCAAAAACCAGATGATTTCGGGTATTCGATGCGGAAAGCAGGAATCCAAATTATCTCTATTCGCGGACGACATCTTGTGCTACCTCACCCGGGTCCTTCCTGCCTGCTCTATTGGAACAAATTACCCAGCATTGTTTCTGCTCAGAACTTAACGTGGACAAATCGGGAATTACGCCCCTTAGACGTGGTTGGTCTAGCTTAGATCATCGAAGCAGATACATAGGGGAAGAGGGTAGAAAAGCAGGGTATAAAATACCTCAGGATTGTTTCGACTAGGGATTTGGGTGTCCTCGCTAGGCCCAATTATGACCCGTTGGTAGGTACCTTAAAAGGAGGACTTAATAAGGTGGGCCCTGCTGACTCCAATTTGATACGGGCATATGTCGTCTATTAAAATGAAGGTTCTCCCCAGCCTGTTGAACCCCATTACCGCTCTCCACGTAGCCCTATCAGATCGGTTTTCACTGAACCATTGTGTGTGATTCGTAAAAGACGCCCAGAATTAAGATTGCCACCCTTACACTCGGGTTAGATTTCCCCCCCCCCCCCCCCGATTTCGCTTTCTACTACAAAGCAGCGCAATGGAGGGTCTTCATAGAGCATATGGGGGGATATTAAGATGTATTGTTCCTATATAAAGGATCTGGTAGCCCACCTGTTGAAGGTTAGGGATCATTTGTGGGCCCCGCTTAAGGACATTCCGGATAGACTCAGGTAACAACCTATCCTGGTAGTGCTGGGGCAGATATGGCATAGTAGCAAAACTATTAAGCTGCTCTCCGCCTGGCCGTCTCCATTGACCTCAGTGTGCGGTCCGTCGTTTAACCTGTCCCACCAGAGTCTGAGATTTTCCGAACAGTGGTCTGATAGGGGTCTCGAACGGGTAGGGCAGCCATGAGGGGTGCCTTTGAATTTGAGGAGCTGCAAGATCTTTGAAAGATCAAGGGTATCCTTACAGACTCGAAATGGGGGGGGGGGGGTGGATATTGCAAGGAATGAAAGTTCTGGATTCCTCGGCAACAAGGAAAGGTAGTCTGTCCAAGTAATACAAGGCATTGATTTCAGCAGACTTGACAGGGAGAAAGATGTTCAAGAGGTACTGGAGGCATTAGTGGGGGTGGGGGGGGAACATAGCTGATGAAGTCTGGGCGAGAATCTATAGAGTGACCTTCCCCGGGAATCTATTCACCTCCACGATAGTAAACAATTATAAAATGCTGCAAGAATGGAATAGAATCCTGTGACGGTGTCAGGAATATTTTAAGGAGTCCCCCACGGAGGTGTGGTGGGGTCCCACTCAGACTGTGGTGGCATTGCCCTAAAGTGAGCCTGTACTGGGGAAGAGGTCCTTAGCTGGATTCAACTGGAGCTCAACTGTTCTTAGACCCGCTCCAGATACTATTGGGGATATCGATGGGAGAACATAGGCTCCCCAAACTGCTCACAGTGATGTTGAGGGTGGGGAGAGGTTGTGGCCCAGAGATGGAAGGACGAGTGGTTGCCCATTAGACTGGAGCAGAAACTACGAGATATGATGGTGATGAGCGGTTGCATTTCGGTGCAGGACTGCTCTAGGGCAGGACAGACTGATATGTTGTGGACATTTCTCTGTGTAAAGACTCTGGATGAGACTAACATGGGACATAGGCTGATAAAGAAACACTCCCAGGACACCCCTTGTTGGTGATGAGAGGTTAACAGCTGTGGTTCATGACACTGGACAGGAGTGGGAGGGGGGGTTTACTGTCTAGATGTGAGGAGGAAGCACTCTATCCACATGAGTGGGGCGGGTGACGGGGTGGGGATTGAGCCAGCCTTTCAGCTTGCTCTTTTGGTCTGTCACCTAGGACATCATTTTTGGAAATGTTGGAACAGAGTAAGCTGGGGGGGGGGGGGGTGGTTGGGGGGGGGCAGAGTGTTCATTTAAGCATGGATTAATGAGGTTTGGAGATGTAAGGTGAGGGATCATGGTTAGAGCACCATTTGGAGGGTTCGCTCCCATGATGTGGTATTTTAGGTGTAATATGTGTAAGGGGAGGATGTATACTGGGCTGGAGGACAAAGCATTGATGGTCATGTTTGCAGTGTATATTCATGCATCTCCGTGATAAAATGCTAATAAAACAAAGTCCTTCGGTGGTATGCTGGTGTGACAAATCACAGGAATTCAACCCTTCTTGCCAAGGGCGGGGAGGTGGGAGGGAGCCCCTCCCAAACGCCATGTGAGGTTAGGGAGGCAAGCCCGCTCCACAATACCCTCCATGGGTAGACTCAAGCGCAAGTTGGACCTCATAAGAAAAGACTTGCCCTTGGTGAAAATGGCTCCCGTTCCCATGAGGAACTCCCATCCTCAAACCTCTATGATGACAATCTATGTCAAGAAGAAACTAGTATGCGTTATTGCCAACAAGAAATAGAAAGCCTCTTAAGTTCACATTCCACAGGCCGGAGAAGAGAATACACAAGATAAGAGGACCAAAGCCTTAGACAGGGGAAGCCTCACGGCTATGTCAGTGAAATAAATGGGAGGCGCTGCGAAAAAAGAGCCAGGGAGTTTCCTCGATAAGAAGCAGGGGCAAGATGTACAGCATCCTGCAGGTGTCAGACTGAGAAGTGACAGCTGCACTACAAGCAGCAGCGAGGAGACCAGAGGAAGTGGAGTTGGATGCGTTGCATCCAGAAGCAGAGGGGAAGCCCGAGATTGGTGGCATGACCATGGGAGATTGATGGACAGAGGGTTCTTGCAACAACGCGGATACCATTCTCCCATGGCAGACCTGGGACAAGCCAGTATACAAAATATCGCACCGCCATCCAAGACAAACCAACCAAGGAGGAACTGGCAAAAGGACATGCAACGCTAGTTTAGAAGAAACAGAAGCCGATCCTCAATAAAAGAAAACCCTGGTGACATTAATACCAAGAACAGAAGGTGAGAGGGGATAATGGGAGACCTGGGGGAGCGAAGGACAATAACTGGAATACTCGTCAAGGGAAAGAATAGAATGAGAATCATTATTGGGATGATCATTTTTCTCTCAACTGGGTCGAGGATATTATAAAGTCAGTACAAAGAGAACTCAAGGCGAAGCCTTTTGGGAGGGACTCAATTAGTCCCAATCCATACCTAGTAGAGACCCCAAGTACAGATGAAAGAACTGAAAACAAGGAGTACACAAAGTATAGATCCAGACCAAGAACAGAAAGAAATCAAAGACAACGAACTGTTCAGAGAAAATAAAACTAGATAAGGAAAGGATACTTGCTGAAAGATTTATCAAGGGAGGAGAAAAAGGATCAACCCTTGCAGAGGAAAACAAAAGTCCAAATCAATCGTGAAAGAACTGATAAAAGTGGTATCTAGACACCATCTAAAGATCCTCTATTTAAAAGTGTTTGTGAGAAACCCAGAAACTTCAGGAGAAAGGAGACACCCTGACAACTTTGAGTAGTTAACGTGGTAGGGCCAGATTGGCAGTTGGATGGTGGACAGTTCATTTATAGACATTCACTAACTAGCACCTTAGATAATTAGGTAGGGAGGCCCTGTAGTATAGGGAATGATAGGCTTTGCTTTACAATGTAGCAGTGAAATGCTGGACCAGAGTATGTGTCCTTGTGACCTACCACACTGCCAGGACTCCAGGGCCCCTTGTCATTTTTTGTTCACTGTAGCTCCCAAGTCCACTTGTGTAGGAGTAGTCCTTCCCTTTTTACAACATGTGCAACACAGCCATTCTATGAGTGCAGTGGTGAAGTGTCTCCTTTTTCTTTGGGAAGTAGCAAAGATGCTACTTGGAACGTTCACCCTCTGACCAGAGGGTGGACAGGCACCCTCGGACCAAGCAGTGGTTATATGGTTGCCCGTTTAGTGGGCATTAACAAGCACCCCTTTTTAGCCACAATATGGCAAATGATCAAACTCAAAATGGCGCTTTTTCAGTCCTGTTGAAGACTCATGATGGCCTGTCATTTGCTGCCAGTGTTTAACCTTGCGGGGCGGGGGGGTTGTATTTTTGTATTTGGAGGTGGAGGGTTCCCTTTTCTCATCCACCATGGCTTATCTTGGTGCATGAGATGACAGGCGATGTGAATGGGGGCTATCCCAATACCTCCAGTGGCTTTGAGGTTGCTGGGAAGATTGTGAGGCTGGCTATCCACAGTCACCATCAAATTATGCATGTATCCTTCTTGCAGACTGCACAAGAGACAAACTGCATCCAGAAACCCAATTCAACCACTGGAGCTGAAAAGACCCAAAGTAGAAGTCCGAGGGATGGCAGAAACCAGCATTGGCTCAGTCAATAATGCCAGAGAGTGAACCTTGACCTTCCAAAATTGACATGGTAGACCTCTGCAAGAGGCCTTCCTCCCTCCAACTGGTGGGACAGTCTGAGGTACATCACTATTTGTCGGAACCTGCAACCAAAAGCAAGTGGTTTCTCATTGCAAGGACTTCAGGCTGGCCAACCGGCTAAACTCATTGTGGGCATCAGTCTGTGAAACCTTGAACCGAGCCAGTCGGTTCACAAAGTTGATAACAGTTTTATCATAAAAGGCACACAATATAAACAATTCTCAATCATACATCTTATCACCACTTAATGATTTTATTTCTATCGCGCTCGTACACAAGTGTTTGTTAATGATGAAAATATTTTTTAAAAATCTGCACTAATGATACAAATATTTACAAAGCAATCCATCCAAAGTGAAAATAAAAGAAAGTAAAACTACAGCGAATCAATAGTCACATGTGGATACACTAGCAAAGATGTAGGAACAGACAGGCTTGGCAAGCTTCGTGGTACCACCTCAACACAATGCATAAGAGGATTCACCATATTAACCTGTCCGCTTGTTCTGCCTTCTTCTCCACGCCAGGGGTGTGCAAGGTCTGGAAAAGATCTGGGGCTATGCTAATGTTGGGACTGTTGGGACTCGCGGCTGGCTAGCCTTTTGGTTGTAGCCCCCGAGTTTCTATCCGGGGCTACAACCAAAAGACAAGGGGTTATAGCCCCCTCGGCCCCCCTAGCAACACCTCTGCTCCACGCCCACATAAGATACTTGAAAGTGCTGAAAATTGCCAAGGAGTTGGCGGGACAACAGCATAGGGGCATGGCTTCCTCTGTAGTTTTAAACCAGAATGAAGATGAATACTTTTTCTTCCGAACGTGGCAGTTGATGTGGGGCTACTAGACAGGGTTGAACCCAGTTTACCCCACCCTCCTCCTCAAATCACAGCTACTTTTTTGCTTCAATTAGGGAACCCTTAGTATGCAAAATGCAAAGTAAATTCAAACACAGTGTTATATAGCAGGCCAGATGCACATAATTTAGCCTTATGCTTATGCTCTTCTATATGTCAGCAATCCTGCCTCCTTGCAGCCATCTTACAGCAGACTGACATCAGGGTGATCGCGGGTTACAATAAATTAGGGGAAATCATTGCAGTACCCAATGCAGGGCACAGCGATGGCACATCTGGAAGGTTTACCTCTCAGGATCTCAAAATAACAATTCTGCTACTTGGGAGGTTCTCAGTGCATCCCTCGATGAGGTGTATGGGGCAATGTAAAAAGATTGCTTAAGAAGTTACAGAAATCAGTTGAATATTGGCTGTAATTCCCAATGTCATTGATGGGTCGAGTTTCCTTGCATAAGATGCGGGCAATTGCACTACATGTTTTTTCGAAGCAAAGGGTTAGTGAAGAATTGAAGGACAAAAAATAAATAAAAAGAGGCTCTAGATTGATACAGCATTTCTTCTTTTATAAAAACGGCAAGTAAGTCTAGAAATCTGTCATGCGCTGGATAAAAGCAACCTGCGACACTCTGCATCTTTTGTGGCAGATTTGAAATGTGAAGGTTCGGTGGTAACCCATCAAATCTAGGTCTACAAAGGCAGCAGGTCCATTCAGTAGGAGCAAGAAAATCCAAAGCATTAGAAATGCAAGTAGGAGATTGGGGGTGTGGGGGGAGAGGGTGGGAGGAGGTAAGGGTTCTAGAGGCTGGCAGAATGTTCAAGTCATAGATGTATGGAGAACCAAAAAAAAGGTTTTGAGAGTGCAGCCCAAAAGATGAGCATCAAACGATTATAAATGCCACTATCAAATGGGAAACAGAAGGAGAGGTGGAAGGATAGGTGGCAGACAGGTATGTAGTTTACGTGCACCACGAGTTGGCAGTAAGTGCATCTAAATGTATGCAAATTACACAATTTCGTTAGATTTGTGGTTTACTGCATCCAACATTGCTGTTCCTTCTGCTCCACCACAGTTCCTCTTAAAGGGTGTATGCAGAGTACAAAGACAGAGTGCATTAATTTGTACAAAAGATGGAATAAAGAAAACCTTAGATTCAAATTTTTAATGCCACCGCAATCTGCATCCCCTATGTGCTAGAAAAGTGAAGGCCATAATATGATGGGAGAAAAAATATTGCTAGTGGCACAAACAAAATGCCCAGAAGGACGTTGGGTGGTTTCTTTCTCCAGAATGTATTCCAACTTCACTAGGTCTGATGTTCTCTCAAGGAAATCTTCGATCAGTATTCCAAGCGGGCCCTGCCCTACTGTTTCCACTTGGGGCCGGGCTCTACAAAGTCACCTCACCCCAAGCATAAGCAGAACAGCTTGTGAATGTCTTTCCCCAAATACAAAACACTGCCCTTTCATATTCAGCCTGTGCACTTTTCTTTATTGCCAGTCAAATAAAGAACACTGGATTTATATCTGCCCGGGGAAAAGACCGGCTGGTTTTACATTGCAGATGCCTTCCGCCTCTAGGCTTTTGCAGCAGCTTTGCCTTTAGCATGTCCTTATAACAGCGTCCAAGGATACAAGAGAAATCTGGATTTCTCATTGCAACTACATTCCATGACTGCATTATTGAATTTTAATCAATACTAGTATTAAGTGACCATGGGCTCCATTCTTGCACATAAGTAGGCGAAAGAGTATGCAGCTTTAAAACTTTATTGTGTTTCTCTTAGAAAAAACTTTGTTGGTTTCATCTTTATGTAAGGCCACAGCGCTTCACTTGCAAACATTGCCTGGAGATTGAGCCACAACCGCAAAAGATCAGGAAGAGCTAGCTTCCCAGTCCAGGTTGCCACACAATACCCCCCCTTACCCCCATCCCCATCTGCGTGCTGAACCTTCCTACCAGATCTTCTGAAAGAGCCTGAAAACCCACCTTTAACAAATCATCACTGCACCACTTCCTCAGTGGAACAAGCGCCTGGATGCCCCTGGGCTAAGTGTGCTGCTATAAATGTATAAATCAATTATACCTGCGATATATGCTGCAGTGATGAAAGCTTAAAAGGCATTTTTGCAAAGTAGAATCAGCACTTCCTGACCATCCCCTTTAATTGCCTTTACTGCATAACAAAGCAAGTCATTAACATAAATGGTAGAGACCGAGTAAAGAGCTGCCTTTTAACACGTTATATATGAAATACAAAATTTGCGCAAGAACAGTCTTGTTCAAAAAGCTGAAATGTAAACCACTCAAACCAAGAAGGCATATACGTGCTGGATTGCTGGCACAGTTCATCCCATAACGAGACCCAACCCCCCCCCCCACCTCCACTTCGCCCGACCCTCCCCCCCGCCCCCGACCCCCAGTACAGAAGCACTTCACTCCTGAGGATTGACTACATCCTACAGCTGAGTCTCTGATGCAGAACCGTGAAATCCAATGGCAGAGCGTACACTCTCTCCAATAAAGACAACCATCTCTTATGGTTTGGTTCGTTTCGTCCCCTTCGCTCATTTTAAAATCCAGAGTGCTCTTTGTTGGACCCCACCTGCGACAGATGTAGCCCTTCAGATCAGACATACCTGTGAGCTCGGTGTGCGGTTCCAAAAGCATCATTTACGTAAACATCCCCCAGTTTGGAAAGGGATGCTCTGAAAGCTTCCACTTGTGCAGCATCAGCTTTAATCTAAAATTTAAGAAAAGGTCTATGTTAAAGGATGATGTCAAAAATAACCAGGATGCCAAAGGGTGAAGGTGGAGAAAAGAAAAAAACAACATTTACTTAAAATGTAATCTTCATTTAATATAATTGATAGCTGTTGTATATAAAACAAACATTACAAAAACAAATCACATATCACACAACTATACAAATTATGCTAAACCATTTAAAATGTCAAGAATTCGAAGGTAAAAGGAAACTATAAAATATAGGTTAATATCCTCTCCTTGCATACATGACTGCCATACATGTGAGGTATCGTTATCAAATTGGTTGTTGTAGGATTTTAAAAATGTAGCACATAGAGCCTCTCGCATACAAATAACAGGCGGTGTAGGGATTCAATTGCTTGACAGCCACAAAGAAGGCAAAATCTCACAGCTCGACAAACACCAATGCTTGCCCCCTTATCCACAAGAGCTTCTGATTGGTTGAACTTCATCATTAAGTATGTTATTAATGTCATGGGACTAAGAAAAGCAACGACATACTTGGTACGGATACCCGGTTTGACCTGTACCATCAAAACGGGCCACTATGTGATTTAATTATGGTTGCTAACTCTATGGTATAATGTTCATGAAAATATGCTACTAGTTTCCCGTTTAGCTAGCCTTTAAAACCAGTATGGCTATTATGTCCAACAGGGTGGGCAATAATATATTAGTCCATTTTTCATGTATTGTCTTCATTTTGCCCTACGTACCCATCGATCCACTACCATCTGTACAAAAAAAATAAAATAAAAATAAAGGCTTGGACATATGCAACTACAATTGTGTTATTTGCCAACCTCAAGTTATCGTAACACATGATGACCCTTCTTGTATATTCTAATATGGCACATTTCATATCAAATTCTAAATACAAGTATTCTACTGATATACACTGGGCAACCTCAATAGTTTGCGAAGTATGACAGCTTCATACCTTTTTATCTGTACCAGGTAACGGTGTCCCCATATTTCTATTGCATATAGAAGCATGGCACGTATTTTGCCTGCATATAGTATTAACCCGGCATAGGTGGAATAACCAGCATTACTACTAATGAAGGCGCTAACTGCATTGGCTGACGTATTACATCTCGCTTTTAGCGATGACCAATGTTGTGTCCAGGTGAGTTTTTCGTCTCGGACTAGTCAAGGTATGTATAACAGGAGACCTGTTCCATGGGCACGTTGTTGATCTTCCAGATATATTTTTTTTAGTTTTTCTTAACTGGAAATACAATGACTTTGCTCTTATTTATTTTTAGGCCATTAGCATCTGCATACGCAGCCAGAGCAGTCAGCATCCTTGGAAGGCCAGTTGGGGTGTAATCAACCAATAACAAATCACCACCATATGCCAGCCACCCTACTGATGATACCCACGACTTTGACTGCCAATGTCTCCTGGCATTCAAATTCGTGTTGCATGAATTCTAGATGGAGTATAAACAGGGGTGCTGCGACTATGCAACCCTGTTTAAACCCACAGCATGTTATCGAGCAAGACAAGTTTCCCTAAAGCATCTAATGTAATTATAATGAATAAAATGCCCTTTTTCAATAATGAAATAATTTTGGCTAATTACATAGAAAAACAAAGCCACGTTTTGAGAGGGTAGGCAGTCTTGTACATCCAGCACCTGTGCCTTGAACATACGGTCGCAACAAGTTGGATGGGTTTCATGTTTCATACGAAAATGTGGAGTGAACACAATCAAAACAGTCCCTACAAGTTTCAGTTTTTAAATGGACACTGTTCCCTTCCCTCCAAAAAAAAAAACTTCACCCTGTAGACTGCGTACAATGTATGACCCTTTTTACTTGAGCAATAAAACCGGACAGGCAGGGGCTTTAAGGTTATCCCTGTGGCATTACCAGCCCCAGTAAAGCCCCTGCTCAGAAGGGGTTTATGGCCATTGGTATCTTGGCACGGTGTACTGATCTCCAAGTTGCGAAATGGCAAGTTTTCAGTTTCTCAAAAACTGCAATGCAAGATGGCCACCATAGATCATCGTGTAGTTCCCTTCTCCCTTTCCATGGTGGCCACTGCCCTGACGAGCTGCACCGAGAACACAGACCGACAAAGGCGTGCAAGTGGGGTGGTGAGGATGTGGGGAAGCATCCTGCCACTTCCAAGAAGTCTCAGAGCGAGGATTTTACTATGTGATAAAGCCTCCATACGGAGCCTCTGGATTTTCTGGGAGGCCGCTACTATCCCTTCCAGCGCTCCCCTGGCCATGTACTCAAATGATAAATATTGCGAATTATAACTTGAAATACTTCTTTACACCTTTTGGGAGCAGTTTTCTACTGCATGTTAAAAAACGGCTTTATTTTTACTTACTTCCCGTTAAGTGAATGTTATTTTCAAGTCTTTTCCAAATGCTAAATACCTTGCAGTTTAAAAAAAAAAAAAAAACCCGCACCTCAACATAAAAAAAAACAGAATAAACGCTACATATGTTCCTCCAACTGTCCACGTGTCTTTAAAAAAATGCACCAGCAACATTGCAGTGCAGACTGAAACTTTAGTTGCCATTTCTTTCTCCCACAGAAAACCACCAGAGTGATTGAAGATAGCCGCCAGCATGGGGAGGACGTGCTAACAGTAGCTTGTCTCTGGCCCCATCCAAAAAGGAGTGTCTATGCTTACTCGCTCCCTCCCCCGCAGGTTGGTATGAAGGTGCTGGATGACCCCCCCCCCCCCCCCGCCCCCCGCCCCCAATAGCACAGCAGAGGCCCAATCGACATACTACATAGCGGCCGTGCAGAAAAGCTGCATCTGCGAAACGCCTGTCTGGTCGAGGTGTAGGGCGTGGCATCCCAGCTGGAGTTGCCAATAAGAGGTGCACTGCCGGCAAACAGAGTGGTCTTCACGCCACGAATTGGTGGAGAAGAAGTGCAGGGGTGACAGCAAGAGATTTAACCCCCCCCCCCCCTTTCGTGGGCTTGGCAGAGAGGTGTATAACAGGAATAAGAGCACCGCACAGAAAAAGGGAGCAACGTGCAGGGAGCAACACCCCTCTGATCGCATGGCAGACCCCTTTGGATGTGAAAGGTGGGCAGTGACAGCGGTCCCCCTGGGAACACTATATCTACAGACTTCTTGGGGGGGGGGGTAGGTGCAGTAAAGACTAAAGTGCAGGCTAGAGGGTGTGGAGGGCCTTGGGATATAACAACTCAACAGATGGTTACGCGACACCCAAGTAGCCTACATTTAAAGAGCGTTAGGGAGAATTCTCATTTCTGTGCTAATTCACTTCAACCCCCCCCCCACCCCTTAGCTCTTTTGTTTGACTTTAAGACTTTTTAATTTTAACCCTGGAGCGAGGGAGACAATTTGGATTATGTGTTTCAACTGCTTTTTGGAGTCTGAAACTCCATAGGCATCCATTTCTTGTATGGTGACAGCACCTTAAGTGCAGTGTCAGAAATCCTCTAGATTTCTCATACAGTTTACATACCTTTTGTTGTGTGAACTACTGTTCACAATAATAGTGAAGTGAAATTGACTTTACTTACCTTTTCTCTTTGTAGGTCCAGCACACCCCATTTTATGTGCATCCTCCTGGACCTTTGAATTGCCCAGTGAAGCGCTGCTGTGCTGAAACTCCTAACCGACAAGAGAAGCTCCGAAAGGGACGACTTCTCCCCTTGCGTTAGTGGGACCAACTAACCCCGAGACCAACTCCGCTAGACCATCTTCCCCAACTGGCTATAATTCTTAGCTGCTGCAGGAACAGCGCGCCAGGGGTCGAGCAATCCGTAGTCCAGTGAAACGTCCGACATACAGCCAGAAGCTCCACAAGTCTAAGTACCCAGAAGCAGGACGACCAGAGCTCGAGTCCCCTCAGAGTGCAGGACCCAAGGAGTTAAGGAAGCCCAACCGGTATCCGAGATCTGCAACGGTGCTGTTTACTAAGCGATCATACAACGAAGTGCCATTGATCCAAAAAGTAATTGCCGATGACCTCCAAGTACTGCCGCAGGAGCCCTACAGACGTCCTCCCTCTTGTCCCCACGACTGAGGCTCCGGAAAACTGGTGTCTTGCTACAGCGGTGCAGACCCAATCCAGCTGGACCACTTTTCTTAAAACCAGAGGTACTGTTTAGACTTGGTTACTTACCTCACTGTCTTTAGCTGTGCTTTTCTCAGTCGGGAATTGCATTGGTTTACCTTTAGAGTTCATTCCAACTCTCTTCACAGGCTTAACAGCATGTGACCGTACAAGTGATTTTCTAACAAACTCTCTAACTTTGTGCAAGACTGATTCTAAGAAGCACCTTGGCTCCATAGACTGTTCCAAATGGACTTCTGCTGTCCTGGCTCCCTGCAGACTCTTCTAGCCCATTGACTTGATATGGTTGTCCCTCATAGGTGGCAACTTGTTTTAGACTGTTACTGCTGCGAAAGGCTAGTTTAAAATTTCATTTGAAGATTTAGTTGTCCTCACACACTGAGAACCTGCTTAACCTTTTCCTTCCCTAAACCTTTCTGCAACCTCAGAATCTGCAAAGTATAGCTAGTGTGATTTCTAAATGCCATTACTGTCCTTGTGAATGAAGGCACCTCAGGGTGCAGGAATTGTGTAAGAAGAATATCCAAAGATTATCTGCTAACTTGTTCTGATTAGTACATGAATTGCCTTTTTAAAGAATACTATTTAAAGATTGATGTTAATTAAATACTATTTATAAACAGTGCAACTGTTACTTGGTTACTTGCATTTATGGATTTCATTTGTACAGCTCCTCAGCTCACATGTGCCCCTCTTGAAATAAGTCCCCCTACCAACTTGTGTGTTACAGACCAATACCAAAAGGTGGATTACCCAATACCAAGCAGACCAGTATTGTGTAGTCTCACCCAGTATGACTGCACCAATTCGTACCTAACAAAGAGCAAGAAGCCCACCCCCCCACCCCTCCAAATGGGCCATACGCTTCAGGTAGGCTGGGGCTGTAACTTGGGGAGACAAGGTCCATGGTGATAAGGAGGCATATGGAACTGAGAAATTCTGGGCCGATGGTCACTACAGTGACACATGCGGCCCCTGTGGAGTAAAAGAAAGGATTGAAGGCTATTTAGGTGCTTATCTCAGTGTATTTCGGATCTTAGATGATGGAGTTAGTGGGTACCGACACCGGGTGTGGAAGCAGACGCTACTGAACGCTATAGGGCAGAGCGAAGTGGATAACCCTAGAGATTCAGTCAACCAGCGGAGTGTGGACGGTCAAGGAACGATCACCTACGGAAGCATAGGTCGAGCGCTAAAGCGAGAGGATGTATCAAGGTTACCCCAGTACCCCCTAAGATGTACACTCGAGGGCGGGCGGGGGGGGGGGGGGGGGGACAATAACAGTGCTGGCAATCAGAAGTGAAAGGCTCGCTCAGTGAGACTCGATCCCTGATACTATGGCCACCAGAGTGACTACCGAAGGAGGCACAAGCAATTACTAAGAGAACTAATGCAATGTTTAGCTGAACAGCACTGCTCCAGGAGTCTAAGAACAGATTACCGCTGTCAGCTCAGACAAAATCTGCAGTCCAAGAAATAAAAAGAAATCTCAAGTCTAGGAGAACGTGTGGCCATTGCTGAACGACCTCTACAAGACTCGTGGAAAAAGGAAATCCTAGAACAATTAACACAGATGACGCACAACTTGGAAATTCAGTGTGAAGACCTCGAGAACAGGACTATAAATTTGCATCAAGAGTGTTCCAGGAGAACGCAGACAAAGATAAGCGCTCAATACAACCCTTGGTGCGGATTTGCTTTTGGACATTCCCTCGGACGATGTTCTTCTAGACATAATTCATAGAGTCAACCCTCCTAGGAAATAAACAGGGGCCCGACCCCGGGATGTGCTGGCCACATTCACATATGGAGAGAAAGTGTACGGAGGGCTGCACGTACAGGTTCGTCCTTAACATCTAAATGGTTCGATCAGGATCTGGCATTTTCTACCCTACTCAAAAGGAGGCAGATGAATCCTGTCACTAGCATGCTCAACCAGGAGAAGGTACAATACAGGTGGACCTTTCCTTTTGGCTTGCTTTTTTCGTGAAGAGTAGACAATTCGGTGTAACATGTGAGGAAGTTTTGGATGTAGTAGCAGAGAGTAGTGATCGGACTGGGACAGCCAAAGCGCAAAGAGAGTCCACCCAGCAGAGTCGACAATGGTAGTGGTCCATGGCAAAACGAGACAACAGAAACGCGTGTGCCGCGAAAGGCTGAAACCCCCCCTCCCCCCCAAAAAAGAAAAAAAAAATACAAAAAAAAAACAAAGACACGCCACAGAGGGGTGAAGGCGGGGGACTGGATAACCCAAGTACACTGGAGAGCATGGGGGGGGGGGTACATTTGAAAATAATGGTTCGGGGGGGCACAGAGGGAAGGTCGAGATGTGATCAGGTGTTGAAGCGGGTACTTTGGGATCTTTTGGTGAGGGTTAGTATATCTCTCTCCGCAGTGGGCTATCCCCAGGTAGTTCACCAGCACATGGACAGGTACTCCCGCGTTTGTCACTAGGAGCCATGTACCGATCTGGGTTGAAGTGGGGTGATTGGGTAGGGGGGTAGGAGGGAATAAGCAGGATAAACGTGAAGCTATGACAGGGGGAGGCGGCAGGACATTTTCAGCACCCAATATGCACAAGTGCATTGTATTTTGAGGAAGACAAGGTCCATGTCCCAGGGGACCCATATGGGGATTAGAGGTGAAGGCCCAGCGGAAGGCTATGAGATTGGTTGGACTGAGCATTCACCATGGACTTTAAAGTACTAGCGCATACATTTTGAGGGCTAAATTCGCCAGCAAAACTAAGCAAACTGGGATTGTACCTGAGGCGAGAGAAACCCGATTTTCCCGTGCTTCAAGAAACCCATGAGAATAGAAAAGAAATTGCGCATTAGATCACAAGGTTACTCACAGATCTTTCAGGCTAATATGAAAGTAAAACAAAAAAAATAAATTCAGGGGGTGCTGATAGTGTTCAGAAATAACCCTGATTTGGCGATTTTGAACTCAACAAAGCGATAAAACAGGGGAGATACCCATTTGTGAAATTCTGCATTCAGAGGGAAGTTTACTGCTGCAACAATGAATGCGCCAAACAATATCCACAGATAGCTACACAGGCTCTACACAACAGGGTCGTGGGAAACTAAAGCGGTTAGAGGACAGCTAGAACTATTAAGGGCAACAAAACAAAAAAGGCAGAAATGACCCTACCTCAAACTAAACAATATTATTTGGAAGGGATAGCACGACAATTAAAACAGGAAAAGCCATGCGAACGATTTTAAAAATTAGGGAAGGGGGAATAAGATGCTTTGAAAAAAGTTATGGCACGTTAGATTATCTCTTCCAAAGCTTCCATGATTAGAAAGGGAAGAACTGGAGGAGGCCTTTACAGAGAAGGAGGTTCTTGCAGCCACAAGAAAACCACAGCAAAAAAAAAAAAGAAAAAAAAAAGAAAAAAGAAATCCCTGGGACCTGATGGCTTCACAATATGGGCAAATTCTGGCTCTCCACTTAACGTGCTTGTATAATTCTTTCGAAAGAACTGGGCACGTTGCAGCATCAATGGATGAGGCTAAAATAGGGGTATTCCCAAAAGGCAATGATCCAACACAGGGTGAGTCATATCGCCCAATAGCGCTGATCAACATGGACGTCAAAACATACACCAAGATATTAACTCTACGGATGGAGGATACACTACAAACGCTAATTAGACCTGATCAAGCAATGTTTACTATACTGTCAAACCTTTTGACAATTTAAGGAGGGTACGTCACCCAATCGAGAAAGTGGAACGGCGAAGGATCCCAGCTGTACTGCTTCCATTAGATGCTGAAAAATCATTTGATCAGGTAGAGTGGCCTTTTCCTTTTCATACAAATTAAATAAAGACGATAGGGTTTGACAAGCGCTACATCTACAAAATACAAGCGGACCATCAATCCCCAACCCTCAAGTCCGTCAGTCAATTGACAACTGTCAGGTCCTGTGGGCGGGTGGGGAAAGGGGCAGTGAATGGAGCACAAAATACAAAATAATGCTTTGGCTATATAGGACCCCACAGAAACCTTGAAGGCGATTACCTCAAAATTGGCATCATTTAAGGAAGTTTCATTTAGGGAAGTTTCGGTATTCAAGGTTAATCCACTTAAAAAAAGGATACAATAGAGGCAATACAGGGATCTACCCAATTTCTGTGGACAGAAGAAATTAAATACCTAGGTGGTCTACATTACGAAATCAGTGGCAAAGCTGACGAGGAGAATTATCCTCCATTGCTCAAAGCTTCGAAAAGGGACCTGCAAAGATGGAAAAATATATATAATCTATCATGGCTGGGGCATATGGCTGGGGCATATGGCTTCGATAAAAAACGGTGACTGTTGAGGAGAATTCTCAGAAATGTGCCAATTCCTCTCTACCTTAGAGACCCCAAGAACTTTAATTTTTTACCTGGAGAGAGACCTTTTTCTCCCACTCGCTCATGTATTTTTCTGTGATTTGAAGTCTGTTTTTCTTTTGGTTTTTGCAGTCATACAAACTCTATATGCATTTTTTATATTACGTTGTGACACAGAGAAGTCTTTCAGATTTCCCAAAGGTTTAAATACCTTCTCTTGGATAAACTACAGTTTTCAAGAGCAGTAAAGTGAAATAGACTTTACATTTGTAACTTTCTAGAACCAGCAAACACTATCTTGCAATATCTTATCTTACAATAGGGTGATGGAGGGGTTACTTAGTATCCCCTTTGACTAGTTTCTCATGTAACATTTTTTATGTAACCCTTTCTATGATTAATGGCTGGTGTCAGTGGTTTACTTTTAATTACTGTGGTGTCTTTACTGCGAGCTGCGTGCGCAGCTGCAGTAAGCACCCTTGGGTGCCCTTTTTGTCAAAATCACTCCGGTCTTCTTTTTTCGGCATTTCTTTGTGGAAAGTTCCTTCTTGAGGTTTACTCTGCGCGCCAAACTAGGTTTGGTTTGTTTCGTCTTTGGTGCGATTCACGAGTGAAGCCCGCCTCTTGCTCCAGTATGTCTGGCAGGGGCAGGAAGGAAGGGAGGTGCCCAAAACTCCCTGTGCTTACTCCCCTTGGTTACAGGAACGCACCGAAAGGTGATTGGCCGGCTGGCTGTCCGGCAAGGACAGCCACCCTGCTGTTTGACTGGCAGCTAGGCTGGAAAGAAGGGCAGAAACCTGCATAAAAAGGCGAGGCTTTTTGGCTTGGAAGGCAGAGTCAACCACTGGACAAAAGAATTCGAAGAAGAACTTGAAAGCTGTGCTGAAGCTCCGGATTCGCCTCGACTAAAGAAGCCCTGCAAGGACGACTTCTCCCCTCGAATTTGTGGGGCCAATCAACTCCAAAGTAAGCCCATTTGGACATCCTCTCAAAGCTGGCTATACTTCCACTGCTGCTGCTGTTACCGAAGTGCCAGGGAGAGGAACACCAGATCGAGTGTGTTGCTTTTAGTCAGACCCCGAGCTCCAGGAAGATCCTCCAGACTTTCAGGAAGCAGGACTGACCAAGCCTGAGCCACCTCAACAGAGTGCTGGACCCCAGATGCGAGGAAGGTCCGAAGTGGTATCCGAGAACCATGGTGGTTCCATTTTATTGAGACGCGAGGAGCTGAAACCGCTAAGTGTCACTGATTTGAAGATTGCTGGTTGCTGTCGCTGACCGTCCCATTGCAGTGCAGGAGTCCCCAGAAGTCCTCACTCTTGTCCCCACGACTGAGGCCCAGGAAGAACAGGATCTGCACAGGAACAGAAGCCAGCCGACACCCTTTCTTCAAACCAAACTTAACTGTACAGTAAAAGAACTTATTAAGTGTCAAGGCTGCACACTGCATGACACCACAAAATACACGCCAGCATTGATGTGAGACTCTATTAGGCAACCAGAAAGTAATTCATTTTCAACAGCAAACAAGACAATCATGATGAAAGCATACTAAACAAATAACTACATAAAGTACACAATATATATTGTATATGTGCACCAACTTTTCAGAAAAATGCATTATCTGCAAGGGGGACTAAAGCCAGTCGGTTGCTCCAGTGTAAAGGCAGTTCGCATTTGTCAATCTACAATAACTTGTGACTTTCAATACCCCTGCAAGGTCACAAACTGCATTTGGACTTGCCATGTAAGGGCAAATACATGGCAAGTTACCATTAAGGCCATGCCCACCCGACTGGCATAGCATGAAAGTCATTCTCACCCCAGGGGGGGGGGGGGCGGGCGGGAGGGGGCAAAATTGCAAACAGCCAAACTCCCGGTGAAAAAAGAACAAACATGTTAAAAAAATAAACATAAAGGACAAACATAGCCGCCGCCATATGGAAAAGGGACCAAGAACCCTTTCCATTTCTATGGTGGCAGCCAGACTTGAGGCGCGCCGGGATTGGAGTGCAATTGGATCATTTTGGGGGTTGGTGGGAAACAGGGAGGGAGGCTCCTTGTTGCCTCCCTGCATTGAAGTTTAAAAAAAAAAAAAACAAACAAAAAAAAAAACACGCTACCATGTGGTGGCTGGGACACCAGCCAGGGATGGTGTATTTTCGCCCACTGTTGCAACCGTTAACAATGAAACACATTAGTAATTGCTGGGCCGTTTCTTCTTAACTGTACAGCCGCAGGCACCATATGTCTGTGCCCAGCAATGCCATGCCTCTGTGAGTCTACCAGGTAAAGTCAACTGAACCCAAAATTTCAAATTGTGCGGGGGAGGCGGCGGAGTTGGGGTCGATTAGGGGTTCATATCTGTGCCCCCAATCTGCCAAGTGGCCGTGGTTTCTCAGCAGCTTTTTGGTTTGTTTAGAAGAGGCTTACATGGGCCATCGGCATCTACCAAATATGCAGCATTTGAAGGAAGCGTTCAATCTTTAAGCGTTACTGCCGTGCCTCGATTAAGCGTTACTGCCGTGACGGCAAACGGACTCTGCAACATCGCCTGGCTGCAGGCCACCTACTAAGGTCGTGCGACTGTAGGCGAGGGTTGATCGCAGTTCTGCTTCCATTTCTGCAGTGTCCATGGATTACTTCCAGGGAGAGTGCCAGCTCTAGGCCAATGGGACGGACTCGAATACATTGCTCATTTATGGCAATTTAAAGGTACGCTGAACTCTACAATAACCAAGAAGGAATAAGCTCTGAAAGAAAGACAACATTTTAATACTACCACATTTCGCAAACCCTGGGGATAGAACCATAACTTGCGAAAAGCTCAAGCTCTCCGCTAGCAGCAAAAGCAAATACGATTCCCGTCAGAATAATCAAAGGGATTAAGTGTGTCCTGGAAGAGTTCAGTCTCGCAGGTCACCTTGGAAAGGTCAGCCCTGAAAGATCAGACTACTGTATGTCAGTAATCGGATGCATTTCACAGATGCCTTTAGTCTGCCTACTACAACACTGCCAGGAAAAGACCCGACTGGAGCAGAGTGCCAGCTGACCTTCAAGAAATGTCAGAAGGTGGGGAGGGATGGGCCTGGGCGGCCCTCGGAATAGCAGCAGCAAGCTCTAGAAATCACCCGACCCAGTCGCCCAGCTCGAGCCATTACTGCTTGGGGTGTTGGTGTAAGAAAACACTGCCCTTTAAGATGTGCTCAGAACCCTCTCTGCAAATGTTACAAGTGGGCACATTTCGCATGTCCTGGCCAGGGCCCCAGCCTTGCAGCCTCATCAGTTGCAGTTAGTTTAATAAGTAGCATTGCAAAGACGCATCACATCCCAGAGCATTGAATGCCCAAATATATATTAGAATAAACACTACAATCTGCTTAGAAACGGATGTGGAACGTTGGCTGACCAGGTACCAGCTTAAGCCAGGAGCTCCTACCCCCGGTTTTACAGATATATACTAACCGAATATGACCATGAACAGGAAGAGTACCGAGGCCCCCCCCTGCCCACCTCCAAAAAATAAAATAGAAATTGAGACCCAAAGACCACTATGCTCTTCTGCTCAAAGTAGCACAAGATGTTGGAAAATGAAGCCTACATTGGCAGACTTCTCTTTGCAAGTATCTACTCTGGAGGGTAGCGTTGATAAGTTTGAGCAGAAACAAGCGGTCTGTCCCTGAGATTTCAGGCAGTTAATATGCCAACGACATGAAGCTGGGGAACCTTCAAGCCCAAAACATGGACTTAAGGTCATATCTCACAACTTGAGGCTGGTGGGCCTGGAAGAATGGGAGGAGAATACGACAGGTCCCCGGTGACCGTTGTTGTTAAGGTCTTGCTGGAGGTGTATGGTGCAGACACATTGACAGGTGAGCCTACAGAATTGGGAAATTACCTCTTGCAAAACAGACAAATTCTTGTTATATTCACCAAGGTGTGCTCCAAGAAGAAGGTCCTGAAGACTGCAAGGGACAGGGGCTGTTCGACACCCTTATTTTGTTTATGTACTTTCCCAAAGAGGTGATAAGGTAGTGAAGCCAAGAAAGAAAAAAAAACATCAAGGTGATGCTAGTCAAGCCAGCTATTCTCAAGGTGACATTGCCCAATGGGGTCAGATCCGAAGAAAGCCCCATTATGGATCAGGGGCACAGTACAGTTTTAAGATCACATGGTTTTTGTTGCTGCAACGTTTTGCATGGAGTAATCTGATATAGCCTTGACTAAGCGGGAGACATACAAGCAGGTATTTGGAAGAGCAGATGAAGAAAAGGGCAATTCCTGACCGGACCAGGAGAACCCACAGCCCGACCCCCAGCTCAAACGGCAGGTAAGCATGCACCAACATGTGTTTACTCCCTCTGTCCCCACAGACCATCCGCACCCCCCCGATGTTCCCTTGTGCCCCCCACCCTTTTCGCACACAGGTGTTGCCCATTTTGCTCGATTCTACTACCCTGCTCATCCTCCCTGCCCCTCCAGCCTACTTCTGCAGGAGTCTGTCCCGATACATTCTGGTTTGACCATCACCACCTTGTGGTCAATGCTAGATTTGACTTTTATGGACAAGTCACCTTTTCTCAACTCTCATGCTGGACTTCCTTTGCACCTTGTACTCATGGTGGCCCGGAATAATGCTGATCCCATCTTCATCTTGTATCCTGGCTTGCAACATTATGTGTTATTGCCGACTTCTGCACTTGTATTCGCTCTCCCCTCTTGCTTCTCCATTTTTTGGACTGCTTACTCTATTCTCACCTCCTCTCCCTTACCCCCCCCCACATCTCCCCTTACTTTCTTCTATGCACTTACTCCATCAGAATTAACCTTGGACCTAGTACGATAGCAACCTCGTAGGTCTCCTCCCCTTAATTGCGCCCCCAGCACTATCCGAAATGTCATCAGACCTAGTACAGTAGTTGCCTGCCTGTTTCCATTTCCTTACCACTCTCCCCCTCCCTTCCTGATCTATGTCTTAGCTCTTGCACCATCTGAAATGTCGTCAGGTCGAGTTCATTGCCTGTAAGAATGTCATTTTATTTTCCCTTGTTCCGTCCCTTGCCTTAAGCGCTTTGGAACACATTGTATATAGGCGCCATCTAAATAAACATATCATATCTTAACCCGATTTGTATTGTAGGCTATACCTCATGGTTATTTTTAATTGGGGCTAAAATGGTGCTGATCTCATGGACTGAACGGCCCCTTGCCAGTGCGCATGAGACCGTTCGTCCATCATCATATTCGAGCATTTCCTGATGCTTAGACAGCTGTGGGATGCTTCCTCGAATACATCCCAATGAAGCTCGCAGTGCCAGGCTGAACCACACGGGAGCGACACTTATCTTCTGGATGAGGATGGAACGCACACTAGGCTCCTCAGGGATCACCTGCATTGGGTCAAGACACGGCCTGCTTTGAGGCAGCTTCAATCTGCAAAGAGACTTGGATCTCTGCTACTTCGGAATGCGGTGAGTGGGCTTCATGGTAAGCTGGCACGGATCCTCTGCATGGAGGCATTTCACATTCATCCATCGGGAGTTCCAGGATGTGGGACAGGAGAGAGGCACAAACGTCTTTCAAGAATTGGCCCAAAAAGTTGGAACTGACAGTTACAGGGCCACACATGACAGCATGTACTATTATATTCGGGTTATTCTTGTCCAATTAAGGTTTATTTTACATGCCGTTTGTGGTTTTGCTCCCCTCCATGCTAAATCTAGGACTACAAGCTCCAAAATTCTAAGAAGATAGCCTCTTGTTGGAAGAGACTTGTGACAGGGATGAGTGATTGTTTCTAAACTACTCGTCCCCACACCATCACTAAAACAGCAGTGATCTCTTGCTGTTGTCTCGCTGGGGGAGGTCTCATTGCAGTACACATTCCCTGGAGCATGCTCCCGATCTGCTTTGGGGAGTCGGGGTCTGGCAGTTATCAACTTCAACCCCCTTATATGACTCTGGTTGAGCAGAAGGGTGTCACAGTGACAAAGTGGCAACAGTCCATTGGAGGTACAAGTGTGTGGCACTGGCAGCTGCATCCAGTAGGTTTGGATTATCAACCACCATTTGCATCGCAAAAGTGCGTGATGTTTTGCGACCACAGCCAGAACTAGACCCTAGTCCCAGAAATGTCCACCCACTGCATGGACTTTAACTAGGATTGCCTGGGCATAGGGTTGCTGAGGTCACATCCCATCCTCTGAATATTCCTTTAACTCCATTGATGGGTAAGGGGTTGGGCTTCGCACAGATGGGGGTTCTCCGTTTTGGTTGATTGGTTTGATGGTATGTGGTAGGGAGATTGCTCATTTTTATGCTTCATCCCCTCTCCCAGCGGGACCTCCCCCACACCCCCCCCCCGCACTTTGACTTCCATACCTTTATATTTCAATCCTGAATGAGTGAAAAAAATCCTGGCTTTTGGAACTCTATTCTTTGTAATCTACTATGGAGCCCGTCTGCGCCATAGCTCTTAAAAAGGCATCTGTTTTACTACTGCAGCACAGCTCCTTATGGGCAGTGTTGCTGGGGACCCTTCTGGTCCTCTTTAAGATGGTTTCTCTATACTCACGTAACCTCAGTTCTTAAGGATCGAGACCTACTTAGTATCCCAACACTAGAGAGATTGGTGCACACCGCCCACCCCCTTCAGTGCCCCCCCCCCCCTTTCTCTCTGCTCCTGTGACTTTAGTCACAAGGAATCACCTAGTTATAGCTATTGGCAGTGGACGTGTAGAGCACCTGAATAGGTTCAGCTCCCACATAGGAGCCTGGCTGTCCAATCAGGACAGCCAAAAAAACCTGTCTGTAAGTCGGCAACAGAAGTAACCAAAGAAGAGGCCCATAAAGACGCCTCACACTTGGCAAGACCATGAAGTGACTCCTGTTGTCCTGACCCTATTTTCTATGTGACAGAGGAGAGAGGAGCTCCGAAGAGGATGACTCCTCTTCGAGTGGTGGGAACAACCAGTCCCAAGACAAACTTTGAAACAAGCCATCTCCCAAGGTCCTACAAGCTTTCAGAGCTGCAGAACACCAATAGCAGGAGACCTGTGACCTAAGTGCATAGTCATAGAAAGGCTGAATCTGTCCAAACCTTTGCTGGACCCATTAAGGCCACTCCAGAGATCCAATCCAACTCACCCAGGCCCCCCTCACCAGAGTGTGGGACTGGAGAAAGCAAAGAAGATTGACCAATCCATGTCCTTTGTTGGTGCTGCTGAAAAGGCACTCAGACCACAGAGTGAACCAGGAAGATGCTGAAAGTCATGCTACATTGACCTGTGGGTCCCAGGGAAGTAGACGGAATGGATGATGAGCTTGCAATTTGGATGTTGCACGAGTTTCATTTGGGGCATCATTCATGGTGGAAAGGGATATAACTAAGGATACTAAGGGGGGGGTGCTTTTCACTCCTTGCTCTCAACTGCAGACATAGGTTTGCTGTGGTGCCGGTTGGTTATAGCACCATTTATTAATATCATTTTTTTTGGTTTTGAGGTGGTTCCTTCCTCTTAGCAAAGGGTATGGTCTGAGTACGAGTGGCTCTTTGCCCATAGGTGATGCATTAACAGTGATCTTGTGGAATGTGAATGGTGTAAATAACCTGAAAAGGGCAGAACATCTCACCCAAGACACATTCATGCAGACATACATTTATTGCAGGAAACGTGACAGAAAGGGAGGTCCAAAGATGTGTAGAGAGGATGGGTGAAGAAAAATTTGCAAAGTACAGTCGTTGTAACGCATGCTGATGGGAGACTCGTGTCTGGTGTGTTGAATTTACAGTACAAAGGTCGACCATTGCAGTGTGTAATGTGTATGCCCCCACATGTGGAAATCCAGAGTTCATTAGGAAAGTCTGGCAACACCTAAAGTGCGTGGGGATTTTAATGAGGTCCGAGCACCCCCTCCCCCCCCTTCCTGGACCAAAGTAGTGGTTGGCACCATGGCGAGGGGCAGGGGCATAGGGAAGCTTTGAAGTCCCGAACGGCAGAATTTATTGAATAGTTGGCGTTTCGAAAACCCGGTTTGGAGCGAGTAGTTTTACTTCGGGGTGCACAAAGTCTTCTCATGGATTGACAATATTTTGACAGCTGGGTATGTGACCTGGAATTTCATCTCAGCCAATATTGAGTGCATCTACATCTCTGATCATGCTCCAGTCAAACTACAGTTCACATTGGAGATTAAGAGTCATCGCTCTCATACATGGAAAATGAACACATCAATATTAGAGGTTGAGGGTGTGGGAGACTTGTTGGTGAGGTCAGTGATGGCGTGGTCTGGGAGACATTTAAACGCGGGCTGTGTTTGTCTGGTAAAAGCAGATCTCAGGAGTCAGGGAGAGGGGTGGGGGCAAAAAAAATTTAAAAAAAAGGAGGGTTAAACCAGATGAGGCTAAGAGAAAGGAATGGGAGGCATAAATACAATTTTAACAAATGCATGAGTGAAACGGACGAGCAAACAGTAAGACGAGGTGTGCATATTTTGAGAATGGTGAGAAATGCAGTTGTCGGCTTGCTCACTGATTGAGGACCATTAAGGGGAAATCCTATCCCAGCAATCATTCTAAAAATAACTAGGTGCTGAGGCTAGCTCGGAAAGTGCACAAATGTTTACCAAAAGGGTATAAATCCAGGAGGTTTCGAACATAGTGTTCACAGTTAGGGAACTGCATCCCTTCCCCAGGTTTCTCTCCACCAAAAGGTGCGCAGGCCAGGGTCGTGGTGTTGAGTGCCACAGTTGTTAAGCGCCGCTGAACTCGTCCACTACACACCTCGCGTCACATTTGTGGCTGAACCCCATCACCTCGGACTTGTAACAACTCCAATCAGATCCGAGACCTCAGCCAGCTACTCAACCACTACAGCACCCTCCACGCAAGCCCAGTCAGCCCCAAGGACTCCCGCTCCACATGCACTACAGGTAAACGCCCTGGTGCCTCACGCTTCCGCACCTCGCACGCACTCCCAGGCCATCCGCACCCCCCTCCCTAATCAGCTCGACACTCTTGAATCCACCATTACCATGTCCCTTTGATCCCTACAAGGAATAGCCTTGTCAGGCTATGCACTGCACGCCTCCCACACTACGCTACGCTACGCTACTATATCACTCCACCCACTGCAGCTTCGCAGACCAGGCCCCACGCAACCCGAAATCCCTGATTCGGCTATCGCCTCACCTCCTCCGATTCGCACAAGGAATAGGTTCCTTAGATTCCACACCCAGTTCATCCCACGCCTCCATCCCCCTCTATGCTCCCCAGTCATTGTGAATTCCACAAGCACGCTCACCCCCTACCCCCCCACCGGCAAGGCCATTAACTGGGCTCTAATCAACGCAAGATCAGTCCTGGCACACGCAGCTGAAATCCTTGATCTTCTAACCTCCAACAAACAATTTATTTGCTTGCCATCACTGGAACATGGCTCCATTCCGCTGCAGGCCTGGCCCATTGCCATCCGCCCCCCCCCCCCCCGGGCGGCTTTGCCATCCTAAAATGTGACAGATCCTCTAAAAGAGGAGGCAGCATCGCCCTCATCTTTATAAAGACCCTCACTATTACAGTCACGCAGACCAATGTCATCCCCAAACTACAAATCTCTACTCGTCAAGATCTCCATGTCTTCGACAGATATCTACCGCCCACATGGCCCCAGCCTTACCTTCAAAGATAAGGTGATGCAAAAATCCAAGACGCCCTCACTGAAAAGGTCAACTTCCTCAAAGGAAAAATCCTCTCCAAGCAACCTACTATGCTAACCAAACTACCATCGCCCACAGCACCCAGCCCCTTACTGACCCACACCTGCGGCCCGTTCAACTTCCACCCTGGCGACATGGACGCCACCAAGAGCCACAAACCATCACGCTGCAAAGGTGACACTTGCCCAGCTCCAATCAAAGTCTGCCGAGTCACTTATTCCCTTCTTCACAGCCATCAACACCTTCTCCACTATAGGTGCCAACATCCTTGAAGGAAGCATGGGACCTACAGCTCCTCAAGAAACCCTCCCTTAACCCTTTCATACCGACAAACTACTGCCCCATTACTACGGTACCCGTACCTCTTGAAAATCATGTTGCTTATATCCAGGATCAACAGCATCGAGGAAACAATATCTGGGCACACGCTAAACAGGTTTCCGCCACAAACACGGAATCAAAACTGCCCTACTTGACTTGAAAATCCATCAAAGACACTGGCAAACCTGCTCTCCTGATGCTAGACCTCCCTGCAGCATGCGATTTGGTAGACTACCAAATCTCGGACTCAACTTAACAGCAAACTTCTCTCCATCAACCGAATCTTCAGAGCACCAAACGCTCAACGAATTATTTAAAATCATAAACAAAATAAAAAACCCACCGGCCTGCAACAACACGCCAATCCCATCGACGAAACTTTGCGAGGACCTCGGAGACCACTTCAAAAACAAAATAACCTCCATCCAACACACCATACAAAACAGACCAAGCATTCACAGCTCAAACCCCACTGACACAGACGAGGAACACGCAAACAAGCTACGAAACTTTCCAGAAATATCAGTTGAGGCTTTCGTCAAACTGGTAAACCAACGCAACAAATCGGGCTCTCCAGACCCTTGCCCCCCGGACAAATACAAAACAATTCTCAAACAAGGAAGCCCCATTGAATACCACAGGAACCTCCTCAATCTCTCAATCGCAACAGGTAAAGTACCGCAGGCCTTCAAATCGGCTTACATCAAGCCGCTACTCAAAGACACAACAGGAAACGTTGAGGACTTATCCAACTACAGACCCATCTCCAGCATACCCTACATAGCCAAACTGCTAGAAATGTACGTCTACCAAATAACCCAAGAATTCATAGAAGAGCATTGCCTACTAGACCAGGCACAAGTTGGCTTCAGACCTATGAGAGGAACAGAATTGGCTCTCCTCTCAATATGGGACGACCTAAAAACAAACGTAGACTCAGACAACAGCACCGCCCCGATTCTCCTTGATCTGTCTGCAGCCTTCGACACTCAACCACACCATCCTCATAAAGAGACTAGAAGGACTAGGGATAACAGGCACTGCCCTACTCTGGATCAAATCCTTCCTAACAAACAGAACCGAAACAATATGGATGAAACCTTGTAAATCCAAACCCAGAGTCTCCACGTGCGGTGTACCACAATGATCATCCTTCTCCCCACTCCTATTGAGCATCTACATGTACCCATTAATCAAACGCATCAACAAAAAAAAACACGGCCTCACATGCTACAACTACGCCGACGATACTCAAATAATCTTCAAATTACAAGACACCCGAGAAGAAAACACCACACTAGAGAATTGCCTTTGCGACATATTCAACTGGATGAACCTCAACTATCTAAAAATCAACCCAGGCAAAACAGAGATAATGATTGTTTCAAAAAAGGGAGGAGACATCAACTACATCCCCTGGCCAAGAGTGCTCGGCACCACACCAGAACCATCATCAACTGTAAAAAAAAACCTAGGGGTCCTAATGGATAATCTCACTCTGGAGCCACAAGTAAACTCGGTAATCAAGAAATGTTTCTTCCTCCTGCGAGCAGCAAAAAAGGATCCTTCCGTTCCTGTCATTCACCAACAAAACACTTACCATCATCGCTCTGAGCATGTCCAGAGTAGACTATGCCAATAGCCTATACCTGGGCATGCCCGAACGACTTAAAAAAAAAAATTGCAGCGCATACAAAATACAGCAGCCAGACTCCTCCTCAAGCTACCCAGAAGAGAACACATCACACCCGCGCTAAAAATACTACACTGAAACAACGAATAATGTTCAAGGCCATGTGCATCACGCACAGAGCAATACACAAACAAGGCGCAGAATTCCTAAGCGGCAAACTACGCCTACATCAACCGACAAGAACACTAAGATCAAGCACCGACATACGCCTGGAACCCAAACCCTACAACAGAAAAAAACTCGGAGGATAGTCTTTCTCTCACCAGGCACCCAAAACCTGGAATGACCTACCTAAGAATATACGGAATACAACAACTACCTAGCATTCAGGAAACTCCTCAAATCATGGCTCTTCAAAGCATAACCACAGCAGAGACGCACTAGAATGCCCAGACATTAAAACAATGATGGAAATAACTCCCAACTTTGTCCAATTTCAGATTGGCCGAACACTCAAACAAAAGAACCAACCACTCAGAGCATAAGACATCATGGAAAACAGCCACTATGAAAGGCTGCAGAGACTGACCACACACCGAGACCCTGACGAAAGCCCTCAAGTGACTCTCCCACCCGTATGTACCGGACAAACATATCCAGACCGGCAGACGCACCTAGATAGATGTTGGCCTGCGTCACATCTGGATAGGATTGATTGAAGGACAACATGACCGCGCCTAGAAGAACGTGAATGCTGGCGTGTGCCACACCTGGAGTTGTGAATGTTGACAGACCCACACCTGGACAGATCTCCAGACTCTGGCCTGCGTCGCCTCTAGATGAAAGTGAATGTTGGCACGACCACACCTGGATGGAGTCCCAAACATTGGCCAGCGCAGCATCTAGATGGGAATGTAAGGGCAAACAAGTGCCACACTCGGACAGACAGAACTGTGAATGTTAGCATGACAAAGGTCAGGTAACCCACTAACCAATATAAGCTCAAACTCTGCATACTTATCTCACTCAAAAAACTCACACCCATCTCTCGTACAACAAGCCGCACGCACTTCACAACACATAAGCCGGAATAATAGCACACGCGGACTGACTTCGATCCGATACCCGCACCAAAGCTCAGCACCCGGTGTATACTGAGCTGAAGCTGCCAACAGAACACCACTCCTCTCACTATCCTACTCCCTCCTTCACCTTACTAACTCACCCAACCTTTGTCATTTACAGATCCGCCTGGGGACCAATTCCGTTGGTGACGTTGCGCGGTACAAATACCTTTAACATTTAACACCAATTGTTTTAGGTCTTTCCTAGCTGACATATCCTCATGAGTTTATCGATGACTTTTCCACTGAATTTACTCTCCACCTGTGAAGTCCCCAAGAATCCTGTCTCTCCCCCACACTCTACAACATTTGTACAAAACCCCCTCTTAAACCACCTTGACCTACTAGGCATATCTTACACTGAAAACATGAAGTGCCTTATTCCCCCCTTTCTGGCTCATACGCCCAGAACTCCGCCACCATAAACTCTGTATACTAGGTCATACAAAATTGGATGGCTTCTCACCTACTCTGCCTCAAAGACAAAACCGAAACATCCTCATTGTCGCCTCCAACTTGACCGAGCATACAAGGAGATCATCATCGATGGTAACCAGATCACTGCTGCCAAAACCCTTCGCGTCTACCTGGATGACAATCTCCACCTCTCTCGTCAAGTGAACTCAATCACCTCAGCAAGCCCTTCCTCTCCCCTCCCAACTGCATGAGAGTTGCAAGAGCCATCCCAGTGGCCAAGCTCGACTACATTAACGCCCCATTTACTGGTACTTCTGAACGCAACCTGAAAAGACTCCAAAAGATTCAGAACAATGCAATCAGATCGACCATTGGTCTCTCCATAGATGCACACTGGTTGCCCATCCGCGCAAGGATCAAGTTCAAAACCTTTACCCTGGTCCACTGATGTGTCTCCAACGCTGCCCTGACTGACCTCTTAGATCGGCAAACTCTTTCCCGACGATCCCCAACATCTATCACCTCTCAGTAGGGGGGGGTAAGAGCTCCCCGGTCACGGCCGCCAAACTCTGGAATAATCTACCACCAGCACTCAGGCTTATTGTACCTTCCACAGAAACAAAGACTTGGCTGTTCCACTAACTTTGCTCCTCCTAAGACTCTTCCTTCCCCCCTATTGCATCTCCCCAACCGCCCCCTCCTCTTTTTACCTTAATGTAACTGACGCCTAGATACCCAAGAGTTTTGTCCGCTGTAATAAACACAAAAAATAAATAAATTCACATAGCAAGGAAAGAGCCGTGAAGAAGGACAACAGGTAAGTGCATTGCCATTTGTGGTGGCAAGTGTGCAGTAGCAACTGGAGCGTCCCAAGAGCCGAATGGAATTGTCAAATAAATTAGCAAGCCCAAATAACCAGACAGACTAAGAATAATACTCCTTTATCAGTACAATAAATTAGGGAAATCTGGTGAACAAAGACAGTAGCGCGCACACACACACAACCATTACACAAAAGTCTGTATACCTAGATTTACGTTAGCTATGATGTCATCCTACGCAGTAAACAGCAAAAACCTATTGGGCAGAGGGATTGTCAAGGTAATAATAAAAGTGAGTGTTAACATATTTGGCTGCCTCTTATCGGGGGGGGGGGGGGGGCCTTAGCCAACCTACAACTACGTAAAATACTGAGAATAGCATAACAGTAGCAGCAGCAGCGGATAGGCTTCTGCAACAATGTATGACCCACCATCACATAGGCCCCGATGAATGGTTAGCACACTCATCCAACCTTGGACATTCAGCTCGTTAACAGCACCCAGGTGCAGGGGAAGAGAGTGAGACAACTGCCCTTCTTAGCTAATTAACTTAACCATCTCTGATCAGTTAGGCCCCAAGCCAAGGCTTCTTCTCTGTAGTCAACCTTACCGACTGTTCCCTTCCTTGGAACTGTAAAAAGGGAGTGAAGGTACGTTGCTATCTTCATCTGGAGCTTTATGAATAGGCCTGGTCTTCTGGCCTTAAACCTTGTGTGAGACCAGGATTTAGTCCATGCTGTCCTTTTAAGTGCCATTTGATTCAGTTATATTGGGTGCTATTACTCTCCTTGACCTCTAGAGACTTGGTTGCGCCTCTTGCATGCGATTTCTGCATCTTTCATTGTTCAATACTTCACACTCACAATTATTCACTCCTTTACTTAAAGTAGGAGAAGTACGTCTTATGCACATGGTTTATCTTTGACTCTTTCGCACCTTGCAGTTGCTTCTTGCTGCGACATTCTTGATCCCAAGCCAAACAAATATCCTTTGTTCTGCACAAATCTGTATTCCAGCACGGTTACCTCTGCAGCCTTGGACTTTCTCTGAGGATTATAGTCTTACACAATGCCGACCATTTTCTCAACATGGCCTTTACTCGCTTTATATTTTATTTATATATAAGCTTCTATGTCGTCTTATCTACCTTGCATATTTTATTTTGCCCCACATGGTGTCACCGGAACACTGCGACATCCCGGCCGCTTTAGGGGAGCTCATGATTTACCAGGGCTCTGAGACTTGTGGTGCAGGGTACAGGTGATCTGAAGAGAGTCATGCGCTCGATTTAAAATGTACTGGTCCTCATAAGTTTGCCAGTCCGGTAACTATGGTACTGGTAAGCTTGCCGGTACCGTAGTTACCGGACTGGAAAACTGCAAGTTCTGCTCGCGGGTGCCATTACAGCCGCCATGTCTGACCTAGCGGCCGTACCGGCACTCGCGAGCAAATGATGCACCGGCGCCATTCTGAATGGTGCCGGTGCATCCGACCTCCCCATTCCCATTGAGCCCCTATAGGGCTCAATGGGAATGGGGAGTATTCCATTCCGGCACCCAAGAATGGGCAACTACCGGTTCCGGCAGGGGCGTAATGACCCAGTAATTGCCCATTCGTGGGTACTGGAATTTTTCGTAAGTTTGGGGGCAGCCTGCCAGTTTTACCGGCAAGGCTACCTACCGCCAAACTTATGAGGCCCACCGTTTCTTTTGAAAATCGCAGTTGGCTATGTGTATGCATTTGCAATGAGAATAAGCATAGCAGATTTTGGGTGCAGAGGAAATGCAATTTTGGGGCTTACTAAGGTAGCTCTTCCATACTTTGTCACTGTGCTGTACCAAACAATAAGCAGCATTAATAGGATAGCTCAGGTGTAATGCATTTGTCATGGAAGTAAGACAACGCAGAGCAATACATACAGCTAGGTGGCTGGATCGCACAGCCTTGGCCCACACCTGTGCATTGATTGATCAGTGACATTCTGTAATTTCTGCATGTGCCCTCACTATGCGCAGGCAGCGGCCAAGCCTAAACACCCTTGTTGGCACAATGTTGCACTGCATGCAGTCACAGGGCCAGCTACAGTGCCTACACTTCTTTGGAAGTTAGTCAAGGTCAGAGTAGGAGTTGCAGGTAGGTGGAGGAGGCAGAGGACAGTCGACCCTAGCCCCATGGGGGTCAGACGGGAGGTTGATGTTTTGCTTACTTTTTTTTTTTTAAATTGGCTGGCACTTGAGTATTGAGAAAATGCTCCTCTTCAATGTCGCAGATAATCCAAATTCGAATGAGAACACAAGAACAAAATACTCTTTTCCACTGCTCCCACATGGCATGGGAGGAGTGGAAAAGAGTATTTTGTTCTTATTCAAAATTGGATTATCTGCAACATCGCAAGAGAAGCATTTTGCTTATCCACGTTGCTAAGTTCGCTTGATTGGAAGAACACTCAAAGTGGCAGGCGTACTAATAATGGGTAGCTTCAGGCCGTTGGCTCTGGATGCCTGGGGCTCAATGTCCGAACTGATTTCAGTACTTGAATTTAAGAGAGGCTTACCAGCTTCTGTCTGTTTCTCCCACTGCGAACTGCAGAGAAAAATGCACTCTGTCCCCCACGCTCCACGAGATCATAAAATATATGTTGGTTGCTGGAAAAGTCCTGGGCTCATGGAAAACCTTAAGTACTTGTCAGCGGCGCCATGGCTAATGTCCACACAGCTGTATTGACATTGATTAATCCCTCGCTCACTGATTGAGCCAAGGAGGCCTCCATCTTGTTGCATGGGGTTTGAAGAAATCTCATACTGCATCCGACTATCTATGGTAGTGCCTCCTGGCCACGGCTGATTAGGTCAACGGAGGATAATTTACCCCCTGCTGGCACAGTTGGGGTGAGGGGGCAGCACTACCCACAGCCCGAGCGGAGGAGCTGGCACTGTCTGCGACACTGGAAGAAGGGCTTAGGTGCTGTCTGCAACACTGGGGGGGCAAGGGCACCTCCTGCAACTCCTGGGAGGGGGAGGTGCAAGAACCCCCTGCAACACTGCAATGGATTGGCCTCAGACTTTCTCCGTTACTTGCACTCTCTCCGATAATTGCATGATCACCCTGTTCAGTATCCTCAGCTACCCCAGTACCCCCTCTTACTTCCAGCCTTGTTTACTTTTTCTTCCCTGCATCTCCTTTAATCACTTTTTTTCCTGGAAGATATTTCCCTAAACTCTTCATACACTTAGCAACTGCAGCTTGTCTCGCCCTGCCCCACTACTCACCCTCACATGTACCCATGTTTGTGACCTCTTCCGGTCGCCTTACCAGCCCCTCTACACTTCTCTTCCTACCCCTACCATCCCTCTGTTGTCTGGACTCTTGCTCACCCCGTCATGCCACCCCCCCAGACTGTGCCACTTTCTCCCATTATTCATGTCATGTGTGGGGGGGGGGGGGGGTGCATATCCAGGGGTGGGGCAGGGGTCCCAGGGTCACACTAGCAGCAGATGCGATGCACAATAAATGTCGGCAAAGAGGCGCAAAAGGCCTTAAGATACGAGGGGCTCAGAGAGGCATCCTTTCTATTATAGGACCACACTTCAGTGTGCCCCATGCCCACTCCTGCCCTGCCCTCCCCTCCCCCCTAGGCCCATGCGCTCCTCCATTGTGGGACATCGAGGCTGTCACAGCCTATCTTCAAAGAGGCTGCCAAGAGAATGGGCAGGAAGGAGGCATGAGGGGGAGAGATGTGCGAGTACAAGGATGAGCCAGGCAATGGTGAGTACGAGAACAAGGGGGCAGCGACGAAGAGAAGGATGAATCAGGGCAGGAAGATAACAGAATTGACAAGCAGCAATAGAGAGGTAGAGTAGAGCAAATGAGGATGCGAAGGATGGAAGGAGAGGCGCAGGGCAGACAGAAAGCAGAAGGTATAGGCAGGACGTGAGGTTTAGAGCCGAGTGAAATGAATATGAAGGAAGAGCAGGATGGGAGGAGATGGGCTGTCAAAAAGCAGAAGGAACAGTCAGTAAGACCGTGACAGAGGGGAAGGGACAAGTAGGAAGCGACAGATGGTGCAGGAAAGGTAGGAAGAAGGGGGCATGGAGAGGTAGAACAGAGTAAACAGGCAGCAAGAGCAGGATGAAGGAGGCAGGAAGAAAGCAGAGAACAGGGAGAGAACCAGACTAGTGTACTACTGGTTCGGGACATATGATATGCCATGGATGCACAAAACATGCGTGCGCCTACGTCCCTCGCATGCACACACAGCCTTAGGACAAGATGACGAGTATGGGCCGCGTTTCAGTGCTTCCTGTCATACGACTTGCTGGAGGGTTTCTGACCAAGCAAGCATGGAAGACTGCCCGGCCAGAGGATGTCATGGCTGGGACGGTTTATAAAGTACTCATCTTCATTAGCTCATGCAGTTTGGATAACTGTTCATAGTGTTTGTATTTCATAACTTGAATGAAAAACAATCTGTTCATCCACTTCAGGTTAAATCCACCCCTTAACTTAGCAAATCGTTTGCTTCATTATCAACCACAACTGGCCTATTCTTCTGGTTTAGGGCTTCCTCATCTGGAGGTTCAGCCAACAATTTCCAACTGTTATAATAGACATTGTGGAATGGACCAATTACTGCATGCCAAACGTTCTACACAGTGTGTCCTTGCAAAGTAGTGTACTGGAAAATAAACAGTCGACATGCAACACTGGAGTGTATTCTTCCCGAGGAAGGTAGGTGGGTGGATGAGAAATAGAGGGACGGAGAAGTCTACCCTTACCGCAAATGGAGGATGTTCACTGCAGCTTCACAATGCTTGTCAGAGGAGGTTCATTCTGGCAATAGCTGGGAAATGCCTACGAAACTGTCAAAACTATTTCCTGCAAACACTGCAATCATTTTGTTTATTTTGGGATTTTGTGAAGCGCTGTATGTTCCTGGTGGGACCACTGGAACACAATCACAGGCAATGTGTCAAAGTGGAAGGTCGGCACTGTGTAGTCTAGGCTTTAGGGTGTCTGATCGGTCAGAGAGGTATTAAATCAGATGAATTCTCTGAACCTAGCTAGGAGGTTTTTGGGTCCAAAACCGCAACGAGCTGGGCTATTAATAGGGTTTACTGTTTAAACCAGACTCTGCAGTCCCTCATGTGGATTTGCAATTTTGCACAATTAAAATAACTCCCATCTGAAAATACTGAATTAGGCCTTGAAATCACTCATCTTATCGAGTTCAATCTCACCTTGTTTCCAGAAGCATCTTTTCCCTTCCCTTCTTCCTCTACGTGGAATCGGAGATTTTCCAGAAGAATGACAGTGCCCACGCAGGGATTAGCACAGACCTTCTCCACTTCTGGACCCACACAGTCTTTGAGGAATCGGATGTCCCTAAATGAAATAAAAGTAAACTGGTAACGAAAACTCCTTCACCCAAGGTTCAAATATGAAAGGCTTTCAGTCAGTCACATACTTCCCCAATAAGGTTGTCAGTTCCACAGCTACAGGTGCCAGAGAGTACTTAGGCATCGGAATTCCATCCGGTCGGCCCAGATGACTCATCAGAACCACAGACTTGGCGCCATGGTCCAAACAATACTGGATACTAGGAAGAGCGGCTTTTATTCTGGAACAACAAAAGATTAGAAAAGGACAAGTTGGCAACAAAACACATTTTTATGGCAGATACAGTGAACTATGTAATGGGACAACGTTTGGCACAATTAATTTCCCAAATCAATTATTTGTGCATAAAAGGGGCACTTGTTTAAAATCAGAAATAAATAGATAAAATAGTGTCAATAATCCCTTTACAATCCTCTCACACTCTCTGAAGTAACAGGCTTACGAGCATTTGCCTTATAAAGACACTGCTAGTGTTAAACTGAGCATCAACACGAGACTCGGTGGTAGAAAGGGTGGCTTGAAAGTCTAGTCTTACCTTTGGTTATTTGTGATTAGGTTATCTTTCATGGGAACATTGAAGTCGACCCTGAAGTGAGAAAATAATATAATTATAATAGACAGCCACTACAGCTTGGTTTTGACGAGACTACTAGATTGCAGGAAAACACTAAAATGCAAAAATAAAAGCCCAAGCAATTTGAGGTTCATAAATTGATACTCAAACCAGAGATCCAAACCTACACATATTCCCCCTCATGACATAAAGTGCATTTGCTATTAAAAAAATGCAAAGAGATATATGCATTTAAAAACAAAAAAAAATAAAAAAATAAACACACTCCTCGCATACATCTGCCGGAGCTCTTTTACCAGGATTACATATAACTATCAGAGCATGATCTGCACCCGCTAGAATTTCAACCTACAGCCCAGAGAGAAAATGCTAATTGCTCTGTGGGGGAACGTGTTTTTCGGTAACAACGTTTGCAGTAGATTTGTATAGCAAGCACCATGATGGTTTCTTCTATAGGTTTCAACTCCTTGACGTTTGGATTTGTGAAGCACCGCAGTGATCTGGATTGCATCATTGTTGTATGGAACTATGCATCTATGACACTGTCAATAAGACAAAATGGAAACTAAAATGCTAATTTGATGACCCGACAGACCCTTAATTGGGAACAATATAACGTTTTTAAAATTCTAGTGAACTGTGCTCCAGCAAGAACCACATACAAATCTAAGCCACCATTCAAAAATAGCCCAACAAAATTGCAAAACCTGCAAAGAAATGTTTCTATACACAAATACGATTTGAAGGAGTTGTGCAATACATTAAACGGCTCCATTAATAATGGAGTATCCATTGGGTCGGTCAAACCCTCCTGCAAACAAAACAGGACATTATAACACTTTCTCGGGAACATGCATGTACTGTCTCCATTTGACACAAATCATTCAATTTTTGCATTTAAAACAAACCATGGATGACCCTATATTCTGCATTGAAACAGCAAGAGGCATACGGAATACCTGGGTGGTTAGGGTAAAGCGTATACGTGTCATCTTACATGCATTTCACTTGAATGGATTAGCAAGGGCCATTTTCAACAGTAGGATATGACATGTGTTTCTAGGCGCGACAAGATAAGAAGGGGTAAAACAAAGGGAGGACAAAATAACGATCTTACATTAACGAACTTACTAGGCCTTGTGTCATTCAGATCGCGCAAACGCGGGGAAGAGGGATGGGAGACGTTCCAGTAATACTTAGTACTTTAATAGCACCTAGAAGAATTTAGAGCAATGGAACGTTATGCATTCACTGTAAGCAAATACAAGACTACACTTGTAAAGGCAGGGCCTAGAAGAGCGCACTACAAACATATATAAAGTAACCATAGCACATTGAATATATTAGCTATTGGCAGCGCTCAAGATGGGGAGTAAAATACACTCACTTGAAAATGCTGACTTTGTGATTTAATATCAACATTTTAAATAAAGCTCGATTAAAAAAAACCTAGATTTTAAGGTTGGGCGTAAAAATAGGAAGGACTATTCCAAATGAGTATTTAACAAGCAAGTAAATATATATTAGCTGAAACAAGTAAGTCATGCCCATTAAAAATAATGTTTTACCTCTTTGTATTGGGCATTAACAATAGAGTGCCTTCCTGTGGCTCTGCGTGCACTATTGAGCCAAACAGATCCATGGAGCTGTGTTGGTGAATGTAAAGGGTGTTGATGAATTCAAGGCGGGTGGGCTCCTATGCGCTATGTGTGTTGGGAGCATTTTTTAAGCCCCCCACTTTTAGGGAATAAAAGTGTCCATATGTAGCGCTGGCTTTTGGGATTATAATGTAGCCATTATCAATGAACAGTGACAGGCCTATGTCATATTACAGGAGAACATGCACAAATTCTGTGTTTTGCAGGAAACTTTATGAATACTAGCGAGACCCAGTGATCGGGAAGTACCTTACAATTCGCTTGTAAAATGACAACCAATCCAGGACCCAGGTCACAGAAGCAATTCACAAACACGGCTCAGGAATTACAAAACAACCCAGCGAATAGAAATCTTTTCTTGCTGGTTGCGTCAGAGCACCTGGTCACCAAGGAACTGGAACCCAAGAATAAATGTGAGCCAAAAGAATAATATGCTTTCCTTCAGTGGGAGCCACCAGTCAAGTGTCCAAAAAGAGGAAGAGGTCTCCAGGAAGACAGTGGAACCCCACCAAACAAACCAAGAACGCTAGAACAGCAGGCAGCCAGAAGAACATGGTGCCACAAAGGAAACTATGTTAGAAGTAACTCAGGACGGCCCAGAAGCCCTTCTTGACGACAAGAGCCTCCTTCCACTAGGCTCACAAAGTGGTATTTCTGGAAGATATTGTGGTCCCAGCATGGCGAGGGGGGGTGGGGTCGGGGCGTGATACTAAAAATTGAAACAGCAGAGAGTCATGGAAAAAAGCGTCCAGCATTAGGCTTGCCCCAATCCCAAACACAGTTCCACACACAAACAATAGCTATTGCCAGTCAAGAGCTCTAGGAACTTGCATAAACCACTTCCACTGAAGGTGCAGGGCTTGGCCAGAGCACAGGTCTGTACAACGGCCATTTTACACTTGCCTCATCGTTTTCGCAAACAAAACATTAGCCCAAAATCTAAACGAACAAAATAAAAATGTTTGCCACCAGCCTACTCTCTAAACTCCCCCCCCCCTTTAGGGGCCAGAGGGTGTGATGTGGGCCTGGCAGACAGAAGCAGGTTTGACTAAGGGGGGGGCGGGGTGGATACCTAATGAGGTTAGAGGTGTAAGGAACGCTGCTCATGGGTGGCAGCACAAAGATCTTAGAATCAGTGCTGCTGACAGGGATGTAAGGGAGGATCTCCCTGGAGGTGTAACTGCTGGCGGAGCACCCAGGCAGCAGATACCTTCAGCATTTATTTAATCAGGGTTTTTGAACCAGGTCACAGTCTGGTGATGTTGGAATGGATAAATACTCCAAAGGCACCAACCACACAGCAAGATCCAAACACTAAAAAGCCTTCAGGCTCCTGAACAAATTCGGCAGTGGTCCAAGCCCTTGTGATCTCACAGAGACAAGTGGGGTGCGCTGTATGCCCTCGTTACTAAGCTTCACTAGCCGCACACTGCCCCTCCCCACGCAAAGCAGCCTGCCATGCTGCAACCCACCGCTTTACAGGTGCCTGCTAATGCAACAGTATCTCTGCCAACACTGCTCACTCTTCACTGGCTCCACCATTCCCGACAGGATCATATTCAAAACTGCATGCATCGCCTACAAAGCTGTCTCAAATGGAACACCAACATACATGATGCTAAACTCCACACCTCTTGTAACAAGAGTCAAAGCTAGCCTGCATAGGAACGACTAGAAGAGGCAGTCCTCTTACCACTCCCTGACCATCTGATATGATAGGGTATGCGCTTAATACCCAGAGATTTCTAAGCGCGGACCCAGGATCTAACCTGTGTTGCTCTGTGTCGTTTTGCTTCCAAGGCGAGCACGTTGCCACTGAGCTATCCTCCCAGGACTATCTGGAACTCAATCCCAGCAGAGGCTCGACATGCCCCCACCATCAACCAGCTCCACAAAAAAATGAGGCACTTGCTTAGGACAAACAAAAATCCCTCCACCAAATGTATTATGCTACTGTATAAAATGCAAGCCCAATTCCAGCACCTTCCTGTTGCAAAGCACTCAGTATCTCTGGAGCTGGGTTTGGGCTTTAAGCAATCAAATAAAGTGCTGTATCCTTTCAAGAACCCTACATCTCACTTAGAGTTATGTATTTGGCACATTTACGCCAAAACTAAAAGCAAAATATAATGCTTGATCAGAGTAATGACAGGGATAATCAACACCTGATAAAGTCCCACCTGAAGAACTAAAGCTAAAAGGAACCGATCTGCATCAGGATTTCTTTCCAGTTCCCAAGCCTTCAGTGCACCGCCTGGATTTTGCAACCCAGGGCCCAAATCAGTCATTCTGAAGCAGGACCATATTCTGGTAGGAAACATGTTTTGGCAGGATACAGTTTGCCAACAGGAGCATAGACAATGCACAGCTAGTTTTATTGTGGCCAGAATTTCAGTACTAGTGCGCGAAGACTGTGCACGGATTGTGGTTTGGGATGATGTCGCAGCAACATTTTAGTACTTGTAAACCAATAGACAGCTAATGTTAAGTCCCCCATTTACCCACCTGTGAAGTCATGATACACATATGGCATCTTTCACAACCTCTCAAACATGAGAGGTCTCTTGGCATGCCTCAAATTCAGTACACCCATTTGTTTGATTTGCATCATAAAATGTACCAGTGATCGATTTTGCTAAGTTCATTAAAAAGGCACAGAACCTTGCTGTCTTTGCTTGCTGCAAATAGGCTTAGAAAACATCAGGTCAGGAATAGCTCTCCAATACCAGTCATTCATTTAGGTCAACATGGGAGGGTCTGGGGTGAATATCGAAGCTAGAGCGTGGCAACTTTTTTGTCCCCCCTTTCTTTTTTTAAACAGGCAGTCTAGTCAAAATTCAACACAGCATAGTCATTTAGAACAGTGTGCTCGATCTCTGCACAAATACAAAAGGATAGACTTTAACCATCAGACTAGAAACAAGTCAAGAAAAACCAACTACCTCTGGTAACAAGTTACTGCTAAAGACTACACCTATACAGGCATCAGTAGCACAAAATGCTGAACTGGATGACAAAACAAATTTCTGTCCGCCAAGCTACTGCTTTCTAGACAAAGCACCCTAGAGCCATTTGAAATCACATAGGCTGTAAAATGCATGATCACACCAGAACTATGGCCGCCAAAAGAGTCCATCTTTTCAGCTTGAACGGTACACAAGAGTCCAAGCTACAGTACACATGCAAATCTACTAATAAACCATAATGTGCCACTGCGCTGACAAACTGAACTTTACAATACATACAGCCAAGCTGTATTCGAATTGCGTGGGAGGATAAAGTTAACACATTAAGTCAGCAAAGACATTCTGAATTACAATCAGTAGGAGGGTCATCTGTCCCCCTTGTGTACACATGTAAAACTAATGTCATCCTCTCTAGGCTTAAGGCACGCGTGGACCAACATTTATTAAATGCAAAAACGACCATAAAAAAGGGGTTTGTTAGTTATTAATTTATAATGCGCGCCAGACCCAAAGGTAACCAGGCGCAGCAGAAAAAGAATATGCAAAACTTACAATGTTACAAAAATCTGGAATTTACAATGTTACAGAATTTACAATGGTGCAGAGAAGTAGTTAAGGGCAATTAACATACAGGATGCAAAAGTTTACAGTTTGTGTTTAGGTTATATACAAGTGTTGATTGATTTCTAATAATACATATATATATATATATATATAAAGCTGAGGATACAGAGGGATCTAGGGGTGACTACAAATTATTAGAGTCGATGTGTTTGGTAAAGTTCCTTCTAAAGTGTGAGAATGGTTGGTCTACTCTCAGATTATGTGGCAAAGCATTCCACAGTTTGTCAGCTATCACAGGGAAACTGATGCAGCCAATTTTGGCAAGTTTATATCTAGGTACGTTCAGACAGTTTGAGTTGACAATTCTTGTCAGGTCTGCTAGATATTTCTCTTTATTTTGTCCGTCAAGTAGCTAGGCGCCGCATTATTGAGAGCTTTGTGTGTCAGGGAGATCATTTGTAGATGGATTTTGTCATCCGTAGAAAGCCATTTATATTGGCGTCTAATAGAGGAGATATACTCCTTTTATTTATGCCAAGTGCAGCTCTAAGGGCATTGTTTTGTAGAATTGAGCCTTTGGGTAATGGCTTTGTTGGCACCACTGTAAAGGGCATTACAGTAGTCGAGTCGGGAGAGTATTAAGGCTCTCGCTAGGATCATACAACTGTCATTGGATAGGAAGGGTTTACCTGCTCTTATTAGTTTGCAGGTATAGGCTGTGGTTGATGCTAAGGAGTTGATCTATTTAGTGAATGACATGGTAGAATCAAGGTAAAAACCAAGCGTTTTTAACTTCCCTAGAGACCTTAATGACATTGCCGTCTATACTGAAAGCGGATTAGTCAGGGCCTAATTTGTTGATATTAGCCTGTATTCCGAGAATGATCACCTCTGTCTTATCATTCAGGCATAAACCATGAGATGCCATCCATGCTGGAATGATGATACACTATTTACCAACTCCCTGTCCAAATCATGATCCCCAGAAAGCGGGAGGATATCGGTGTATCATCTGCATAGTTAGTGTAGGTGATACCTAGACGGTCCAAATCATGAAAGAGTTTTGGTGAATATATTGTATAGGGTTGGGGAGACACAAGAGCCCTGGGGGACTCCACATGTGATCGGTGTAGGGTCTGCTGCTGCCGTAGGGGAAAAGACTTGCATAGTTCTCTTGATCAAAAAGGATTCTAGCCATCTAATAGCCTGGGTGGAGAAATGGGTTAATATGAAACCACCACAACAAGAATATTGGCTTCCAGCACAAGCTCAAATGCTAGTAAGTGAATATCGCCTGAAACTTAATTTAGGGAGAGAAAGATACATTACCTTATCTCCCCCCCCTTCCTTTTTTGCTCAAGCACTGTTCATGAAATTTCGAATTTCGTTTTGGAAAATTGCCTATTGCATCTCTCGCTAATCGATGAAATACAGGTGCTGAAGACCTTTGTCCGACCTGCAGGTTTGGCAAAGAAACTCTAGCACAATTCGTATTCTTTTGCTCAGGTCACGGCAGGTAAAGATTGCTCTATGTAAAGCAACTGGTGAGAAAGTAACAACCGATAAGTCAGGGATGCAATTTCTCTTTGTAAGTCTACTGATAAAACATGTACATTCATAGGGCATGGCTCAAAAGGGAAATAATTTTTTTTTATTTTCTTTTTTAAAAACACACTGCAGCCATACATGGCTGCTGTTCATAATGGAGAATGCAAGCGTACGGGATACAGATTAATTCTAAGAATTTTGGTTGACAATATTTTACAATTTATAACTGGCTGGCACCTTTGATTGCAGATTTGCACTTGTTCTGCCTAATACATATTATATTTTATGCATTTCGATACAGTTTTATGGAATGTTTGTTACTCAATTATGTGCAATTGCTGTGAGACGTGTCGAATAAATCAAATACAAATGTATAGAATTATTGAAGACCACCAGGCTGCATGGCTGTACACAGGTGTACTTGCAACCAAAAGTGGCCCTGCAAATTATTTGCAAAGTGGACCCAGGGCACAAAATCTGGACTAGCCGTTGGCTAGCGATAAGTGACTTTTAGCGAGTAAGAAATGGTGTTCAGTGTGTATGTGCAGCATGGAGGTGGACTTCTTTGCTGAGTCAACCGTGTACCTCTATCCTTCCACTCAAGAGTGCTCTTTTGTGGGTGGTTAGTAGTTTGCAAGTTTTTAACCCCTAGTAGAGCCATATTACACCGTGCGAAAAAGCCTAACCCCTACAAGTTGGGTTTGGGCGGGTCTCCCACATGAAAAAAGTAGGTACACAACAGAAACTGCTCTAGCATTTGTTAAGAGTGAGGAACATAAAGGAAGCAATTCTTGTTTATTCATGAAGTGCTCCTCGCCCATAGGTATCTGGGAGCATTACAAGAATATGCACTTTTAGTTACAGTGCAAAGGAATACAGGAGATACAGTAATTACATAGGATACGATACATACAATTTTATACAAGGCGTAATATACAGGAATACAATGGCACTGGAGCCATTTACTAGGTTTATGTTGTGGCCATCTAGCAGGGTGAGAGGACTTGGCGGTGAGCCAGAGTGATGTTTTTTCTGAATTTATAGAAGGATTGGTCTGGTTTTGGGGTGTGGGGGTAAGGAGTTCCAAAGATGGGCAGCCATGACAGGAAATCTGCTTCCACTTGCTTTCTTTAGTTTAAACCTGGGAACTCTCAGGCAGCCTGAATTGATAGTCAGAGTGGGTCGTGTGGAGTTGTTCTTGTAAAGACTGGTAGGGGGGTGTCTGTACTTCCGCTCTCTATATGGTAGAGAGGCACAGCGGACCCCAGCCAAGATTCTCTATAAGGTAGCAATGGACGAGCAATCAAGGCCTAGCTTCTCAGGAGGTGATGAAGGCTGGTTCTTAAGTACAGTGTATTCCCCGAACCCCCACAAAGGAATGTCCACACACTATTACTGAAAACAGTCTTTATATAATTAATATTCAAAGGTATGTACACGATCACAATAACGCACTTTGTACTTGGAAGTCAATAATGATAAATATATACAATTCTAAAGTGGTACCACTAATGTTGTACAATCTCATTAAAGTGCATCAACTGTATGGATAAAATGTCACACAGATTAATAACGAGGAAATTAGCACTATAGATAGGCAGGAACGTAAGATGGTTAAAACAATAGGCAGAATGCTGATCCCTACCACTAGGCACAGTTCTGTGTGGAGATCCCCCCCCCCCCACCTGGGCAACCTGTAAATAAAGATATATAGTACAAGCCCAGTCCATATATTGTCCGATAGTCTTACTTCCTCCTATTAAGATTTTACCCCCCCAATGTACCTGGTGGAGTAGAGGTCTCAGACGATGCTTCGACCGATCCTTCTTGAGTGACTCCCTTTCGTGTAGGAGCCACGGATCGTCGAGAGGGGTCAAGGACCTCGGCGTTCGGTGTCGGGGAAATCGACAGCCCTTCTTGAGTGTCCTCCCTTTAAGGCGGGAGTCACGGGTCGTCGAACGTCCGACGGTGAACAGGTGGAACTACGACAGGGAAGTGACAGCTTCGTTCCTAGCGGTGCTAGTCGACGACAGAGCGTTGGCGTCCTGCAAGGAAGAGGCGTGCAGGGCACCTCGGTGACGATAGTTCTGGACCGCAAAGAGATGATGAAGAACTGTTGCCCAGCAAGGGCGTCGAGTCGTCGGCGTCTTTGTGGTCCTTGGGTGGCGGGAAACCCACCGGTGGATGCTCCTCGGCGCGTCGACGGTTGGGCCTTCTCCAGCGGGAGACAAGCGGATGACGATGCAGACGAGAGCGTCCGATGATCAATGGAAGTTCTTAGGCAAACGGGAGCACGGCGGCTCCGGTCGGTGACGGCGGTCGTCGACAGTGGCGGACAACAGTCCGAGTGCTTCTCCTTGGAGTTCCGCAGCAGTCTCCGTATCGGGTCGGCAGCCTGTCGAAGGTCTGTCTACCAGGGAGCGTTGGCAAAGATCAGCCGTGCACGATGGTCCCTCGTAGCTCGGGAAGAGGGCGCCTTACAAGGTCCTCTATGGGTCAGTCCTTGGAGGCACAGCAGCTTTCAGATTGTGAAGGAGAGCAACAGAAATTCTTCTCGTCCAGCAGGGATTCAAGGTCAAGCGTCAGTTACTCCAGTTACTCGTCGTAGTGGACTTCAGCCTCTGAACACGATTCCTAGCAGTGAGAGGTCCCCAGATATACTGTTGATCTCCCATTCATTCCGCTGGGTCACACTCAAGCATACGGGCATTCATGCAGGCAGGCAATCAGGCACACAAGGTATTCAGGCCATTCACTTCTCTCCAGACACTCACAACAGGTTATGTTTACTGGGACAAGTACCGAGCCATTCAACACTCCAAGCTGCATTCATACCGGTTTCGGGCAGGGTTGTCGCAGTCATTGTGTCAACCACCCGATACTAGACACCCATAACACAGAATGCATATTCGTCACACACTCTATTCACCCAGGACCCACCCACAACATACATCACCGGGAAGGCTCCAGCTAGTCTGGCCGGGCCTTCACAACAACACCATATATGGCACTTCCATCCAACAGCCAGTCAGGGCTTCCCAGGATTTTGGGAAAACTAGGTAATGGGTAATAGAAAGCAAGAGGCCACAGGGGCCATCTTGTTTTCCGTCAGGAATCAACTGATCCCAATGGCAGGGCCGGGGTATCCCAAAATGGAGGATACTCCGCGCACCTGTCGATTTCAGCATGGAGCTGCCACCAGCCCATACCCTGCTCTGTGGGCCACCCAGAGGTGCCCAAAAACATACACTAGGGGCACAGGTTTGTACCCCCACCCATGGGTGCCATAAGGTTATCCCACGGGTCCATTTACCAAACCAAAAGAGAGCTGCACCGCCAGGAGTCCCACATGAACTCCTGCGCGGAAAACACGACAGAACACACGATAAAAAGCAGTAAAGGACAAGGATACGGAGGCCCTGTCCCTCCGATGCATTTCCACCATCACAGTTCTTAATGAATTTTTTGGTGAGGTAATGAGGGGCTGCATTGTTAAGGCATTTGTGCGTCAAGGAGGCTGTTAGAGGACCAGTTCTTGTCCCATCTAGGCACAGATATGTTGTCTTCTAGAGATTCCTAAAGCTGCTCTAAGTGCGTTGTTCTGGAGAACCTGGAGTTTATTGTTATATTTGCTGGCACCTAGGTACAGTGCATTCAAATAGTCAATTTTAGAGAGAATTAGGGCTCTAGCCAGTGCAATACAACTTTTTGTTGAGAGAAAGGGCTTACAGGTGTGAAACATACAAGTGTAAGCTGTTGCCGAGGCTGTGGCATTGACTTGTTTACGCAAACTCAGGGAGGAGTCTAGATAGAAACTCAGGCTTTTTACCTCTTTAACCACCTTGATGTCATTGCCATCAATGCTGAAAGAGCTATGGATTGCCCAGTTTTTTCCGATTGGAGGGTGTAGCTTAGGAGAAGCAGCTCAGTATTCTCATCATTCAGGCACAAGCCATGTGTGGCCATCCAGGCCTGAATGATAGATTATTGACTAAGGCTAGGTTTTTTATTGAGTATGGCTATGTCTTTTTTGTAGTCGCCTGTCATAAGTATGAGGATCTGGGTGTCATCTGTATAGTTGGTGTAGGTGACACCCAGATTGTCTAAGTCATCGAACAAAGGTTTGGTAAACACATTGTACATAGTGGGCAACATGCATGATCCTTGCGGGACTCCAGAGGTTATAGTGATGGGATCAGCTGCTGGTGAAAAGATTCATTGATCCGTTTAATAAAGATTGAATCCATTCCATTGCTTCCTCTGAAAAATGGGCTGCCGATAGATGGTCGACCACCTTGTGGTTGACCAAATCAAACGCAGCTGACAGATCCAGCAGGAGCAAGAGGGCAGGCTTTCCTTTGTCTTTCAGATCATCAATCTGGATCTTCAGGTCAATCAGGGCTGTTTGTGCTGTGTTGAGGCCTGAAGCCAGATTGTCGGAGTCCTAGTAAGTGGTTGGTCTCTAGGTAAAATTGTATCTGTATATAAGATGCTTTATCAATGATCTTTAACAGAAAGGGGACTGTTGTGATGGGTCTAAAATTGGTGGGGATGCAACCCCAGGGTTATTTAAGTTGGTGGGCACAGTGCATGTACGGAAGGGAGCTAGTTCACTGGCAGCTTCTTTAATGTTAGACGCAGGGCAGGAATCTCCTTGGCAATTGGAGGGTTCGTGTGAGGCTATAATGTTTTCCACTTCTAGGGTGAATTTGAAACGATGAGGTTTAGGGAGGGCGGGACAACATTTTGTATTGTTGGTTGGAGTTAGGATTTTTTTGCAGCCATTTTGTTTTGGAGTAGAACGATCTTATTAGCTAATGCATCTTGGATTTTGGTGCTCCAAGTGTTGTCCTTGATGCAGTGGTCTGTTGGAAGGATGGGAGACTCGTTCTTAGTATGGTAAAGAGTTCTCTGGTATTTGAGCTGGCTTTATCAATCCTATCGTTGTAGGGGTCACGTTTAGCTAGAATCATTTATTTTTTGTAGTTGACTGCGATAGTGAGAAGTTTGTCTTTGTTGGCAGGGGTGGGCTTATTTTTCCAGGTCGTTTCACAATGCCTTTTTTCATTACGTAAGGATTTGAGTTTAGGTGTAAACCAAGTGTTCAAATGTGCTTTAGGTTTGCCTCTACCCACTTTGAGGAGGTGCCATTTGGTCTAGGGCTGATGTGATATTATTGTAGAGGTCCACTAATTCTGTCCGGATCCGAGGTGGCCGGTAAAGGATTAAGTAATGGTTGGACAAAAGGTTTCAAATTGTCTACTGTAATATTTGTTACGGATTGGGATGGGGAGCAATAGTGTTTTGTCTCTTTGAAGTGTACAGTCTTTGATGGTGAAGGGGAGTAGGGAGTGGTCAGTCCAAGGATATGGTTCAATGGAGGTTTTGCAATTTAGTTACGCTACCCAGTCCAAGGTTCTTGTCCTCCTTATGAAGCGGGGGAGGAAGAGGTGAAGGATCAGCCCAATCAGAGCTCACTGCTCCGCAAACACTTGCTTGGCAACCAGACAACATAAGGTGGCGGAAAATTTTGGTTTAAAAAAAAAACGTGGGATCTAGGGTACAAATCCAGGTTACCAGCACAAAAGAGACCCATTGTGCAGAGGCCCATCAGGAAATCTCTAGTGTTCCCAGTAATGCCATCTCACCAATGCCAGTAAAGCCACAAAATACAAATAAATGTTCTCAAATGGTTCAGGGATGGGCTTATCCTCCCCTTCCCAGACTTACATTAGACACAGAAACTACCTAGTCAATGGCATAGTATTACTAGCTACAGAGCTCACTAAAAGAAAGCATCATGTTTTAGATGCCTAATGTTCACCTTTATGCAGGGTCATGAAGTCCAAAGAAAATTGGGCATGGTCTAACTAACATTCTTTGGCCTAAATAGGTTCTGGTAGAAAAAAAAAAAAGAAAAAAAGAAAAACCCAACCAGCATGTGATAAGTGAAGAAGTTTGATCAGTCGCTTACTTTGCGAGTACAAACAGTGTTATGCTCATCTCCACAGGGGCGCCGAACGGAGCTGGATGATCTGGTGGTGAGTGGTGTCTTGTACTCCCCTCCGCTACGAAAGCAGGCTTGCCTAGAAAGGTAAATCACAGGTTACCCAACCATGTGGATGAGGGCGACTCCCGCGGAGTCCTCTTGCAACCCCCCGTCCCCCGCTATAGCTCACCTTTGAGTTACGAATAGCGGGCTCTCCGTCCTGCCACTGTTCGCAGGGGTGCGTCGTAGTTCTAGGATCTAGTTACTTCACTGATCCTATTGAAAAATCCAGACAACTGTGACTCTAGGGTAAGTCTTATTCCAAAGATATGGATAGTAATGCAAAAGTTCACTCTGTACCTTTCTTTACAGATTCCCTCTTCGTGCATACGATGGAGCGAGGTTCTTGGTAGCTGGCTTCCCAAGGTAAGATTTGCGCCAGTGCTATGCAAAAGTCTTTCCACCCGATACTGTTTTTCTGCACAACCAACCTGCTGCTTTTATATTCTGCAGGTGCGGAATCTCCTGAATAAAGGCTGCGTGATGAAGAATTGTGAAGATTGCTGCCTTCAGGTGAGAGCTGCCTCGTGCAGGATTATAATTCAGAATGAGGCATTCCCACTGCTCTGCTAACCTGATGTCTTCTTTCTGTTTTACAGATGCAGCATTGCCGGAGCGGCGATCGGAAGATGAAGCGGAGATAGAGTGATGACGTTCCAATGGTTCGCTGGTAAGTATTAGTGCGGCGCTGAACTGCGATGAAGAGCTTGTAGTCTGCAAGGCTAATCTGAGGTTCGTTCCTTTTCAGTTCTGAAGAAGCGTGGACTCCCCAGCGGCCGCAATGAAGAGACTGGTAAGTATCTTGTTCTGCTCTTCTTTGCAGGTAACTCGAGACAACTGGACGGGTGTGGCTGATGGCTGGCCTGGAGCTACAGACACGGTGAACGTTACGCTGCAGGAGTGCAGAATAACGCGAAGCGTGTTCTGCATGAAGAGTGTGGCTTAAATAGTCTTCTGAAAGTAGTCCCAGCAACCACACCCAAGCAAATAGTCCCACAGTAAATAATCCTTTCACCCTGCCTCTTTATTCGTCCGCACGGGGCTCTCTGGGTCTGAAACGTGCCATGTTGGTGATGGCAGTGACGGCGCCAGGACCGAGTCCAGGAAGCCCCTGTAAGATTCCTTGGGACCTTCAAGGCCCCCATGGGACCCAACGCCTTCGGCAGGGTGGTCTGTACCGGATGTTTGCGGGTATGGACAGTGATACAGAGTGATGAAAACAAACCTGCCAGATGAACAAGGTGTACATTTGAACTCTAAGAATAGGAGAAACCCATAAAAAAAACTAGAACATCCTTATACCGTGGAAAGTCTAAGAAAGCAAACTCCTTTGAGCATACAGTACGGTCACTTTAAATTAGTCCAGTCGCAAGACAGAAGTCCATCAATTTCTCACTTGATCGAAAGAGGGAACATCCTCCCCACATAGTGCTCCCCAAACTGATGTTATGCAAATATTAGACAGGATTACACTTCAGGCATCGAAAAAGACGAGCAGGAACTAAAAGCATTCGCAGGGCATCAAGCATCACCCAGTAACCAGGTGACACGTCTTGGGGCAGGTGAAGCACTAGTATATAGCGTGATCGAAGCCAGCTAAAACTAAATGATGCCCATTAGGCTCAAACCCAACATTTTCTGAACATGGATTTTGACGAGGACTAACAGTTGCAGATTCACTTGTATTGCAGTAATTTTTAGAATAAGACAAATGGCTCCTCCAAGAATTGTTGGTGGAGTTGGGAAATGCGGGGAAGAGGCTATTTTAAAACCGTATAGAAACAGTGTTAACTGCATATTCTTTGAGAAATTATGAACTAAACATTTTGTGCAATAGGTGCTTTAACATTTTACAACATCTAGATCGGGGGTGATTAGAGTGAGGTTAGATGTACTTATGCCATGCAAATGCTAGCATACTGCAGGTACATAGGTATAGTGGGTTTTGAAACCCCATGTAAAACCAAAGGTGAACTGTGCCTTGTGAAGAAAAGACTCGTAGCGGGCCGAGCATGTAGCAAAAGTGAGATTGGCCTCGAAAGAAACCACTCCTTGATAGTGCAAGTTAGAACAGGAGAGAAGGAAGGAAAGGGATGTAAGAATAACATTACACAAGCAGCATGATATTGTGCCAAACAGAATCTTGTTAGAAAGGTCTCCATGGGTCGAGGTTGCAGCTTGAAAATACACGAGCTGGGATGTGATGTGGTGAGAGATGACATCATATGAATGAGGGGAAAGTTTAAGAAAACGTACAAAAGTATTTAGATGAAAGAAGGGAATTGAAACGGGAAAAAGGGATGAGTTAAGGGGACTTGGTAGTTAAGTCAGAGCAGGCTGGCGGCTGTGCATGGAATGAAAATTTGCTGAATGCCATGGACTAGGAAGAAGATTCAGCTCAGGGGCAGTACAAGGGTGAGCTGAGGCGTACCTAGCTGCAGGAAAGGCTACTGCTGGCCGTGAGTGTGGGGGCAGAAGAAACCCAAAGGCGAGACGGCCATCTAAAATCAAAGAGGCAAAAAATAATTTGGATAGAGTAGAAAAAATAAATACCTCCTGCAGAATAATTGTCAAAGTGCCGGATTTGACACAAATCAGCATTGCATTACCCTTTAGAGTACCAAAAGATTTATGAAGCAAGCTGCATATAGATTACAAATAGGAGATTTTCCCTTTATTGCAGAGGGTCAGAGTATAAAGAGCCATACAAAGATAGATGCGCAAGGGAGGGAATCACAGAAAGGTGAAAAACAAATGTTTATATATCGTCGTAATAACAAATGAATGCAGAAAACGAACAAATCATGTTTTGAACACCATTAATTGTTGATTTGCACATGTACCTTAAATTAGCAGATTCATATGTCTTGGTATCTATGAAAAACAATTTATGTAACAAAGTTGATTGATTCAAGCCGATGAGATTGCCAGGTACATCTTTTTTGCATCTACAGTACCAAGTCTAATGGTGGATAGCTGAAGGTCCAGAATGAGACCATACGATTAGCAAAGTGGAAGAGATAAGCCACTTCTTCCTACAATATGCACCCAGGCATTGACCCTGAAAGAATCCAGTTAAAGACTAAAAGTAGTGTCCCAAAACACAGTGCATCAATTGCCTTGACCGCAGTTTACTAGGCTTTTTTTGTTTGAAAGATACCATCATGCAAGCCGAGGACGCTGGGTGCATCGCATATACATTTTGGGAGAAATAACCTTCTTTGGCATCAGACCTTTCTAGATTCCTATGCTCTAGAACGGATTACCAGTTACATTCTTTAACATGAACAGAGGCAACACCTGAAGTCAAGCTATAATATAGCTAGACCTAACCTGCCTACAGACAAAGCCTTCCACCCCATCGCTCATCATGTGGCACAAATTATTACTTGAAAGTTTGAGCCCCTGGTCATATCTAGTTCGAATTACAGGTCTTGCTATTCAAAGTATGGGTGTCTTTTACGGAGGAGTTTGAGGCATTCTTGTAGAAGGTCACCCTTCTTAAAACGGTCCAAGAAATCTGTCAGATGAAAAGCTTCTGAACCTTCCATGCCAAGCTGTACATTTCAGTGTTTGCAGAGGTGGGTAAAGTATGTTGCCACACCAGTTGCATCCATCCTGGAAAGTGCCTCCACCTGGAGACCTGATCAAAGTGACAATCTAGAACTTTTGCGTTGTTTCCTGCCAACCACCTCTTTCATTCTCAACAACTGCACCCAATCTCTGGGTTACTTTTGATCACTCCCTTTCCTTCTCCTCACACATTTTAACACTGACCATACTTGGCGTTTCTATCGCTATAACATTTGTTGCGCCCACAACCTTCTCTTAAATCACGTTACTAAAAGTATTAGTTCCTTCATTTTTTCTGGTGTTGGTTATTGTTCAGGAATCCGTTTAGACATCACTCCTCGTCTTACAGCTCTTTCCTCTGTCTAAAACGTATTCTTCTCATCTCCCACCTATTATGTTCCTCCATTTCATCTCTTTGGCACTTATTTTCTCATTTTACTTCCTTTATGTGTGCATGATCTTGCTCCCATATCAAGTTCTCCCTACATTCCCATACTTCTCTTCACTCCCAATCCCTTTATCCCTTTTCTGGTCTTAGACCTCACTGCACCCGTTTTTGCTTTGAGTGAACTCCTTTTCTACCCATTTCCATTTGCTCTTCATCCTCTCGACATCTTTTGCTAGTCTTAAAACTCTCCTGCAGTCTGCCAATACCCAAAGGCATAAACTTACCTCGTCACATACTTCAATATAATTTCACCTTTGCCAGTGTACTGCTTTTCATAACTCCTTGTACATTGCTTTGATGAAAGAGCATTTTAGACCCCTCGTTTTGAATCACTGGCAGATCAGTACTGCGAGAAGGTTCTGTCTCCCTGGTCTACTTTTGGGACCATAGTATTTAAGACCCCTTGTTATTAAAATGGCATATCCTTAGCATTGAAGCCCATCTATTGCCTGAACACCCTTGCCCATTTACCCAGAATGCCCCTTCATAAATCTGCATCCTCTGTTTCTTTTGCAGCGGCAGTTCATAGTTCTGGTCAGTTTGTTTGCATTTTTTTTAATTAAAAGTCTATATTTGGTCAATTGGGCATTCCTTTATTTTGGAACCATTGTATTTAAGTTGTTTGGGTTGCTATGGTGATTACCTCACCCCTCTTGAGGATAAAGCTTGCCCTACCACACAAGGAGAGGGAGATCTACCGTTTGGGCTGTGCCTGATTCAGCTTTAGGATTAGATCTCTGCTGGTGGCAGCGTGCGACCAAGTAGGTGATTTAGCCACTACGCATCCCATACGCCTGCAGAGCAGTAGTCATTTCGTCTCAGACTAAATTTCCACCAAGAACATCTAAGTTTCAGTTAAACAGAAGACAGTCAGGACGACTTGAAAAATATTGAATGTATACAATTTGTTTCCTCTTGTTTACAAGCAACGTGCAGAGCAAATCTGTTACTTCTTGTTTACAAAATTAATCTAGTCCAACTACCGAGCAAACACGTTTCAGCTAAAGGGGTGTATATGCAGTTTAGAAAACTATATGGGTATATCTTATTAATCTAGTCCAACTACCGAGCAAACACGTTCCAGCTAAAGGGGTGCATATGCAAAGTATATGGGTATATCTCTTATTCACTGGACAGTCGAAGCATCTGGAGGAGTTTGTACATGTATTAGCGATATTCCTTACAGTGGACAAAGGATTTTTTTCTTCAAAATGACTGGTCGTTTCTTCGCAGCTATGATAGAGTGAGTATTGTTGTTGCGATCTTTCGTAGTTTACTTTTACCATAAAACCGTTAGATGACACTTTTTAATCCGGATCCAATTTCCATGCAAGCGTGCATTGCAGAGGGTACGAGACTAGGATTCCAAAAACAAATTTCGGGATTTCTTTGAGCGCACCAATTACACACATGCCTATGGAAGGATACTCCTCTTCAGTACAGAGGTCAGTTGAGAAATAACTAGGTAAATATCAAGCTGAAGGTCGTATGACTCTCAGACCATCGAAGGAATGTAAGTATCGAATTGCAGTGTAGGGTGGAGGATGTAAAAAGAGCGAGTGCCCTATAATCTACTGAACAAAGTGGTCCTGACAGGGTGCAGTGAGCAAGCGTCAGTGAAGAAAGCAACATGCATACGCTCACATACGAGATGCACTGCTGCGCCAACCTACAGAATATTGGAACTGGTCCATTATTTCCTTCTAAGAGGCAGATCCGGGCTTGTTTCTGGGCAGGGCCAGACAACAGTAGACACGCTCACTAGGGTGCCAAATACAAGCACCAAATGGGCTTGGTTAATGGGGAAGGAGACGGTAAAGGGTCATTTAAAGGGAGTGCCCATCTTAAAACGGTTATAGAAACAAACACAATGGAGTTCAACAATGAAACACTACAATAAGCGCACTCCATATTTTGATCACCAAGATTTGCTTGCAACCTTCTAGTACTGCCATAGACATTAACAGCACCAATTCGAGGGTGCTAGTTTTGCATCTCGAAATAAAAACGAGAATCTGAACCATCCTCTTTGAAATCTATGAATATTAAATATCGATTTTTTTTTTTAAAGTATGCATGCGACGTTTAAAATAAAACCGAATTGTCAGGCACACAGCCTGCTGGTGTACACACTTTTCCAGTTATGTCGCCTGATTCTAAACACCAAATGGCGCTGCTTGTCCACGGCTGAATGATGAGGTCAGTTGACTCCGCATCATCAAGGGATGAGTGAACGCCAGGAAGCCACGCCTCACTGAGCTACCTCTAGGAAAAAAGGGAATACTCACTCCCTCCCTCAAACCATGTGTAATAGAATCCCACAGGTACCAACTCCGTCACCATCCCACACACACCCCCGCCCCCTGTAACCAGCCTCCGCACCAAGCGCCTCGCGCCGCAGCACCCATCCTCAAAGCGCCTAGAACCAGCCTCTCTGCGCTCGCAGCCTCAGCAGCAAGAAACCATATATCCACCCAACACACAGCAGACAGACATGCACCCGCTCTCGGGCGCCCCTGGGAAAAACGCGCCCCCTTTTTTCCGCTCGCACAGCAGGACGCCAGTAACCCACCTCATCACCACCCTCTTGTCCTTGACGTCCACCTTGTCCAGGGTCAGCTTGTTGGAGAGAGACATGTTGGCTGTGATGGAGCCCGGCTGCTTCGCTGGAGACCTGTGCCCTACGCCCTTCCTTCCCTGAGCCGACTGCACCAGCCTCTTCCTCACAGGTCACCTTAAGAGAATTAGGAAACCCTCTGGCCATCCAGAGCACGCCTCCCGACCTCTCCTATTGGGTATTGCATTGACAGCGTTAAACGCCATAGAGCCTTTGATTGGGTGACGCTTCAATCAATAGTAATGGCGAGGCAAGGGAATGGAAGAGCTGGATAGGTTGGGTCTTCTATTGCATCACAGCTGCTGCTGCTGTCACGTTCGGCACGCAGCTAGCGGCTCGATCTATGAATGGACCTGCCCCATGGCAGTAGAAATAGGACACTCTGAGGTTCTGTCTACGAGTATGCCTATTACTCAGCGAGGAATGAGGCCATTTTAAAAACGGAGTTGAGGTTTTTGCCTTCTTCCATAACGGCAATCCTGCGAAAAAAAACGGTCTTGCCTCCAGTGATATCGAACCTTTCCACGAAACCGTGATCTCCCTACCCCCACAGAAATCTTTTAAAAAGTTTTTATAATATATATACCCCCAAGCAGAATATAGCGCATGGTAATATGGGGGAGGTGGTCAATATATAAAAGTACTTTTGTATATGGGAATACACATTTTCCATGCTAGTGTTTTTGGAAATGCTTCATTTCATTAAAGACAGAGTTTTAGTATTTTGTTTCCTCTGAAAGCTACCACTTTTCGGTGAAGATGCGGACGCTGCGGTTTCGCATAAACCCTTTCTACTGAACTGCAAGCAGCTAAGATTAAAAGCATAGCTCTCAACTCACCCGCCTTGTAAAGGGCTGACTCACCCGCCAAGCCTCCTGCACGCCCATTCATTCCAATGGGTGTCTCACCCACCAAAAACAAAATCGTGTGTTTCCCCCGCCTTTGTGACACAAATGGTTGAGAACTATGTTAAAAGGTTAACTTGAAAAAAAAACAGGTACATCACCCAGTGTGGCTCTGGCCCTCTAAGAGTATGCACGCGACTGAGTGATGTCTCACTCCGTCGAGTGCCTGTATTAATCAACGGGGCGTTCCCGGCGGCGCCAGAGCCACCGGGGAGGCCGCACCAGCAACACTGTGTCTGTGTGTGTGTGTCCGGAGATGTGGGGGCTCACGGGGCGTATCACTGGGAGAGACCGTTAACAGTGGTGACGAGCTGGATGAGGTACCCGGGAGAGGCGGTGACTTTCACTTATACGCGAACGATCCGATGTGAAGCACACTTTGCGAAACATGCTGCGGAGAGGAGAAGAATCTACGTGGTCGGCAGCCATCTTTGATAACAGGCCCTGGGAGGTCGCAGCTTCATTCTGAAGCGACGGTGAGCCAGCCAGGCTACATGTTTGGACACTCTTGTGGCGGACAGCCACAGGATGCACTACATGTGCTTTTTGGAGTGATTTATTGGCATTTTCACTGTTTTTTATCGAGTGTTTGGGTGTGGAGCTAGGGAAGGCCTACTGTTGTGTGCACACCCTGGGCCCACCTGCTCAATTTTTGGAACCTCTACATTGCCTGCCATCTGGCATCTGCCCTGCCATACTGAGGGACATTGTGACTGTGGGAAATACTGATCCTGGAAGCTACTGGCTACATCTGGTGCCTGTCAACCACCTAAGGCCTGCCCAGGCCCATCTGTGATGGAGGTAGTGGTGAGTTACAGCCCCTCTTATTTTACTATATCTGGGGTGCCTGTGCACGCGCCACCATGGACGCTGGCCAAGATGCAGCTGACGACCAACAGCAAGCCCCTCCAGTAGTGGGCCAACAGCCACCGCCAGCACTACCACCAAGACCACTGCTAAAACCACCTGGTGCCCTACAGCCAATGCCTGAGTTTGACATCTCAGGCGCACCATCAAGTCTGAGACCAAGGTGGAAAATGTGGATGGACAGGCTAGAAATGTACTTTATAGCCACCATGGAGACTAGCGATGACAGTAAGGTGGCCACCCTCTTGTAATGCGCCGGCTCGGCAGTACATAAGGTGTTCCTGTCCCTCCAACTGGCAAATGAGTATTATGCGGCGGCCAAAGACGCTCTCCACAATCATTTTCTACCCATGGAAAATGCTGATTATGAACGGTTCCTCATGGGCGCAGCCCGCCAAAAGGACGATGAGACACTAGACATATTTTATGGGAGGCTGCGCAGACTGGCGGAATGACCCTGAGACGATGATACGGAACCAACTCCTCCAGGGGTGTGTGTCTGGCAAGTTATGCCGCCAGATCCTGAGGGAGCCAGGCATCACCCTCCCCCGCATTCTGGAATTGGAAAGGTGCCACAAGGTCTCTGAACTGCGGGCGACCCGAATGGAGGCAGGAGTGCGCCCCGGCAAGGTGGAGGACATCTGTGCCATCGGCAGAGGCCAAGGGTCTAGATGCCCAGCAGGCAACCAAGGTTTAAGAGGGCAGTCATCGGCCAACTCATGCCTGAAGTGCAGGTACGACCTCCCGCATCCTGCAGAATGCCCAGCCAGTGGAAAGACATGTGGCCGGTGTGGAGGTGCTGATCACTACGCCCGCATTTGTAAAGCTGTGGCACTGATAATCGTTCCAAGAGGGCCGGTTCGGGCGGACTTCTTCCGCCAACAGAGATCGTCAAATGTGGCTCAGGTGGACAAAGGGGACTTAGGATATGGTCCGGAAGGTGAAGAAGAAGAAGAAGAAAATGTCTTCTTCGTATCTAGTGTGGGTGTCCTGAGGTCTTACTCCAAGCGACAACCCAGATGTAATGTGTCGGTTAATGGGGACTCTATACCAATGCTTGTGGACACTGGAGCATCTGTCAATGTAATGGCCAGGGAACATTATGACACCATGCAGTCCCCACCTTGCCTGTCCACTCCCAAGGCGCGCATCTTCACGTTCGGTGTGGAGCAGCCCATTCCTGTGGACGGCGCATTCATCGCAGATGTGAAGTAAGGTGGAACCAAAATCTGGGCCAGGTTCTACGTCACACCAGTGAGTAACAACACCTTACTGTGCTGTGCTGCGACAGAGGCTCTAGGCATCGTGACATTTGCGTACTCCATGGATGACATCCAGGTGCTGCTGGGCAAACATTCCCCTCTGTTTGAGGGTATAGGGCAGGTGGCTGGTGAACCTGCCCGGCTACACATTGACAAATCGATCCAGCCAGTGGCACTCAAACATCGGCGGGTGCCATTCCACCTCAGAGACCTTTTGGAACAAGAACTAAACAACCTTGTAAAGCTGGACATAATCGAAAAGGCAGAGGGCCCCACCCCATGGGTGTCCCCGATTGTGATTGCCCGGAAACCCAAACAGCCGGATTCAGTGAGAATCTGTGTGGATATGCGCCTGCCCAACAAGGCGATAAAGCGGGAGAGGCACTTAACCCCCACAATTGATGACATTATAACTGAACTGCAGGGTGCAAGGTTCTTTTCCAAACTGGACCTCAGGGCCGGGTACCATCAGGTGGTGCTCCACCCCGAGTCGCGATACATCACTGGCTTCACCCCTCACCGGGGGCTGTATAGATATAAAAGACTCAGCTTTGGGGTGAGTTCGGTGGCAGAAGTCTTCCAAAATATTATCAGAGGGACCCTCGCAGACCTGGAAGGGGTGCTTAACATCAGTGATGATATCCTGGTGTTCGCGAGGTCAGTGGTGGAACATCTGGCCCGTCTGGCAAAGACATTTGACCGCCTGCGCTCTTTGGGACTCACACTGCACAGGGACAAGTGCAAATTTCTCAAGACCACAATAGAATGTTTCGGCTTTGTCTTCAAGGCGGATAGGTTGTCCCCTGATCCGCGCAAGGTAAGAGACATTCAGGAGGCCAGGCCGCAAGAAAATGTGGCTGAGGTGAGGAGCTTCCTGGGAATGGTAACATACTGTGTCCGGTTCATTCGGAACCTGGCGTCCCGTTCTGAGCCACTCCGGACACTCACCAGGAAAGACGTCGTCTGGCAGTGGGGGCCGCTAGAACAAGCTGCCTTCGATGACATCAAGGGTGCCCTCGCTGCCCAGGACACCATGGCGTTCTTCGATCCGGTGTTACAGACAGAAATCATCGTGGATGCCAGCCCCTGCGGCCTCGGAGCGGTCCTCAGTGGGGGCTGAAGAAGAGGTCCGCCCGATAGCGTATGCCAGCAAGGCACTGTCAGAGACGGAGCAGCGGTATTCGCAAATTGAACGGGAGGCACTGGCTGTGCTGTGGGGCTGCAGACATTTCCGACTGTATGTCCTGGGGAGGCCGGTGATAGTGGTCACTGACCACAAGCCCCTACTTCCCATCCTAGCGGGCTCATCTTCCAAACCTCCTGTGAGAATTGAACGTTGGATGCTGTAACTCCTGGAATATGGCGTGTCACTGGTCTACCGCCCGGGCAGCAACAACGCTGCAGACTACCTCTCCAGACACCCGAGAGGGGGTGATCAGCCATCCACATGCGCAGAGGAGGCGGATGAGCACATACGGCTGGTGGTCGAGGTGGCCACACCGAACTCTGTGCCAATGGAAGAACTGGAAATGGCCTTGCTGGCTGATGAGTGCTTCGGAATCCTGAAGGCGGACATGGAACACGGGGCCTGGAGGACTGTGATGGAGTCCCTGGCCCGGAGAACAAACGAGGCAAAGGTGGCCCTGGAACAACTCTGTCGGGTCCGAGAGGAACTGGCATTTTCGGACGCAGGACTGCTACTAAGAGGGGACAGAATAGTGGTCCCACAGGCCAATGTGCAACAAATCATCACCCTGGCACACCAAGGACACCAAGGAGCACCCAAGACGAAGGCCCGCCTCTGGCAGAAAGTGTGATTCCCCGTGTTAGAGAGGAGAGTGGAGGAATTTGTGGCCTCCTGTGTGTGGTGCCAGGCAGCCTCACCAGCGCTGCATGAGCCAACCATCAAGACAATGCCCAGAGGGACAGGGCTGTGGGAAGTGGTCCACGGAGACTTCGGGTCCACGACCAGGGTCACTCACTTCCTTGTGGTGGTTGATCAGTGGTCCCGATACCCGGAGGTGGAATTCGTGGAGTCGGTGGCGTTTGAGAGAGTGGTGGTGGCATTGGAGAAAATCTTCACCACCCATGGATTGCCAAAGGTACTATGATCCGATAACGGTGCCCCGTTCCAGGGCGAGAGATTTGCGGACATCATGAAGGGGTATGACATCCACCATAGGAAGGTCACTCAGCTGTGGCCAAGAGCAAACGGAGAAGCGAAGCGGATGATGCGCTAAACAAAGTATTCCGGATCACACAAGGCAAAGGAGAGTGCCTACAAAGAGCACTATATGTGTTCCTGCGGGGGTACAGGGCCACCCCACACTCATCTACGGGGGTGGCGCCAGTGGAGGCGCTGTTCCAGCGGTGCCCAAGGGACATTATACCGGAGGTGGCGGAGCGAGAACCGGCTGTCATCAACAATGAGCAGGTGGAAGAGGAGCGAAGGGCACGGACAGAAATGGAGAACACCCGGCGGGGTCTAAGACCACCAAGACACGCCCCCGGGGATGAAGTTCTGGTGAGAAACCACCACCCTCAAGGCAAGCTCTCCCTCACATACGAGCTGGCTCTGTTGGACATGGTGGCAGTCAAGGGGTCGATGGTGACCGCATCCGATGGAACAGCGACTGTTACCAGGAATGCCAGCTTCTTTAAGAGACTGGGGGAGCCCAGGGCAGAGACTATGGCGACATGGACTTGGAGGAGGTGCCAGACGAAGGAGGTGGGCCTTCAGTCCACATGGAGTCCCCGACCCGCGACGTACATGGCGAAGGAACACCAACCGGAGAGACCGGCAGGAGGTACCCCCTGAGGACAGGGCGAGGGAAACCTGCCCGTCTTATGGACTAAGCGATGGTCGTCAGATTGTCGAGATCCCGGAGCCTGTGGAGGATGCTGCCACCTGGGGACCCAGGGTGGGCATCATTAAAGGGGATTCTGGGGAAATGTTGACATTTGTGTCCTGTGATGTTTTATAGATAGGTCCTCCTTTTCAGTTGTTTGTTGTTATGGAAAAGGAGGAGTGTGGCACTGGCCCTTTAAGGGCGCGCACATGAAGGAGTGACGTCTCACTCCATTGCATGCCTGTGTAAATAAACGGGGCGTTCCCGGCAGCGTCAGAGCCACCGGGGAGCCCGCACCAGCAACACTGTGTCTGTGTGTATGTGTCTGGGGGTGGGAGTGTGGGGGGCCACGGGGCGTATCACTGGGAGAGACCGTTAACACCCAGTACGCATACATGCCAACATTCCAAAGCACATGGTGTTAAATGGATGCAATTGTTAAATGGATGCAGGCGAGATGAAACATTTAACCACAGTAATAATATGACAGGATCAATGAAACGCGTAGGCAGCAGCTTGGCATGTAATCTCTTTAATCATCAAGCGAGAATTGGCGCAAAGGCGGGTGGTCCACCTACCATAACACGTGGGCTGCAACCCATGACACAACTGAAAGGGGGCAGCGTCTCCCTATACAACATGAATAACAGGGTGAGGACACTACATCTCCGCCTTGCTTAACAAGAAATGCAGGACTTCAGTTCATTTCTTCAATCCAGCAAGAAGGCTTGCGAACCACCCTTCGAGAAGAGCTATGCAGGTAGGGCGTGTCTTCTGCATGGCAGTCACTGTCATCGGCGTCCATGTCCCCTTCTCTGTATTCAGAGTCCAAGTCAGACGAGTCTTCGCTGTCTGTGGTGGTGTTGTTCTCCTGGTGCTCTTCACCGTCAAATGTCCGAAGGAATGAAGAGTTTCTGGTGACAGTGCCATTGGGGCTGGCGCTGTTATCATGGACCCTTGTACGTGAGTCACAGTCATTGGCTCTGCCTTAAAAGTGGGGACCTCTTTAGAATCTTGGGTTTGCCGAACTAGCACCTGATCACCTATTTGGAAATTGCTGGCCTTTGCTTTCCTTCTGTGGTCAACATAGTCCTTCATTTTGCTCTTGCTCTCCTTGTCTGTGGTCCAGGCCATGTCAGCACACTCAGCAGAGAGAGAAATGTTGGGATTGTACGGCAGTGTGGTTCTTATGACTCGTCCAAACATTAGAGCTAACGGACACGTTCCCGTAGAGCAGTGTGGCGTGTTTTTGTAGGCGCGGAACAAAGTGCATATTGTCTGCATGAAGGATCCCTTAGTGATTGAGCATACCTGTAGAGTGTGTTTTAGGTTGCCCATAAATCTCTCCACTGTGCCGTTTGCTTGCGGCCACAGGGGTGTGACCTTCCGATGTTGGAACCCGAGGTGTTCAGCAAACATTGCAAAATCATGTCCGCTGAAGGAGGGTCCATTATCGGACTTCAAGATGGAGGGAATTCCATAGTCAGAAAATGTTTTGTCTAATGCCGGTATCACCGCCTGGGCACTAGTCGAATGAATTACTGTCCCACACCATTTGGTTTTGAATGGCCAAAAATGGTGGAAATATATCTCTGCTCCCCTTACGGGTGAGGGACATGCTTCCCCTAGCAAAGAAGCATCTGAGGCCACCAAAGGTTTAATAGAATCACAAGATAATCCATTATTTGACCATTCAGAGGTAAACCATCCGAGGTCCAGGTAATTAACCCCTTTGGCCCATGTGGCAAAATATTTAGATGCACGGTTGAGAAAACCCCTTTGAAAAGAAGAAAAAATAAACGTAGGTATGAGTGCCCTCGACCTGCTACAACACATAAAGCCACTCTTACACCAGACTAAGATTCCCAATTAGTTAAGTTTCTTGCAAAGTCTGGTAAAGATCCTAAAAAGCTTTGCTTGTGTCAGGACAAAGTATTGGATATTTTGGGGCCTCTACCAACTGTGAGGAATCTGATGGCGTCCTCACTTCTTTCCCCAACATATCCTCCTCCCCGGTGGCCAGGGAAAGGCCGTCACTTTTGGATCCTGACCCTGGTTGTGGATATGCGAGGGAGAATCACCTGGGTGGAGGAGACTTGGGGAGTGGGGATGAGGCACCTTTGGGTGAGACATTTCCAATGAGACTAATATTCCCCAGGTCTTTGTAGATTATTATCAATCTCTTCTATATTTTCCTAGAAAACCTTCTCCCAACACACACCACTTAAGTACTGAGACAAGGAGGCCACCATTAACACAGAAGACAGACTGGAGGAAGAAACATGAACAGTCTAGTTGTTGGACTCATTATCATGGAGCCAGGAACATCAAAACAGGCTCTGCTGAGAGTTTCAGAAAGCGACATGGCAAGCGCGAAGGAGAATTCCAGGGTAGAAGTCGTGGCAGCGAGAAGGCCCCTTCCCGAGATTCTGGGCGGCTTATGGAGTGTGGTCCGGTGCATCGGGTGAGAGTGGCTCGTTGGCAGGCTGAGGTTGAGCGGAGAACAGTGTGTGGCACAGAGTGAAGCAACCAGGAGTGTTGGAGAGAATCCCAAATGCTCACAGGTGCAGACCCGCTGACTGCAGCTGACCAGAGCTCCACTGTAAGCATCAGGGAAGCGATCAAGAGTTTGAGAACGCAGTAAGCCAAAGGGAACCAGTGCGAGAAGATCGTGAACAGAGGCTCATCTCTGAAAAGCCACATACAGTAGAAATCCTCTGACCGTGAGAAAGCCGATGAGTCTGCCTGGGTGGAAAGGGGGCCCGGACACGGTGGATGGATGGTTTAAGGCCAGAGGCATTTGATTTTGAATATCTGAATTAAATATAAGCAAAGTACCATTGAAGCACCGCTTTGCCCGCTCGTTATCTTCTATTGAAGTTGGACTTTGGACTTTAACTATCTGTCCTGTCAATCTTGTGATCATCACATTGTGTGACTCCGCCCACTTTTACAGACGTTTTCAAAAAGGCGTCCCGGCGTGCACCAGCGCGCACTGTCACAACTCGACCCTGGTCACTGTGGGGAAGATGGAGGTTTACTTAGGTATTCTCGCGGTCCTTTTACCGTTCTAGTCTTTCTGGTCTTTTCCCTTTAAAAGGTAACCACGCCCACAACGCCGTGCGTTGCAACTCGCTTGTCAGCCTTTCGCTAACTTCGCCTGCAGTGCCGCTTTTCGTGCTTGGTCCTCGACCCTTTTCCCCTTTGTACTTGCCCGCTTCGGCTCCCTGGTTTTTTGTGCTGTCCTTCTCTTGGCCTTTCTGTCCGCTTCCTCGTACCAGCCTCTCTCCCCTCTGAGCTGGGTTTTCAGTCTGTTTCTCCCTTCCGTGATCCTTCGCCACTGCCTCCCGCTCACTCTCTCCCTCTCTCTCTCGTTCCTTCTCATTCTGACTATCTCTCTCTTTCCCTTCTTTCCCGGTTGTCTATCTCTCGCACTTTCCCTTTCATTTCTGTTCACTCTCTCATTCCTTCCCCTCTCTCTCGCATTCCTGTACTAGCTCTCCCACTCTCTCCTACTTACCCCTTAGTAGCTGAATTCCTTCCCACCTGACTGCACTTGTGAAGCCTCCGCTTCTCCTTACCTTGTATGCAGAGGATTTTCCTCCAATCCTTTCCGACATCAGCATACCTCGTCCTGTATTACTTGGACATAAGAACTGTTGCTGCTTTACAATTCATCGGCCTCCTCCACTTCCAACACTCTCCCAACCTGCAAGGACTCATCATCAAACAGGGTTTTTTCTGCCATCACAGGCTTTTTCCCTGGCATCAAGAGACTGGCTCCCCTGGGTCCACCTGACAGCTTGATCTCACCACTGTCAGGGTGGCCTCAAGCGGAGACCGTCCCGACCCCTACGATCGTAAGAAGGACAAGAGGGAGAAGAAGGAAAGGAAGGGAAGTAAGGGTTCCAAGACGGACGAAGATCCGGATGTGATCAAGAAGGAGAGGAGTAGAAGACCTAAGAATTTTATCCAGGAGGATTCCTCTAAGGAGTCAGGTGAGGAGTCATCGGGGGTGGTAGTTTCCGATTCTGACAGTTTGCAACGCCAACAAGTCAACATGGCCTCCTTGGAACAGCTCCAGGAGATGGTGGCTGCTGTCCAAGGCCTTCAGACTGAGGTGCAGAATCTCCGAACCGAAAATGTCAGTCTACGACAACAGATAGCAGTACGAGATGATACTCGGGGCGACTTGCCTCCACAGTCGTTCTCTTTTGGCAAATATGATGGAAATCCAAAGCAATTGAAGGAATTCTTGGATGCTTGCATGGTCTATTTCACTTTTAGACCTAAGGCTTACGAACTAGACAGGTCCAAGGTTGGTTTCCTTGTTTCTAATCTCGTCGGAAACGCCTTGGCTTGGGCCACCCCGTTAATATCCCAATCCGACCCAGCAGTCAACGATTATCCCGAGTTTATCCAGCTGATGATATCCAGATTCGACAGACATGAGGTTCAGTTTTCTTCTTACGAAGCCCTCTTGGACATTCGTCAAGGGAATCTAGATGTTCAAACCTATGCTTCCACCTTCATAAGACTGGCAAAGGATGCAGGATGGCCCGACTCTGCTCAACAAACCCTCTTTCGCCGGGGGCTCCATGACGACCTCAAAGACGAGCTAGCCAGAGTGGCCCGTCCGGCCTCCTTCCAAGAACTAGTGACTCTGACTCTTCAGCTGGAATACCGACTTCTAGAGCAAAGACAGGAAAGAAGGAGGTTCCGAAACCTTCCTTCGGCAAGTTCAACTCCAGTTCCTCTACCAACTAGGAGCCAGGCTGAAGAACCGATGCAGATCGGAACTACTAGAGGCCCCCTAACTCCAGAGGAGAGAAAGAGACGCAGAGATCTGGGTCTCTGCATGTACTGTGGATCTTCTAAGCATTTGCTCCGGAACTGTCCAGAGGTACCTCCAAGACGTTCGGGAAACGCTGCTCCCCGGTCATAAGCAGGGATAAGAACCGGGCAGAGGCGATCAATCCCTGTAACCTTTCTTGTCAGAGAGCTACAGGAGAAGATAACAGACTGTTGGTGTTTACCATACATCTCACTTTCGAGTCCCACTATTGAGGTCTTGGCTATGTTAGACTGTGGTGCAGCAGGTAATTTCATCGATATCCAGTGGGCACAAGATCAGGGGGTGCCTTTTCTTCAAAAGAGCTGTTCATTACCCCTAGAAGGAGTGGATGGAACCCCACTCTCCTCCGGGCCCATTGTACAGGAAACCATACCCGCTACTATGCTACTTTTTCAACACCAAGAACAGATAGTTTTTCGATGTGATAAGAGCTGCTCACTTCCCAATTATATTGGGAATACCATGGCTACGTAAGCATAATCCTACTATAGACTGGTCTGCCAACACTATATGCTTTTCATCTTCTTTCTGTACTTCTTCCTGCCTTCTTCAGACCAATCCGGTTCCTGTCCGCCTCTCTGGTGCAGATGGTACCACTCCGTTATCAACAATACGCCGAACTATTTAAGGACGAATTACCACGCTCCTTACCTCCTCATCGACCTGAAGACTGCTCCATTGAGTTAAAGCCAGGTGCTTCCATTCCTTTCGGCCAAATGTACCCCATGTCTCTTCCAGAAAGAAGGGCCCTCAAGGAATATCTGGACGCAAACCTCCAGAACGGTCTCATCAGAAAGTCACGCTCCTCTGCCGGTGCCTCAATGTTCTTTGTACCCAAGAAAGGAACCTCCGAATTGAGACCGTGTATTGACTATCGAGGTTTGAACTGTATGACTATAAGAGACAGATATCCCATGCCTCTTATTAAGGAAGTACTGGAAGCAGTTGAAGGGGCTAACATTTTTACCAAACTCGACCTTCGAGGTGCTTATCATTTGTTGAGAATCAAAGAAGGGGATGAGTGAAAAACCGCCTTCAGAACTCCTCTGGGACACTTTGAATATCGAGTGATGCCCTTCGGACTGGTAAACGCCCCGGCGGTGTTCCAACGGTTTGTGGACAAGATATTCTCTGACCTGCTATACTCTTTTGTGGTAGTCTATCTTGACGACATTCTTATCTTCTCTTCATCTCCGGCCGAACACCACAGACACGTAGAGCAGGTGTTAAGGAGACTACAAGAGAACCACCTATTGTTAAAACCAGAAAAGTGCATCTTTGAGACCTCTTCTGTTCCCTACCTAGGCTTTATTCTCTCCAAAGAAGGAATCCAGATGGATCCCGAGAAGGTGAAGGCGGTACTACAATGGCCCACTCCCAGCAGCCCTAAGGATATACAGAGGTTCTTGGGTCTTGCTAATTTTTACAGAGGCTTTATCCCTAATTTTTCAGAAATTGTGCTACCCATTACCAATCTTCTGAAGAAGGGTCAAGAATTTGTATGGGACTCGAAGGCAGATCAAGCTTTCCAGTTACTCAAGAAGGCCTTCACCACTGCTCCCATCCTCATTCAACCTAACCAGTCCCTTCCTTTTGTGGTTGAAACGGATGCCTCTGGAGGTGCCATAGGGGCAGCCTTACTACAATCTGGTAAGGACGATATCGAACACCCGGTGGCTTACTACTCCCGGACACTTACTCCGAGTGAAAGAAACTACTCGGTATTGGAATGGGAATTACTGGCCATCCGCCAGGCATGTGTCGAGTGGAGACATCTGTTACAGGGGGCGGCTCATCCTTTTTTGGTGAGAACTGATCATAGGAACCTTAAGATACTCCAACAAATGGAGTGTCGCAATTCCAGACATGCCCGGTGGGCCTATTTTTTCTCCCAATTCGACTTTGACATCACGTATCTTCCAGGGAAGGAGAACGTGTTGGCTGATGCCTTATCCCGGAGCCTAGGAGATGTTTGCCTAGAAGATGGACACCAACCCGAAGAGATTCTTTCGGGAAACAGAATTTTAGGGGCGGTCAATTCATTTCTTCAAGAGGTTGAACGAACAACTAGTTTGACCCAGATACCCAACGATTATCTGTCTTCATTGGAGAAAAGAGGGACATTGTATTTCTACAAAGACACGCTGTATCTTCCGACTAAAGAGCTTCAAATTCAAGCCATGTCTTGGTGTCACGATCAACCTTCTGCTGGTCACAAGGGGCAAGGAGCCACAGCCAATTTGGTATCTAGGTATTTTTGGTGGCCCACTTTAGCCAAGGATGTTAAGGCTTATGTAGCCGCATGTCCTATTTGCGCCTCCAATAAATCCTCTACTCATCGCCCTCTGGGTCTCCTTCAACAAGGACCTTTGCCAACACGTCCTTGTGAACACATTTCTACTGATTTTATCGTAGATCTTCCTCTCTCTATGGGTTCTACCGCCATCATGGTTACGGTAGATTCCTTGAGTAAGATGGCTCACTTTTCTCCTCTTTCAGGCCTACCTTCGGCTCCGGAAGTCGCTGATGTTTTTCTGAGAGATGTGGTTAGGCTTCACGGTCTACCCCAGACTATTGTTTCCGACAGAGGGTCTCAATTCACTTCTTGATTCTGGTCTACACTGTGCAAGACGCTGGTTACATCCAGGAAAGTTTTCTGCCAGATTTATTGGGCCTTTCCCCATTTCTGCTCAGATCAATCCGGTGACCTTTCGCTTGAAACTTCCTCACAGTATGAAGCGCATTCATCCTGTGTTCCACACGTCCCTTCTCAAGGCCTACCTATCAGATCCGCATGGTCGGACAATGCCCCGCTCATCTTATCCCGATAATCCAGAACCAGAGGAATACGAGGTGGAGAGGCTGGTGGATTCTCGCTACAGACATGGTATTGTTCAGTACCTGGTACATTGGAAGGATTACTCAGCTGCAGAGCGTACCTGGGAACCTAGAAGCCACATTCATGCCCCTCGCTTGCTACGTCTTTTTCACCGCCTCCATCCGGGTAAGCACGGGGGAACCCGGATGAAAAGGGGGCATACTGTCACAACTCGACCCTGGTCACTGTGGGGAAGATGGAGGCTTACTTAGGTATTCTCGCGGTCCTTTTACCGTTCTAGTCTTTCTGGTCTTTTCCCTTTAAAAGGTAACCACACCCACAAAGCTGTGCGTTGCAACTCGCTTGTCAGCCTTTCGCTAACTTCGCCTGCAGTGCCGCTTTTCGTGCTTGGTCTTCAACCCTTTTCCCCTTTGTACTTGCCCGCTTCGGCTCCCTGTTTTTTTGTGCTGTCCTTCTCTTGGCCTTTCTGTCCGCTTCCTCCTACCAGCCTCTCTCCCCTCTGAGCTGGGTTTCCAGTCCGTTTCTCCCTTCCGTGATCCTTCGCTACTGCCTCCCGCTCTCTCTCTCTCTCTCTCTCTCTCTCTCTCTCTCTCTCTCTCGCCCGATTCCTTACTCGCGTTCTCCCGCTTTCGCTCCCGCTCACTCTCTCCCTCTCTCTCTCGTTCCTTCTCATTCTGACTATCTCTCTCTTTCCCTTCTTTCCCGGTTGTCTATCTCTCGCACTTTCCCTTTCACTTCTGTTCACTCTCTCATTCCTTCCCCTCTCTCTCGCACTCCTGTACTAGCTCTCCCACTCTCTCCTACTTACCCCTTAGTAGCTGAATTCCTTCCCACCTGACTGCACTTGTGAAGCCTCTGCTTCTCCTTACCTTGTACGCAGAGGATTTTCCTCCAATCCTTTCCGACATCAGCATACCTCATCCTGTATTACTTGGACATAAGAACTGTTGCTGCTTTATAATTCATCGGCCTCCTCCACTTCCGACACTCTCCCAGCCTGCAAGGACTCATCATCAAACAGGGTTTTTTCTGCCGTCACAGGCTTTTTCCCTGGCGTCAAGGGACTGGCTCCCCTGGGTCCACCTGACAGCTTGTGCTCACCACTGTCAGGGTGGCCTCAAGCGGAGACCGTCCCTACCTCTACGATCGTAAGAAGGACAAGAGGGAGAATAAGGAAAGGAAGGCAAGTAAGGGTTCCAAGACGGACGAAGATCCGGATGTGATCAAGAAGGAGAGGAGTAGAAGACCTAAGAATTCTATCCAGGAGGATTCCTCTAAGGAGTCAGGTGAGGAGTCATCGGGGGTGGTAGTTTCTGATTCTGACACGCGCGCACCAAGCGAAGCACCATTGAAACACCGCTTTGCCCGCTCGTTATCTTCTATTGAAGTTGGACTTTGGACTTTAACAATTTGCCCTGTCAATCTTGTGGTAATTGTGTATAATTACTGTTTGACCGTTTATTGGGCACTTTAAGGAACGTTAAAAGGTTATAGCGTAACCTAATATCCTTTAATACACATATTTTGTTTGTTTTAGATCATCACATTGTGTGACTCTGCCCACTTTTACCGACGTTTTCAAAAAGGCGTCCCGGCGTGCTCATCAAGCGAAGCACCATTGAAGCACCGCTTTGCCACTGCGAGCTGGTGCGCGGCGGGTCCCGGAGCAGTCTGTTCGTGAAAACCAGTTGGTTAAGTTTCAGCAAGGAGGGTGGGGAGTGGAGAGCAGAGAGTCCTATTTTAACCCTGTGTTGATTTGTTGATCTGTTGAACTAACGGAGTGCGCCAATATGAAAAGTACGTTGTACACACTACGCACAGGTATGCCACCTCCTTCTTTAGTGCAGAAAACTAAAATTGTACCTAGTATAAAACAGTCAAAGAGCCGGAATCGGTTCTTTGCTAACGATTCTTGCTCGACGCCTAAAATACAATATTCAACTGCAAAATCAGTTCAACCAACTTTGAATAACAACTCGGTTGCTGGTATTCGTAGATTTCTTCCCACCACATCCGCAAAAGTTCCATTGGGAGTGAACCTGGCTTACTCTGGTAAGCAGGATTCTGTTGTTGGAAGTATTATAAAAACAACAATGAGTCTCTCGATTCATTCCTCTGTATGTAATGTATCCTTGTCTGATAGCACTGTTTTGAGGGGTGAAACGATGATAAATGACATAAGGGATATCGTTGGGGATGGACTTGAAGTGTCCGGTGATGTGGAGGTCATTGACTTGGGTTCAATGCAGACAGATTATAGTACACAAACTATTCCTGAAAAATTGTCTTTTTCACCTGAGATGTTTTCAGGTGTAAGCCCAGTGAGATCTTATGTGGCCTCTTCTTTTCTTGCTCCAACTCCTAGGCAGACACTTGGTACTGGGAATCCTTTTCCCAATGATGGAATGAGTACTGTAGTTGGATTGGCCTTGGAGGCTTTGAATACGACAATGGTTACAATTGTAAAACTATATGAGAGCCTAAATGAAAAAATGAATACTCAGAGCTCTCAGATTGCAACCATAATTGCTTGGCAATCGCAATTTAAAAGTGCATATGAACATCTTGAGCGAACTGGAAAAATAAATGCTAATATTGATTTTAATGATCAAGCTACATCTCCGAAGTCAATTTGTGCTAACGTCAATCCCTCTGATATTGTTGGCTCCACTACTGATGTTCAATCTGCTGTTCCACATATAACGGGTGTAATAACAGAGGTTGGTGTGGAACAGAAAAATAATACCGTTACAGTACAAAATACAACTGAAAAAATGCCTAAAAAAGCCTATGCGATTTTTTTTAAAGAAAACAAAGGGGTCTCATCTGAAACCCAGTCAATCAAGGGAACAGATCTAAAATTACAAATAGAAAAAGCGCCCTTGGTAAATGAGAACGGAAAAAAGTCAAAGAATATGAATAACAAGGAAAATGCAATGTCAGGCTCTACGAAGCACTTTATTAAAACTCTCAAAGTGCTGTCAAAAAATGTGCATTTGGCTTCTGCTACTGTTGGGAAAAAATATGCATTAATGGACCAGAAGCGCAAATACAAACAGAGTTTGCAAGTTATTAACGAGAGTAATAGTGAGTCTCGATCCCTTTCTCCTTTGGATGAACTTGTAGAAGTGATTCAAAATCATGCTGCACAAACAACTCCATTACCTGCTGTCACTCTTCCCCTGAAAGTAATCTCAGATAAAACTATAGTGGAGGTTACAGTAATGGAGAAAATGAGACGTCAGGAAATTAGAAAAGAGGTGTATTCATATATGTCACGATTTGTTAATCTACCTCTTGTGGGTGCTCCGCATGACAATTCCAGTGGACAGTGTGCTTCAGCTTGAATATTGACAAAAGGGTCCTCTATGAGTCCAGATAAAAATCAACAGACTGATAAGGGAGAAAGCGTAAAGGCTCCATCTCTTTCTGAAGAATGTATTCAGGCTGGTGAAATTAAATCCAATCAAATAGCATTTGAAGCCACAGAGTTACTGAAGAGGTGTAATTTGGTAAGTGAGCCATCGGGTACATTTGGAACTCTGGGCTTACAAGATGACCAATTTGGAGGTCATGGAGCGGAAATCGCTCGCTTGTTACAATCATTATTACCCAAAGAACAATTACAAAAGAAAAAACTGTTAACTTCTACAGTAGACATTAGGAAACCAAAGCAGGTTTCTTTTATAAAATCAAAACTTGGGGGGGCGTGGCCAACACGCATGGAGTGAGGTTGCCTTCCTTGCGAGCTCCTGCCCGTGATCCTTGACATTCGATATTGCGGCGTTGAAACTACAGGAATAGCCTCGGGGAGAAGATTAGTCGTGGGTGAACTCTTTTTACACCCTCGACCGAAGCGGCGGGGAGAATCGGAGGCGGCAACCTTCAAAACAAAGTGTTTTAACGGACCCCCATACGGCTCCCAAAATGGCGGCCGCCATAAACCGTCTATGTCGGAGAGACGCCTGAGTAACTGCAGGGCTAGAAGCGTAGACTGAGCCCTACTTTGGACCGCAGCGGCGACTCAAATACAGTCGCGAAGGAATTAGTCCCTCCGAGCCTGCTCCGCCCCGAACACCAGCGGGGAGCGAGTGCTCCATAGGAGCCTTGGCATATTGGAGCCCCGAGGCAGACCGGGTCATATCATCGACCACGGACCCGCGGCTTTGCCTAGCCTGAGCGCCGGAGTGCCAGAATATCCCCCCTTGAGACCTCGCGCAGCAACGAGGTGGGGCACGCGAGTTGGAGACCCCGAAGCGGCAATTTGTTCCCGCAGCACCCTGGGAACAAGCGGGCGGCCCGGGGGGTACGACGTCGAGCCCAGCCGTCGGAGCCGAGTCGGACGACCTACAAACCACGACTGGATAGTGGCAACCGCCTGACTGCAGTACCAGACACGCAACCTGAGCGGCAACTGCGGACTCATTCGGAATCCCTAAGAAGTGAGTGATTACCCCGGAGCTGATGCTCAACACCCCATCTTGAGGTCCTTGCACCGCTGAAGGCTGCCCACTAAAAACAGCCCATGAGCAAGGAATGGGCACCACAACACAAGAGGTGCTTTGATGTAATATAGTCCGGCTGGGGAGCCAGACATTGGTCTCATTCGCCCACTGCACAAGACCAGCAGGGTAAGAGACAGCCCAAGGTGTGACTCATAAACCTAGCCACTAAACCCCCGTGAACGAGTGGTCCTTAACTAGCTGGGGAGACCCCCCTTCTGGGCCGCAGTGCGCACCCTGATGCGCAATACTGATATCCTTTCGTGAAGGAATGTCGCCCCCTGAAGAACAGATCTAGATCAGTCACCATGGATTCCTTTACCACAGTCCGACCGAAGCAACAGTCACAACAGTCACAGCAAGATGCCAACACTGTAGTCGAGACACCAACGCTGATAGAAGACCCCCGAGATTCCCGGATCCTACAAGCAATAGCGGCACTGAGAACGTCCATGGAAGGCATGATAGGGGAAATAAAATCGGACATGCAGCTGATGAGGCAAGATGCTAGAAATTTAACTGAAAGAGTGACCAATGCTGAAGCCTCCCTACAGGAAACTGGGGAGACCGCGCAGGAGCTAAAAGCGAAGGTCAAGGAGCTAGAGTCAACGGTGGCTCGGTTGGAATCACGCTCGGAAGATGCAGAAGGCCGGGCCCGGCGAAATAATATCTGAATACTTGGAATTCCGGAGGACTTGGAAGGCCCAGACCCCACTGAGTTCATAGAATCCCTGATGCTACAAGAAATCGGGGCTAGTAAACTCACGCAACGGTTTTCAGTGGAGCGGGCTCACAGATCCCTCCAGAAGCGCCCTCCCCCTGGATCATACCCTAGACCGATAATAGCGAAAATTTTGAACTTCAGAGATCGGGAGACAATACTAAGGTTCTCTAGAGAAGGTGGCGAAATCAAGAGAAATGGGGCGTCTATCGTCAATTATCCTGATTACACCCCTGTGGTGCAACGGGCAAGGAACTCTTTCATCCCAGTAAAGGCCAGGCTGCGGAAACTTAACCTTAAATACATGTTACTATATCCAGCAAGACTCAAAGTACTTTATAAAGGGAAGTCGATCTTTCTGGAGTCCCCGGCCGCAGCAAACCTATGGTTGGAGCACAACAATCTTGCAGAACAGACAGAGGAGAAGCCGAATGGCAAAGAACACTAAGCTCAAACATTTGGTCCACTTGCACAGCGGTGTCCCCCACACTCACGGAGATTACCTCCTAATGAACTAATACGCTGCAACAAGATTCACCGGGCAGGAATCGAAGGCCACTTAGCAGGACCACAGTAGGTCCGCCCCCACCTAAAGCGGTACAGGCAAAATGCCTACACACCACCCGAACCGGAAGTTCTGGAGAGAACCAGAGGGCTCGGGAGCCCCCGAGCGTTAGGAGTTTGAATCAACTGCTGGGGGCAGTTAATTGTTGTTGTTGTTTTTCCCAGTTGAATCACTATACGTGATGGAAGTTCGAACTGTTGGTAAGTCTCCGAGGGATATAATGCATTGGACGGGAGGGTGGGCCTCTAGGTTGGACTCAACGGGTTGGAGGCCAAGGCGGGCTGTTGACTTTGGGGTTCTCGGTGCACCCAGACTAACCCATCAGTGGAGGGGAAGCTTCCTGAATCACCATCGTTACCCAGATGGCCACGCACATTAGGATACTAACTTGGAATGTAAGGGGCCTGGGCACTTATCTCCGTAGGAATAGGATTAAATCCTACCTACGCAGGAAAAAGGTGGACATAGCCCTGTTGCAGGTAACTCACTGCAGCATGGAAATAGATGCAAAGCTCAGGGAACATTGGGGGGGTCAGGGCTATGGTGCCCCCTATTCTACATATGCCAGAGGGGTGTTTACTTGGTTTAGTCCCCAGACTCCGTTCCAACTCAACAAAAAGGAAATAGACCCTGAAGGTAGATACCTGATTGTGTGGGGAACCTTCGAGCAGAGAGAAATTTGCATAGTGAACTCATACTTACCTAATACTGGTATCCCAGCCCACGTACGACTGCGATGCACTAAGATGTCGCAATACCGAGATGGCCTCTTTTTATGGGGAGGCGACTTCAACTGTGTGCACGATTCGGACCTCGACAGGTCCTGGCATTCTGTGAGCGGCCCGCCCGCTGCCATCTTGTCTCTGAAGGCCATGGTCAGGGAGCTGGACCTGACAGACGCATGGCGGGAACTGCACCCAGACGAGAAGGCCTATTCATACTACTCTTCCCCACATAAACTCCACACGAGACTTGATTACTTCTTCATAAGCAAGGAGCATATGCCTCAAATTGGGGACGCACAATACCTGGGGAGGACGGCCTCTAACCACTCCCCACTCCTGCTGGGCTGGAACCACTGTAGCCCCAGACCACCTATCCCCATGTGGAGGATGTCTGCCGAGGCCCTAAAAGACTTGATCTTCAGGGAGGAGCTCCAGGAATCCATAGAGAATTACATAGAGGAAAACTCAGGTAGTGTCGAACATGCCAGTACATTATGGGACGCCCTAAAGGTAGTGACAAGAGGGGTGGCCATTGCAAAAGCGGGGGGCATTAGAAGAACACTACGGGGTGAACTAGATCAGAAAGAGCAAGAGATCCTGCTACTAGAAGCCGCCTCGGTGGATACCCCCAAGAGGGAAGCAGAACTCAGAGCTCTCAGGGAGGAGTGCTCTGGGGCTTGGAATAGACTGGCCAGGTTTGATTTTAGGGTCAGAACAAACAGAACACACGCAGAGGCCGACAGGCCTGGCCGACTGCTAGCTTGGCTCTGTAGAAGGGAGCATCCCAGGCATATAACCACCACTCTGCGAGATGAACAGGGCACGGAATATAGGACCCAACAGGGCATTAATGACACCTTTAAGTGTTTTTACGCACAACTATATTCCCAGGCAGATCGAGTCCCACAAGACCAAATATTAGACACCCTGGAAGAAATAGGCCTACCCAAATTATCACCCGCACAGTCCGAATCCTTAGACTCCGATATCACACCAGAAGACATAACGGAGGCTATCAGATCCCTGTCCACTTGTAAGACCCCAGGAAGCGACGGGCTCCCCCCTGAATTTTACAAAACATTCGTACCCTCCCGGACACCCATACTACATCAAGTCTTTACGGAGTCTTACGAAAGCGGCATTCTACCAGATAGCATGAGGGAAACGTTAATGGTATCGATGCTCAAACCCAATAAACCTCCCGACAAGTGTGATTCCTACCGCCCGCTTGCCATGCTTAATTACGACGTTAAAATATTAACCACAATCTTGGCAGAACGAATGGCCAGAGTGATAGGGGATATAATGCACGAAGACCAAAATGGCTTTATACCTGGTCGCAATACGTCCCTAAACTTACGCAGACTTCAACATGTAATAGCCCAGACTAACACAAGTAGCAAACAACTAGCACTTCTGTCCTTAGATGCTATTAAAGCATTTGACTCCATATATTGGGAATGGCTTGTGGCGGTACTAGAGGGATTTGGCGTTGGCCAGGGATTCATTAGATGGATCAGGATCATCTACAACAAACCAAGGGCTAGGCTGAAATCCGGGAAATATGTATCTGACGCATGGGACATCTGTAGAGGCACCAGGCAAGGCTGCCCGCTATCCCCCATGCTATATGTGTTAGGACTAGAACCCATCGCAATTTTTCTTAGGAAACAATTCTTCAATGCGGGGATCAGATTGGGGGGGATTGACCACATTATCTCACTTTATGCAGACGATGTGCTGTCATATATCAATAATCCCCAGCTTAATGTACCAACAATACTAGAAGTCCGCAACAATTACGCCAAAGTTTCCGGTATTAAGTTTAGCGAAACTAAATCCTGCCTGTTCCCCCTAGCAGGCTTGAAAAACAAGAGTGTCGAGGAGCTCCCCTCGGTAGGCATAGTTTGGCAGACGACTTCCTTCCGCTACCTCGGGATCCAGATACTGCACACCCCTGAGCTGATGCATGAGCTCAACACGAAGGCAGTACTGCCCACGCTGCGCCGATCCATACATTTCTGGGCAAAGCTACCGTTATCCATGCTTGGTAGGGCCTCGATAGTTAAGATGATTATTCTCCCCAGATTTTTGTACGGGTTCCAAAACGTGCACTTTTACATAAAAAAGCCCTTCTTTCGACATCTAGACACATTAATTGGAGAATTCCTCTGGGGGAAAGGTAGGCACCGAGTGGCTCTATCTCTACTGGTCTTGCCACACAGTCAAGGCGGGATCCAACTACCAAACCTCGAAAAGTACTACCTTGCGGCCCAGTTGAGTTATGTCTCGAAATTGCTGGCAGACGAATCCACCTCGGAGACCCCTCTATTGCAGGCCATGATTCCCCCAGTCCGATTAAAGGAGCTGATCTGGGCCCCCCAAACCTTACTACAAAACCTACCATTCCTGGCAGTTCTGGCTAGGAAGATATGGCACAGAACCGAAACGATCTTACATCAGAAGCAGCCATACTTCCAAGACATGCCTTTAATCTCCGGGTTGGATAGGTCGGACACTAACTTACACAGCATCAGGCTTTGGGAGAATAAGGGAGTGTACACTTGGGGTGACCTTTACACTGAAGGAGTATTTAAGGAATTCACTGAGTTAAGAGAGGTAGATGACATTCATGCCGGCCAATTCTTATGGTACTTAAAGATTCGCAAAACGGCCCGCGTGAAATGGAACACATGGCCGGAGGAACCAGAGGCAGACCCCTTCTTGACACTGCTATATAATCTGAGTGATGGAGGGAGAGCAGTCTCCCAGATTTACAACCTCCTCAGTGATTCCCCTAACCACCGTAGCGCCACACTGAAGACCCGCTGGGAGGCGGACATGGGTCTAGAGCTGACGGAAAAAGTATGGGGTAGAGTACTGGCTTTTCCGAAAGAAGTCTCAAGAAATCAGAGGTTTCGGTTATTACAGATAAACGTACTATACAGCACTTACCTGACCCCGACCAGGATAGCTAGGTTTAACAAAACTACCCATACACACTGCCCCTGGTGTAGGAGAGACGGGGCGGACTTGTTTCATATGTTGTGGAACTGCATTAGGGCCCAAGATCTCTGGTCTAAAGTGAAGCAAACCTGTGAGGAAGCGGAAGTAACCAGGTACAAGTGGACCCCAGCGGAATGCCTCCTGGGCAGCTACCCCCGATTGGCCAAACTTAAGTACGTTGTCAAACTGATGGACCTGCTTTGCATAACGGCCAAAAGAACATTGGCTATGGCCTGGAAACGGCCCGCAGGGCCGACTTATAAAGTATGGCGCAGTGAATTTGAAAGGTGGGCGGGGGCTGAAACACGTGCCTGGGAAGATAACGTGGCCAGGTCCACCGAAGACTCGAGCACAGCCTTGGCTGCCTGGAAAGACACTATGTCAAGGTTACTTCGCTCCTCCGACGATAAGCCCCCCTGATCGGTCTACCTGGCCGGCTACTTGTTCAAGACGCTCAGCGGATGCATTTGGAACTAAATCCCCGTGGCCCCGGTTGTGTCTGGAATGCTCCCACCCGCCCCTTCCTCGAGGACTAGTTGTCCCACATGCTCGAACACTTTAAATTTCACTCATTCCCGAAGCGGAGACAGGTTAAGTTCAAGTTACTGTTATGTTGTTATGTATAACAATTGTTTTATTTTTAAAAGGCATGATTCTAGTGTAAATGTCGATACTACCAATTTACATAGGGATTGTAACTATAAATGCCAATAAACATATTTCAAAATAAAATCAAAACTACCATCAACCGACAAACATGTCATTAATCTAATGCTTGGCTGTCGAGAGGCTCCTTTTCCTCAATATGTGTTAAATAGACGGAGTATACTAGAACTTTTCTCTGACATTTAAAAACTGGAGGATGTAGGATCTTCTGACATTGAACAGGTTGAATTTGTTAATGAAAACAATTTGGGCTTGGTATGTTTGCGATTGCGCTCTCAGTTAGTTTGTAACATCATTTGGTCTTCAAAGGAAGAGCTATTTGATTTGGGCTTTCTGTTGTTGTTAGGTCAGGCGCAAACAAACGTAGTACCACGATTTAGTTCTGCTTGTGCAGGAGTTTTACCAAGTGTATCAACTGAGTTTGATGCTTCAAACGGTGGGAAGCGAACTGTTGCAAAATGTGTATGCTCTTGTGAAACAAATAGTTAACTATCATTGCAGGGAACGAATCGAACAGTGAGAGTGGCATCTTGGAATACTTGTGGGCATCAACATCTGTTTAACAATAAAGTTTCTGAATTAGAACAGTTTGATATAATCCTGATTCAAGAGTCCTGGTTAACTAACTCGCCTGTGTGGAATGGTTACTCAATACATTTTACACCTGCTTTGAAGGGTGCGAAGGGTCGACCTATGTCTGGTCTACTCACTTGTATCAAAATCAGTCCTGGTCTAAATATTGTTTTCTCATATGCCCCCAATGCATTCATTCAGTTTACCATTGTCGCTGTTCATTCGACTCTGTACGCAATAGTTAACGCTTATTGGAATCCTAATGGGATTGAAGATTCCAATTTTCTGTATGAGATCTCCAAAATGTTGATTATGTTGTTCTAAATCCTGAAATTGTGCATGTCATCCTGGCTGGGGATCTCAACATTCATTGTTTTGAACTTGGCACTAAAGGTATCATAATTAACCCAAAGGAAAGGAAGAGAACAGTTCAATGGGCACACTATACTCTCGGGCCTTGTGTATGCTTAATGGCTCCTGTACAGGAGACACTCCGCCTAATATCACATGGAAAAGCGGTAATCAAAAAATCATGTGGATACTTTATGCTGATCTAGTTTTATTATCATTAACACCGTCAGGCCTACACAATCTTCTAGACAAGTTGGAAGAGTATGTTATAGAGAACAACTTGATCATTAATCATGAGAAAACTCAAATTGTCTGTTGTCATAAGGCTAGAACAACCAAACTAGTGAATAATCAATGGATCATGCAGCACAAGGTTTTATAGGTTGTTCCTGAATATAAATACCTAGGATTGCCTTTCACTGACTCAATTAGTGATACTGTTCAAACTGCGACATTGGAAGCTAAATTGTGAACATTAATTTCACAAGCTAAGATACTGTTGTACAAATATGGTAAATTTACAACTTCTCATATTATGACTTTTTACCAACAAAAGGTTGTTCCGATAATTTCGTATGGACAAGAAACAGTGATGCCTAAAGCTAGAGAATGTTGGGATTGTTTGGAAGCCAAATACTGGAAAACTGTGTTAGGTCTCCCAAAATGTACACCTATGCCCCTTGTGCGATTTGAAGTGGGTGCCATCTCGCTTTCTTCACAAGTACAATGGAACATGATTAGTCTCTATAGAAAGTGTCTTATAGGAGCAAACACTCCAAATATTTTGGGAATAGTGGCGAATTACGTACTAACATCTTTGTCTAGATTTCCTAAAGTTTGGACTAGATGTATTATAGAATCCTTGTGTAATGCAGACATTTCATTAGCGCTCCTTTTGTCAAATCCAACTAAGGCTAAAATGTATTTATATCGAAATTACTGGATTAATACTCAAGCACAATGTCAACTCTATGTCGACTGCGAAGCAATGATGTTTTCTCATAAGAAATTTTGCATGATGCAATCATATTTAGTTCAATGTCCTTCAAGATATGTGAGATCTCAGATGTTGCGCATCCCATTAAATCTGTGTCTAACAAGACAGGTCTTAGCGAGAAGAAACATGATCCCTGTCGAGCAAAATGCATGCCGTCATTGTAATGGGCAAATTGAAACTCTTGAACATCTTGTAATCCGTTGTCCAGCTTTGATATCCCTTAGGAATCTGTATTTTGGCAGACATTGTCAATTTCTAAGTTATCATTCTGGCGAAGAAATATGGAAATTGTTACTATGTTCTACAAAAACGTCAATACAGATAGCATTGGTCCAGCTTGTTAATATTGCTATACAATCTGAGCTCCATTAGAGCAAATGGAGCAAAAAGAGATGTGTAATAATTGTTCTGGCTTTCATGTGTTATTCTGCAGGAATTTTATGTATCCCTTGTAAGTGTATATTGGAAACTTTTAGAACTTTTTTCTTTTTTTTTTTTTTAGATTTTTGGATTACAATTGTATGAATGAAATGTAAAGTCATGAATCTGAATGTAAGACATTACTGTTACACCCCGCCGTGCACAACACTCCAGAAGACGTGCTTGTTCTTTAAAAGGTACGCACAAACATGTTTTCCTTCCTTATGGTATGCGGCGCTTCATTCCCCCATTCCTTTCACAATGGAGATTGCGGCAGGGATTGAACAAACTACGAGTACCATGATGCTTCACTGCACTATCATGTGCCCTGCGCCTCCAATCACCATACTCTGACGTTTTCCTTTCTCTTTCGGATAAATGCAGTCTTTTCATTCAGCTCGCTGCTTCTGATTGAAGTTGCTGACGCCTTTGAAGTTTCGTCTTCGTCCTTTCTTGAAAATCTGGAATTCTTGACCTTTGCCTGCCTAACGGACCGTCTTGTCTGCTGCTTTGTACTTTACTGCCAGGTTAGTGTACCAGGACCTATTTCTTGTTTTCACGGACTGCCTTGCCAAATCGATTTTGTACTTCTGCTGCCCGCACGTTAACAGGACCCTTTCAAGTCTTGCTCCTAGCCCCGAACAGCACATCTAACAGGATTACCGTCTGGGATTCATTGACATTTCTATCAAGTCTGATATTGGACATTGGGAATTGTGTTTACCTTTCTTCAACAAGTGCACAGGGGGACGCTGCGCAGAGTGTGCACCAACCCGGAACTAGTGCGCTCCTCGTGCCGTTCGGGTTAGAACCCTCACTAACATTCCCATTTATTATTTTATACTGCCGTTTGTTTCACCTTGGATTGATCCCAACACTACTAGTGGTAAGGAGTGTTTCTTTCCTATTCCAACCTATTGTCATAGTTCCTTGAATAGTCTTGACAGGGATATTGTCTTGAGGTAGAAATAATCCATCCCCGGTCTGCAATTATAGAACTCATCTCTTCTTCTTTATTTTTACAGCTGGTAAACCGTGGCGGTGTGTTCTCCCCGCTCTTTTGGGTGATCAGGCTCTTGTACTGTTTTAATCAGTAGGGGGTCATATCATTTTAAAGATCTATTCCCTCACAGAGAGGAGGCTCGGTTGGAGGCCCCATCCGAGCTCTTCAATCAAACCCTGCGAATACCTGTCCTGGTCACCCCCTTATCCTCATCCTGGTTGGTGAGTAACAGAATCAGAAGCCTTATTAATATGGAAGGAGAGGACCCCTTAGCTGCCATGGTACGTCTGGTGGCAGAACTCCGGGCTGAGATTTTAGTAGCTCATGATGCTCTGAGTCACAGGATTGATAATCTACAAAGATTCCCGCAGCCGCAGTCTTTGGGGATAGACGTCTCAAACGCTTCTGCATCGACTTCAGGGGTCTCTAATCCCTCAACATCGGGGTTTGCTGCGGCCCCAGTACTGGTGGCTTCCCAATTCCCGTTAGCTCCTCCTGAGAGATTCCTTGGAGACCCGAAAAATTATAGGACCTTTATTAATCAGTGCAAGCTGCACTTTCTTTGTCGCCCTACGGCCTTCCCTAATCCAACGACAAAGCTGCCTTTATCCTTTCCAGTTTTGGTTGAACCGCTGCAGCCTGGGCTAACCCTCTACTCGAGTCAAACAGCTACCTGCTATATGACTGCGATGCCCTCACCGCAGCTATGAACCAGGTTTTTGACACTCGTTACAAATCCCAGGCTACGGACCTTGAGTTCCTGAACTTACGCCAAGGGACATCCTCTCTGTTTACCTATCTTACTAGGTTTAATCAACTGGCAGCCGAAACGGACTGGCCAGAAGAAAAAAAATCGGCAGTCTTTTACAAAGGGCTATCAGAGGAATTAAAAGATGTATTAGCAACTGTACCTACAGTTCCCACGGCTTTTGGAGAACTCCTGGATTTGGTTTTGCAGATCGACGCCCGAAGAGCAGAAAGAAAAGGGGAACGCAAACCAGCAGGTTTGACCCCTCCACTGCTGGAAACCGCCAGTTCTTCCTTGTCCGCCCCTGAACCCATGCAAGTGGGGGCTATACGGGGACCCCTTACTCCAGCCCAAAGGGAACACCGCAGATCTAACAATCTTTGTATGTATTGCGGTTCAGCGGACCATCTACTTAAGGACTGTCCAAAGAAACCTGTTGGGAAGGCGGGAAACGCCAAAACCCGGCGCTAGTAAGAGTCCCTACCCCGGGGGTACATTCTTTGGACTCACACGGGGTCACCTCTGCCCCTGTTAGCTTACCTGTGGTCTTTACAGCGACTCCTGACATCTCTTTTTCTTCTTTAGCCATTATTGACTCCGGTGCCACAGGGAACTACATGGACTATGACTATGCTAGTTCTCATAATGTGCCTATGGTGTCTAAGGTACGTCCAGAAACCATTCATGCAGTGGACGGTACCTCCTTGGTATCTGGGTTGGTCACCCAAAACACTTCTCTGGTTCGAATGCAAACCAAAGAAGGGCATACCGAGAACATAACATTCGACTTGATCAAGGCCCCCCAGTTCCGGGTCATTTTAGGGGTTCCCTGGCTTCAACAACATAACCCTGCCATTGACTGGGCTAAGGGGGTCGTTCAGTTTCCATCCCCGCTCTGCAATGAACAATGCTTTCTAGGCACTAATGTGTCACCCGATTCTTCCTGTCAGGCATTAGTCGCCTCCACAGCCCTTATCGGGGCTGTTACCACTGCTCCCGATATAACTATTCCATTGGAATATCAGGCCTACCGTGATGTCTTTGACAAGGGTGGAGCCGACCACTTACCACCACATCGTCCATACGATTGTCCTATTGATTTAACACCTGGGGCCAAAATTCCAACTGGCAGAGTGTACTCCCTTACGTTACCAGAGGATAAGATATTAAAAGACTATATTGAGAAATCCTTGAGCAACGGGTTCATCAGGCCGTCCAGGTCCCCTGCAGCCTCTCCGCTCTTCTTCGTTCCTAAGAAGGAGGGTGATCTTCGCCCTTGCATTGACTATAGGGCCTTAAATTCGGTCACAGTAAAAAACCAGTACCCTCTTCCGTTAATCTCTGTTCTTCTGGATCAATAAGGTACTTCTGTTATATTTACCAAACTGGATCTGAGGGGAGCGTACAATCTTGTACGTATACGCAAGGGGGACGAATGGAAGACGGCGTTCAAAACCCGGTACGGATTATTTGAGTATCTTGTCATGCCCTTTGGGCTATGCAATGCTCCGGCCACGTTTCAGGCCTTTATGAACGATATCTTCCGTGACTGTTTGGACCAGTTCGTAGTAGTCTACCTGGATGATATCCTTATATACTCTTCATCTAGGCAGGCACATAAGGAACATGTGCTTTTTGTTCTGCAGAGACTGCGAGAGAACCATTTATTCATTAAAGCCGAGAAATGTGTCTTCAATACCACTGAGGTCGAATTCCTTGGTTATGATCTCACTAATCAGGGTATCAGAATGAGCCGTTCGAAAGTTAAGGCAGTCTTAGAATGGCCTATTCCCACCTCAGTCAAAACACTTCAGTCGTTCTTGGGCTTCTCAAATTTCTATAGACGTTTCATACACTCCTTCTCCTCCATCTCAGCTCCTTTGACAGCATTGACTAGTTCCAAGCAACCCTTTCATTGGACTCCTGAGGCACAAGAGGCCTTTGATGCTCTAAAAGAGGCCTTCTCCTCTGCCCCGGTACTACAGCACCCTAATCCACTGTTACCATACTTGGTGGAAGCGGATGCTTCGGGATCCGCTGTTGGGGCCGTCTTATCTCAGCGTTGTCCTGATTCTGGTGAAATACACCCTATAGCTTATTTCTCTAGGAAACTCACTCCCTATGAGAAGAATTACCCCATTACGGAAAGGGAATTGCTGGCCATCAAGGAGGCTTTTTCAGAATGGAGACATCATTTGCTGGGTGCACAGCATCCTGTTACGGTTTTCTCAGATCATTGCAGTCTGTTGGCTTTCAAATCTATGAAATGTCTCACTGCTCGTCAGGCCCGCTGGCACCTCTTCTTTTCACAGTTCAACTTCACTATCACCTATCGTCCGGCACGTCTCAATACATGTGCTGACACCTTGTCTCGCCTGCCTCAAGATCCTCAGAGTACCATTCTTGACCGACCTTTGGTTTTACCCTGCAGGGTGGTCTGCGGATGCACCCCACATTCGTCTTTGCGTTCCATAGTTACGGAATGGGTTGCCACTCATGCAAAGGAATGCCTCGACCTCAATCTTGACATTGTTCAGGGGTTGCCTTACATCCAGGGTCGGCTATACTTACCTCCCGGAGAAGCACGTCTTCGTGCTTTTACCTGGTCACACGACTCGATTTCGGCAGCTCATCCCAGTCAACAGAAGACTTTGGAGGCTATTCGCCGTTGGGCTTGGTGGCCCTCGATGTCTAAAGATGTCAATGACTACCTTGCCTCCTGTTCAGTCTGCTCCCAATGCAAAACTACTCGGTCCAAGCCCATGGGCCTCCTACAACCGCTCCCTGTGCCACATAAGCCGTGGTATATGGTATCCATGGACTTTGTAGTGGACTTACCTCTTGTGAACGGCTTTAACACCATCTGGGTTGTGGTCGATTATTTCACGAAACTGGCCTTATTTGTTCCCTGTATCGGTCTCCCGTCTGCCCCAGCATTGGCGTCTCTCTTTCTTAAGAACGTTTTTAGGTTCTTTGGCCTTCCCTCTATCATCGTTTCAGACCGTGGGTCCCAATTTACGTCACGCTTCTGGAGAGCCTTAACGGCGTCGCTTCGGATCGAGGACCGTTTCAGTTCGGCCTTTCATCCACAAACGGATGGCCAGACAGAGAGGGTTAACGCCACCATGGAACAGTATCTCAGGTGTCTCTGTCTTCAGTTCCAGTCGGATTGGTTGGTGATGCTCCCACCGGCTGAATTTGCATACAACAATTCCTTACACTCCTCTTCTGGTGTTTCTCCCTTCTTTGCTTTATACGGGCAACACCCTCGTTCCTTGCCTCTGGATCCGGCTCTTCCAATCGATAACCCGGCAGCTCTGGATTGCGTCCGGAACATGCAGACGGTGCATGACTCAGTTCTTGGACACCTATTGAAGGCTCAGAGACGTGCCAAATACTATGCCGATAAGCATCAGATCCCTGCACCCGATTATACGGTAGGCATGAAGGCATGGCTCTCGACGCGCAATCTGAACATACCTGGCAAACGTGCGCTCCTTCCGAAATTTGTGGGTCCCTATTCGGTGACGGCCGTGATCAACCCGGCAGTGGTTCGTCTTTCTTTGCCTTCTTCGTGGAAAGTGCATCCCGTGTTTCATGTGAGTCTGCTGAAACCATGTATTGCCTCCACCAGGCTGCCGGCTCGTCCTTCTCCAGTGCACGTGGATGGTGACCTGCAATATGAAGTGGCTGGCATACTGGATTATCGTCTGCGCAGGGGTCGTCCCTTCTACCTTGTTGATTGGAAGGGCTATGGTTCCGAGGACCGGTCTTGGGAGCCTTTGTGCAATATACATGCGCCTGCCCTTTTGCGCCGTTTCCATGCCCGTAGGGGGTTGGCGCCGTTTTTGGGGGTGGATACTGTTACACCCTGCCGTGCACATCACTCCAGAAGACGGGCTTGTTCTTTAAAAGGTACGCACAAACATGTTTTCCTTCCTTATGGTATGCGGCGCTTCATTCCCCCATTCCTTTCACAATGGAGATTGCGGCAGGGATTGAACAAACTACGAGTACCATGATGCTCCACTGCACTATCATGTGCCCTGCGCCTCCAATCACCATGCTCTGACGTTTTGCTTTCTCTTTTGGATAAATGCAGTCTTTTCATTCAGCTCGCTGCTTCTGATTGAAGTTGCTGACGCCTTTGAAGTTTCGTCTTCGTCCTTTCTTGAAAATCTGGAATTCTTGACCTTTGCCTGCCTAACGGACCGTCTTGTCTGCTGTTTTGTACTTTACTGCCAGGTTAGTGTACCAGGACCTATTTCTTGTTTTCACGGACTGCCTTGCCAAATCGATTTTGTACTTCTGCTGCCCGCACGTTAACAGGACCCTTTCAAGTCTTGCTCCTAGCCCCGAACAGCACATCTAACAGGATTACCGTCTGGGATTCATTGACATTTCTATCAAGTCTGATATTGGACATTGGGAATTGTGTTTACCTTTCTTCAACAAGTGCACAGGGGGACGCTGCGCAGAGTGTGCACCAACCCGGAACTAGTGCGCTCCTCGTGCCGTTTGGGTTAGAACCCTCACTAACATTCCCATTTATTATTTCATACTGCCGTTTGTTTCACCTTGGATTGATCCCAACACTACTAGTGGTAAGGAGTGTTTCTTTCCTATTCCAACCTATTGTCATAGTTCCTTGAATAGTCTTGACAGGGATATTGTCTTGAGGTAGAAATAATCCATCCCCGGTCTGCAATTATAGAACTCATCTCTTCTTCTTTATTTTTACAGCTGGTAAACCGTGGCGGTGTGTTCTCCCCGCTCTTTTGGGTGATCGGGCTCTTGTACTGTTTTAATCAGTAGGGGGTCATATCATTTTAAAGATCTATTCCCTCACAGAGAGGAGGCTCGGTTGGAGGCCCCATCCAAGCTCTTCAATCAAACCCTGCGAATACCGGTCCTGGTCACAGCCTTATCCTCATCCTGGTTGGTGCGTAACAATTAAGTATTTGAAAGGTTGAATAATTCAGCCAACCAAATAATAAAAAATGATAAAAAAGTGATGAACAAAGGCCAGAGACATTTGATTTTGAATATAACAAAGTGATTAACTTGATCAAAAGCAAATAAGCAAGCATTGCCAAGAGCCAGGCAACTAAGCTATCATTGTCAAGAGCTAAATAAACAAGCATTGCCAAGAATAATTGAGCAATATAACTATAATAGTAGTAAAGCCAGCATGCAAGAGAATATGTTTCCTGGCAGGAGAGTGTACTGGAAGCCTTTGGTCAATGGTGCCAAGTGAACTGAAACAGTGGCTGTGTTTCATAGGAGGAGACTGTAGTGGGAAGCCTATGTTGACATTGCAAATGAAAGCTACTGAACAAGTGACTGTTGACACAACCAGTGATTGTAAAGCTTCAAGGGCATTGGAAAGGATACTGAGTCAAGCCTTCTTATGAAGCTGAAACTGTTGCAAGAAACCTTTGAAACAAAGCCAAGTACGGTGTGTCGGTTGCGTGACCTGTATTGGGTGGACCATGTGGTCTGACAACTGTGCCTAGACCGAATACACCCACCTAAGGAAAAGCCACGTTATAATAAAATAAAGGAACCCTATGTGAACTGAGATTGATGAGCTGAACTGTATTCACTCAGATATCAAGACCTTTGTACAGTCATGTGATATCAACACCCATATGCCACTACCAGTACCCCTACAACTACTCCCAGTTATTGAAGTTCCATTTTCTAGAATTGCCATGGATATTGTAGGTCCCCTAGAAACATCAAAGTTGGGGAATAAGTATCAACTGGCCATCGTAGACTATGCCATGTGATCTCCAGAAGCATTTCCCACCAGAGCTAATTGTAACGCTCACCTTGTATCCACGGGGACGCCTTCTCGACTGGCCGGGATGCTCTTCGGTCGCTTCCCCTTCCCTGGAGTTCGTGATGTCGAGGGTCGGCTCTAGGAGACAGGAGATTAAGCTTAACTGTTGTTCTTTCCCTGGTGACCCGCCTCTCAGGCTCCCGATTCCCTTGCGGTTCCCCTGGGACGTCTCTCACCTTGATTTCTATAAAGGTGCGCTCTCCATCCTGCCGCCCCGGGCAGGGGTGCGTCGTCAATGGCACCGTACCGCCGAGTTTCTTCACTGGCGAGGGCCGGAGTCCAGACCGGCTGCGACTCTGTACTTTCAGGTAAGTCTTTGTAGATGAAGTTGAGATAATGTCTTTGGTGATGTAAGCACAAATAACCTTCTCCCCTTTTCTTGCAGGTGTTGGAGGCTGAGGCGGGGGCCAAAGCTGGGTGCGAGAAGGTAAGATGAAACACCAAGCGGCGCAGAGAGCGTCCTTGCAAATGGCTAACCTGCGCTATTGTTGTCTTGAAGGTTGAGAAGAATAGACGATGAGTGGTTCTCCAGAAGCCACGGGAGCAGAAAATGTCTCGGAGAAGATGGCCTTCCTGGCGGACGGGTAAGCTGCTCACGCGATGACAGAGATGGAGCCGGAGGAAGATGGTGAGCGTTGGATGGTCTCAGCTGCCGGAGGATGCCATGGAACAGGTAAGGTTGGCAATGCTTCTTGCCTTTTTCTTGCCCTTGCAGGCCAGGATGCTGAGCAGGACCCGGTGAACGTCACGCTGCTAGAGCAGAATAACGTGAAGCGCGTGCCTTCAATCGGGCATGGTTTAAATAGCTGGCAGGTATCCCATGTGCATTCGGGACGAGCCCTGACCTAGATGCTAGACCGCCAAATGCAGTTCCCCAATGTTCCTCATGGGGGCGGCCATGCTTGTCCATTGCCCATTGAAACCCCATCCTAGCATGTGTCTCCGATGCCAACAGCGCCAGGACTGGCTCCAAGGGATCCGAGGGGGGCCGAATAGAGTCTTTAGGGCCGCGTGGACACTCGGTGGGGACAAGGTCGTGACACTAATACCTGTTACCACACAACAGATACTGAAGCACCTACTCCCCTTCTTTTCAAGAGTAGTGTTTCCCAAGGAAATCTTAATGGATCAGAGCTCTAGCTTCATGAGCATACTCAGAAGAACTTCAGTATACCATCCCCTTGCAGAAAGGTTTAATAAAACCCTGAGAACAATTCTACGAAATCTAGTGGAAATCTAGTGGAACAAGACAGAAGAAATTGGGATCAGATGTTCCTTGTGGTTTATTTGCTGTTAGAAAGACCGCCCAGGCATCAACAGGATTCTCCATGTTTGAATTACTTTACCGACGGGAACCCCATGATATCCTGGACTTGTTGTCACGACCCTCGCCCAAAACCCCTTCTGGCAAACCCATTGGCCAGGTGGAGTCAGGTCTCGGGCCTCTAGAGCCTGGCATCCTCTTCAAAAGCCCTCATGGGGCCAGTCCTGTACACCATGAAAAACAGTGTGCTTGGGAACTACTTTATTGTATTGTCAGCCAACATGGAGGCATCCAAATAGCTTGGTTCCTAAGAACCAAGCTATGCGGTCTAGTGTTTTGGATGTGGTAGCCTAGGGACTACTTTATCTGAACTATTTTGTTGGGGCTATTTAAACCACACCCGAGCAAGACAACACACTTTGCGTTACTTTGCTGCTTGCAACGCGACGCTCACCGTGTCCAGCTATTCCCTCGAACCTTGGAAAAGCAGAACCTACAAGGAGACAAAAGGAACATCATTAGCAGCAGCATTTTACCTGCAGTCTTCATTATTAAACACTCGCAGCTACTGAGAATAGCATCCTCGAATCTGCAAGCCTCCCAGACAGAATGACCTGAAAGAGGAAGATAGAGGCAACATTAAAGAAAGCAGTAGAGACATTTACAAATTACGAACTGCTCAAAAGGCTTACCTGGCTGGTCGCCTCTCGGCTGGCACCACTCCGGACATTCCACTCGCGCTGAAGAACACCGCGACCTACAAGGAAGGAAAACACAGGTCAGCAAAGGCAAGATTTTGCAGCGCTGCGCATAGCGCTTACTTACCGCATCATAGTGCTCTTAATGCGCCATCATTTACTAGCGGGGCTCAACCAAGCCAGTTTGCCGTGCTGAAGCTCTGCATACCTAAGGGAGAAAAAAGAAATTTTAAACAAGAAAGGCATGCAGGATAGCAACAAAACTAAAGAACAGCAATAAGACCTACCTGAATAATATCAAACGGGCCAGCGTCAGTGAAGTAACTGGACCGCACTCGCCCTTGAAAGACAACGTGCCCCTGCAAAGAAGGCAGGACGGAGAGCACGCCTAATTCTACCACAAGGTGAGGAAAGGTCACCAGAGGGACTGAAATCATACGGGTGTGGAGGGAGGTCCTTACCCCATTCATTCAGTCTTGAACACAGTCCTCCTGTATTTTCAGGCAGAGCCTTCCCCGCAGACCACATCAGGGCAAAGCTGAGAAGCATACCAGCGAGTAACCTGGCTGGGTGGCGTCCCTGTGGATACCAGGTGAGCGTAACACTTGTTGAGAGAGACCTGGGAGGAAAGAGAGGAAGCCCCAATTTCACTCTCTCAAACCGTCCACCATCTTAAAGACCACATGACTGTGGTAAGATCTTTACTTCAAACTCATATAGCCAAAGCACAAGAACAGCAGAAAAACTCATTTAATCGAAAGGTCACCTTAAGGTTTCCGGCCGCAACACGGCACAGAGACTGCCCTTATCGACCTAAAAGCCCAAATAGATTCACTCAGAGACGAGGGAAAATTAGCTCTCCTCCTCCTTCTAGACCTCTCAGCCGCCTTCGATCTTGTGGACCATAAAGTCCTATGTAATCACTTGGACTCGGCTGCCCACTTCTCAGAGGAGGCTATAGTCTGGATTCAATCATTTCTTAGTGACAGGACTATGAGGGTGTTCTCCCCTGCAGCGGCAGCAGACCCTATCCCAATCACTTGCGGAGTGCCCCAGGGATCCTGCGTCTCGCCGACACTCTATAACATCTTCACCAAGCCACTCTTTGACGATCTTGATAATCTGGGTATCACCTACACTAACTATGCGGATGATACTCAGATTCTCTTACCACTTACTGGGGATTACGTCGAAGACCTGGCTCTGGTGAACAGAGTCTACAGCATCGTTCAGGCATGGATGGCCAACCATGGCCTATGCTTGAACGATGACAAAACAGAGCTCATCATCCTGGGCACGGCAGCCCGTATCTCCAAACTTAACCAAAACTACTCCGCCTTCATCATAGATGGCAACACTATCAAGGTCGCCAGAGAAGTAAAAACCCTAGGTTTTTACCTTGATGCGACACTATCTTTCACCAAACAGGTGAACTCATTGTCATCATCCACTGCCTATACATGCAAGTTAATACGAGCTGGGAAACCATTCCTCTCAGAGGACAGTTGTCTTATTCTAGCTAGAGCCCTCATCTTATCGAAATTAGATTATTGTAACGCCCTCTACATAGGGACTACCAAACAAATCATCCACAGAATCCAAGTACTCCAAAACAATGCACTTAGAGCGGCCTTAAGTATCCCCAGAAGTGCACACATTTCAGAAATAAGTCGAAGACACAAATGGCTTTCCACCCAAGAAAAAATCAACCTTAAATCTGCGTCCCTTATCCACAAATGCCTAAACAACAAAGCTCCCCGATACCTCTCAGAACGCTTCAACGGGAAAAATCCAACGAGACTCACAAGGACAGCCAGCCCCAACTGCCTCCTAGTGCCCAGATTCAAACTAGCCACCATTGGAGGTTCCAGCTTCCCAGTTAAGGCAGCACAGTTATGGAACTCCCTACCCCTTGCACTCAGATCTGACCAAACCTTCAATAACTTCAGAAAGAACACCATAAAATGGCTTATTGAGAATGCGACATAGCGTATGTCACTTTATACGTAACGTCTTCTTATTATGTTTGTACCAACCTGCTTTTACTGTTTGATCGCCATAGATTTGACTGTTTAGCTACGCCTTATCTGCACTTGCACTTGCCCTATCCTGCAGACTCGAAATGTCCACTATGCCTGTAACCTGTAACGTTAACTAATCTGTAACCTGTAAACGTTAACTAAGCTGTAAACCTCCTTGTTCTCTTGCGCCCTGTTACCCTAGGGTCTGGTGCGCACAATAAATAAATAAAACAAACAAACAAACAAACAAACAAGATTGTTCTCAGTAGGACAAAAAGTGTTGGTATTATTACCAACCTCCGAGAATAAACTAATTTCCAAATGGCATGGACCTTATGAGGCATTAGAACAGACAGGACACAGTAACAAAAAAATCCCCTAACCCGACGACAAGTGAAAACCCAGGTATACCATATCAACCTATTAAAGGAGTGGAAGGAGAACCCTACAGAGTCCACTACCACTATTCTAACGTGTGTATTACTTGTTGACTCTGATAGGAAAGTACTTATCCCTTCTGAACTTAGTAAAAACTAAAAACAGCATCTTTATGACCTAGTCCTCCAATTCACTTATGTATTCAGAGAGGAGCCAGGGAGAGTAAAAAGATTTTATCATCACATCCGAAACTCCTGTGGGCAAAGTGGTACACCTAAAACCTTATAGACTACCTGAGGCAAGCAAAGCGACCATCATCCAGGAGGTCAAGCAGATGCTTGAAGCTAATATCATTGAACCATCTAGTCGTCCCTGGCCTTCCCCCATCGTGATAGTAACTAAATCCGATGGAACACAGAGATTTTGTATTGGCTTTAGAAAAGTAAATGTAATATCTGCCTTTGATGCCTACCGATGCCCCATATTGATGATCTCATTCATCGACTGGGCAACACTGTCTATCTTTCGACCATAGACCCTACAAAAGGCTATTGGCAGGTTTCCCTGCAAGGTCCAGATAAAAGAAAAAACTGCCTTTGCCTCACCCCTAGTTTTATTTCAATTTAAAGTCCTCCCATTTCGATTGCATGGGTACCCCGCAACATTCCAGAGGTTGATGGATAAGATCTTACAACCTGACTTCTGCTGGGCCTATATAGATGATATTGTTATCCTCAGTAAGACCTGGGAAGATCATATCTATCACCTCTATACAGTCATTAGAGTCTTAAAAAGATTGGGGTTAACAGCTAATTCTAAGAAGTGCAAACTGGCTCAATCCAGAGTAAAGTACTTGTGATTATTTGCGGGAAATGGCACGGTACAGCTACCACAAGAAAAAGTGAAGGCAGTCCTAGATACCCGTACACCAAAAACAAAGTAGGATCAAAGATCCTTCTTAGGTCCAATTGGGTTTTACTGACGATTTATCCCTCATTTTTCAGGTAAAACCACTAGACTCATTGACAAATTGAAAAATGCCAAACCCCAGAAAATTAGGTTGAATGAGGAAGAGAAAAAGTGTTATATAACATTGAAAGAAACCCTTTGTCAGAGCCCCATCTTAAAAGTGGCCGATTTCTCAAAAGAGTTAATCCTTCAGACGGATGCTTCTCCAGTGGGATTAGGAGCCGTACTCTCCTAAAATCATGATGGCCTTTAACACCCAATACTCTACATAAGTAGAACACTATTCCAGAGAGAGAAACATTACTATGTTATTGAGCTAAAGGCTCTGGCTATAAAATGGGCCATTATCCATCTAAAACACTACCAGTTGGGATGCAAGTTTAGATTAATACCAGATCATTCACCCCTGGTAAAGATCAGCCAATGAAAGGAATCAAACCCACGAGTTATGCAGGGGTTTCTAGATCTGCAACCATATTGTTTCATTGTGGAACATCAAAAGGTGTCGAGATCAAGGAAATGTTGACTTCCTTTCTCGATTCCCATATGAAACATCCAGGTCCAACCCACTCACTTCTTTCCCCCAACAGATCCTCCTCCTAGGTAGCCAGGGAAAGACCGTCGCTCTCGGATCCTGACCGTGGGGGTGGATATGCAAGGGAGGATCACCTGGGTGGAGGAGACTTGGGGAATAGGGACGAGGCACCCTTGTGTGAGATATGATATCCTCCTTTTCCCTTTTCCAATGAGCCTAATATTCCCCAGGTCTTTGTATGTTATTATCAATCTCTTCCCTATTTTCCTAGAAAACCTTCTCCCAACACACACCACCTAGCTACTGAGACGAGGAGGCCATCATTAACACACAAGACTGACCGGAGGAAGAAACATGAGCTGTCTAGTTGTTGGACTCATTATCATGGAGCTGGGAACTTTAAAACAGGCTTAGCTGAGAGGTTCAGAAAGAGAAGCGAGGCGCTGGGAGGTTTTTGGAGCGTGGTCCAGTGCAGCGAGCGAGAGAGCTCGTTGGCAGGCTGAAGCGGAGCTGAGATCACAGTGCAGCACAAAGCGAAGCAACCGGGAGCATTGGAGAGACTACCAAATGCTCACAGGTGCAGGTCCGCTGACTGCAGCTGACCGGAGCTCCACTGTAAACAGCAGGGAAGCGAGGAAGCCATGGAGAATGGCATACACCAGAGGGAACCAACGCAAGCAGACTGTGAATGGAGACGAGTCTCCGGAAAGCCGCAGAAGGTGGAAATCTGACAGTGAGAAAGACGGTGAGTATGCCTGGGTGAAAAGGGGATCTCAGACACGGTTGATGGGCGGTTTTAGGCTGGAGACATTTGATTTTGAATGCCTGAATTAAAACGAAGGAACACAAGATGAAAACGTGATTAACAAAGGCCAGAGACATTTGATTTTGAATATGACAAAGTGATTAACTTGATGAAAAGCAAATAAGCATGCAGTGCCACGAGCCAAGCAAGTAAGCTGTCATAGTCTAAAGCTAAATAAACAAGCATTGCCAAGAGCCAAGAATAATTGAGTAAGAGAACTATAATATTAGCACAGCCTGCATGAAGGAAAAAAAAGATGAAAACGTGATTAACAAAGTCCAGAGACATTTGATTTTGAATATGACTAAGTGATTAACTTGATGAAAAGCAAATAAGCATGCATTGGCAAGAGCCAAGAATAATTGAGTAAGAGAACTATAATATTAGCAAAGCCTGCATGCAAGAGAATACGTTTCCTAGCAGGAGAGTGTACTGGGAAGCTTATGATGAATGGTGCCAAGTGAACGGAAGCAGTGACTGCGTTTACAAGCAGGAGAGTGTGCTGGGTGCCTATGCTGATCTTGCAAGCGAAAGCTACTGAACATGTGACTGTGAGAAACTAGAAGGTGTCTCACACTCTAGTCCGCGGGGAGCTGTCATATGGCCATCGCTTTTGGACCCAGTTCCTTGAGGTGGACCAGTCCGGGAGGATCACCTGGATGAGGAGACTTCGGGAGTGGGAGTGAGACACCGGATGGATGGTGAGACATGGTATCCCTTTCTCTGTAACACCTTCTCCCCATCCTACCAGGTAGGATACTTAGGAAATCAACCCCCACATCCTTTTCCCGACACAAACAATTTCTCACGGACAGCTCACCGTGAGCGAAAACAGACTAACATCAGAGCCGTATACCTGACATGTCCCAATACAATGGTCAGGCAAGGTCAGGTAATTATTGATCATTACACACACCTGACTTCCATCACACTTCCTCACACAGATAAAAGGTGGAGCACGAAAGCCCACTCTGAGCAAGGTAAAGCAGGCGAGGAAGCAGCAGTCCGAGATGGAAGTTTAATATGAGGAGAAAGACGCTGAGACCAGAAAGGGTTGCAAGGACCTTTTCAGACTGTTACTTTCGTGAACCTTGGAAAATAAGAAACCTAAGGCCTGGGACTAAAGCTGAAGAAACCTGCGTTGCATGTCAGAGGTACCCAGGGCTCTCCCGCGTCGATAACCAATGCGGGGAGGAGCGGTTGCCACACTGGCTCCTCCCCGCATTGGAGCCAGGGTGGCAACTCCTCCCTTGGCTCCTACACCAAAGCAGCGTCAGTAAATATAGCACCGCCGGTGAGTCAGAGAGACTGATACCAGACCAGCCTGTGTTAAGACCAAGGTTGCAAGCGGCAACAATGTATGAAGAAATCTAAAGAGAACAGTGTGTGAAACATATGCGAGGAGCGACGCAAATATAATTGAAAACCAGAGGAGTGACTGAACTTTGGAGGCCAAGAAAGATACCGTAGACAGAGTAGTCTAGAGCCACGTGGGTGCTCATTCGAAGGTCTCTGTTAGGTATCCAACTGGTTGGAAATTGTGGAAAAGGGACTTTTGAGATCGAAGTGGTCCTGCAATGGGTCAAGCTAAACCTTGTGCCCATTCGAAAGTCTTTGATAGTTTAATGCAAACTGAAATTGGTCCGAGCCCGGCTGAGGGAGACTAATTGTGTAAGGGGAAGGATCTGAGGCCGGCTGAGGGGGATCCGGGGTGAACCGTGAGACACCCAAGAAAGAATATTTTCTAAACATTGTAAAAAGGAGGATCTGAGATAGTAAGAGGGAGATCAACGTTAACAAGTGTGATGTAAAAGGGTGTTAGGGCCCAAGGACTAAATCCAGTAGTCGTGGCTTGACACGTCGTGATGCAATTGAGTCTTTCTGACAATATACCCCTCAAGAGTACAAAAGGACAGATTGAGGTGAGTATTGCCCGAAAATATTGGTACACCCTGGTACTCGGACAGCTGGCTGCAAGAAAAATTAACCAAGTATTAACATTTGGCTAAAGGCAATGTAATCTCAAAACAAGGTGAAGAATTGATACTCACAAGCAAGGAAATCAGAATGGGACTGAATAGTTCCAAACTAGATTGGTGACTATCCTGAAACAAGAAAGGTAACGGTTACCAGGAGAACAGAAGAGTAAGAAAAAGGAAGAACCAAACTGTATGTGCTTACCAAGTGAGTGTTCTGGGTAGAAACAGCAGATGTAGTTTTGGGAAGGAAGTGGTAGTCCTGGAAACACAATGGACCTCATCACGAGTTGGGTGGTAACCCTTAAATTCGGCGGTAGCGCTGTTACCGGCCGATTTAAGGGTCTGCCAAATCAGGGCTTCGGCGGATTTCTCCCCAGCTCTGAGCTGGGGGGAAATCTGCCAAAAATGTGCGCTCATACCGTGGGCGGGAAATCCGCTGGCGGTATGCGTGCAAAATTTCCCCATTGAGCCCAATGGGGAATGGGGCATTCCGAATGGGCTCAATGGGGAATGGGGAATTCCAAATCCGCCAAACCCGTGATCCGGCGCCAATAGCGCCGGTGGGTTTGGCGGTAGGACAGATAGCGCCAGCGCTATTAGCGCCAGCGTTACCGCCCAACTCGTGATGAGGCCCAATGTCCTGTTTCCTATTCCCGCCGGCACGAGGACGCCTAAGGAGTCTATTGATCCTTGCGCCTTTGCGCTAATGTCCTTTGATCCTTGTACCGTTGCGCTAATGTCCTTTGATCCTTGCGCCGATGCGCGAAAGTCCTTTCTGTTCCTTAAAGTCTTTGGGCGGTAAGAGAATGAAGACGTAGCACTGATTGTAGTTGGAGCAATCTAAGAGACTTAGGTCTTGGCAACAGGTAAGATGTGAGGAATGAGACAAGGCAGTCTGTGGACGTTCCGAGGTAGGCAATAATCAGGTAAGACGTGAGGAATGAGGCGAATGCAGTCCGAGGCCGTTCCGGGTCTAGCAATGAGCAAGTAAGACTTGTGTGGACGAGGCAAATGCAGTCCGTGGCCGTTCCGGGTCTGGCAATGAGCGGGTAAGACTTGGGGGATTAGGCGAGTGCAGTCCGTGGCCATTCTGGGTCTAGCAATGAACAGGTAAGACTTGAGGGATGAGGCGAATGCAGTCCGTGGCCGTTCCGGGTCTGGCAACAAGCAGGTAAGATGAATGCAATGACAAGAACAAGGCAGGAAAGTCACAAAGAAAACCAGGGATTCAAGGAGCCAGAAGACAAGATGCGTAGCTTAGGAAATTTACAAATTCAGAAGCACCACTGTGCGCGGTGGCGGGACTTAAATACCGGTCAGCTGACCGCACGCATAACATGGCATCGTAGGCCTGAACACCTACGTGAATGCAAAGGGCGACAGCGTCTCCAAGGCAAACCATAGCGTTTCCTGAAAGGGAGCGGGGAAAGAGACGAATCATGATTCCGAGGAGCTAAAGAGAGTCCCGCTTTAGAGTGAAAACTGTTCGCTCTACTGTGGATTCTGAAATGTTTACTCTTATGCGGGACTGATCTATGATCAGACTAAGAGACATCTAATGGAACCCTGACAAAGGGATCTGAGTCAGGCTGAGGTGGATCCAGGTTGACCCACCTGAATTGAGTACTTATAAGAGGAAAGGAAATGTGTGTTTTGTTTTGGTACATCAGGGCCTCTTAATCAAGAGACTTTGATAAATAAAGAGATTTGGACACAGAAGGCCCTGATGCTGGTAATGGAATTGTATTCTCGTGCCGAAGAAGCCAGAGCGTGTGCTTTGCTCGAGTGAACCGCCTTGTCCCGTGCTGGAAACGTGGGGAAGGGAGGCCAACGGCCTGAAGATCCTGACATATTCTTTGTTAACACTTCTTTCTTTTTCATAAAAAATACCTCACGCTCTTTGTATTTAGCGGTAAGGATGGGCAATATTTTTCTTTTAGCATCAGCCCTTTTATTTTGACGAGACTCCACTAGGACTGCATTATTATTATTTGATGGTCGTAGCTTACTCCCATCTGTAGATTTAGGATTAGATAGGCATTGATCACATCCTTGTTAAAGTTCAATAAACACCCTTGAACTGTGGTCACTTGTGTCTGTCTTACTATTGATACCATGCCTTTCTTACATGACACAGCCAGTGATTGTAAAGCTTCAAGGGTATTGGAAAGGGTACTGAGTCAAGCCTTCTTGTGAAGCGGAAACTGTGGCAAGACATCTATGAAACAAAGCCAAGTAAGGTGTGTCGGTTGCAGGACCTGTAATGGGTGAACCGTGTGGTCCGACAACTGCGCCTAGACTGAATACACCCACCAATGGAAAAGCCACGTTGTGATAAAATAAAGGAACCCTATGTGATCTGAGATTGATGAGCTGAACTTTATAAATTGGTGACAAGTAACCAAATCTGAAGAGCTGGGAAATATCCAGAGGAACTGTGTTATGTTGGAACAGTAATTCTCCCAAGGAATTGTGTTATTTTGGAAACATTAGAAGACTTGAAAGCTTGGGGGAAGGGAACCCCTTTGGTGTAAAGTGAACTATTTGCATCCTGGGGAATGGAAAACCCCTTTTCCACTTAAGAGCAGGCAGAAGCTCTGAACCTTTATTTTGAGCACCTCTCCTTTGAGACTGACATCCCTATGCATTGTATGCAGTTAGAGCAAGTATAGGTTTAGGACACAGACAGACATTTGCCTTGGACTGCCTGACACAGACTCTCATTAGTTTCATTTAGGTAGGGAAATCCCACCCTAGCTTAGGGCAAGTTAGGATTTTTCCCAATCTCCTTTTTAGTTAATAAATGTTTGTACTTTAACATTGTATACCCTTGTCTGTGTCTCATTCATGATGCTGTCACACAAGATTTTTTGATTTGGCTGAAGAAGCCATAGAGTAGGAAGTCTATGTGGATCCTATGCCTCTCAGGAAATGGGTGCAACAAAATATTTGTTTTAAGGGAATGCTAAATTATCCCGATTTTCCCAGAGAGCATACATGCCTTCTTCATTGGGAGATTCAGGATCTTGCCAAAAAAGGGGCGATCAAATAGATTCCAATGAATACCTCAGGTTTGGTGAGCAATATGTTCCTGTTCAGGAAGAGGTTGTATGATTTCCGACCAGTCATCAAATGTTCAACGGTTTTCTACAATACACTCATTTCAAGATGGAAGGCATACATCTGTTGAGTGATAACCTTCTTCCGGGAGACTGGATGACCAGGTTAGATCTCCAGAATTCCAGAATGCATATCTATTCATTTCCCCCACACAATTTCTTTGGGACAACAAGAAATGGAAATGTTTTGCTCTCCCATTCGTTCTGTTGCTGGCTCCTGATGTTTCACAAAAGAGATAAAACCAGTAGTAGCAGCTCTAAGAGGCAGAGGAATCAGTGTGATAATTTATCTAAACAGCATTTTGTTAATGTCACAGTCCCAATCTCTGGCAACTCATTATCTTCAGATAACGGTGCAACTCCTTCAGGGATTGGGGTTTGTCATCAACTAGAAGAAGTCTCACATTCAACCAAGTCGCATTATCAAATTCTTAGGTTTCCAAATATATACTCTTCTGTCTTCCCTTCAACTTCAATTGAGCAAAACAAAGTCAATCAATAAGCAGAACAAATCAGTTTTGAATGTGCCCAAGTAATATCTCTTCGGACCTTGGTGCGTTTTATGGGTCTTTCGTCCACATAAATCCAGGCAACCTTTCGAGGTCCTCTTAATTATCAGGCTCTCCAGAAGTTAAAGAATCTTCATCTCAGGAAAGGTCTCAGTTAGACAGATGTCATTCTTTTGTCAGCAGAGGCCTGAACGGAACTTCATTGAGGTATGGAACGGCAAGGTGATATTCTCCATGTGTCCAGACCTCATAAGAGAATCGGATGCAAGTCACCTGGGTTTGGGTTGCGCAATGTGGACCTCTTTCCGCAGGGGACAAATGGACTCTGCAGGAGAGGGAACGTCACATAAACTGTCTGGAACTTCTGGCAGGTTCCTTTGCTCTCAAGAATCTGATAAATAATCAGATCAATTGCTGTATCTTATTAAGAAGGGGCAGTATTTTAGCAGTGTAATATGTCAACAAGATGGGGGGACCTCGGTGGTGCATGCTAGCGGAAATAGCAAAAGAGTTTGTGCCATTTTTGCCTAGACAGATGGATTGTGATTCAGGCTGAGTATCTTCTGGTGTTACACAACACGGCTGCAGACTGAAATTCAAGAAATGTGAAGGATTCCAGCGATTGGAGGTTACCTCAGTCAGTATTTTAACATATCCTACACATTTGGGGACCTCTGTGGATCTCTTTGCATCCCAAATAAATACTCCACTTCCTCAGTTCTACAGTTGGAGACTGAATCTAGAAACGACAGCTGTCAATGCTTTTCAATAGGACTGGTCAGGGGTATGCTTTTACTCCTTTCATAATGATTTCCAGACTGATTCATCAAGAGAGAACCCGGAAAGTCTCAAGCATGGTATCCGCCTCTTCTGGAAAATGTTGCTAAATAGCCCATGAGTTTTTCCCATGTTTCCCCAGCTTGTTATAGACTCAGAAGGCAATACTCATCAGTTGGTTCTCCAAGGAATTCTACAAACGCTGGTGTGGAAGATTTCAGGGATTCTTGGAATCTCCAGGGACTTTTGGTTACAGCTTCCTCAGTCATCAAATAATCTTGAGCACCTGGAATTTCAAAGGGTTTTTAAACTGCTTGGGAAGCTTGGGCTCACTGGTGTGTGGGGTGAGACTTGGATCCCATTACAGCAGCTCCAGTAGAGGTGGTAAAGCTCTTATCTTGTCTTTTGGAGCAAAATAAATCTTTTCATACTATTAATCTGTACAGATCTGCAATTTCAGCAGGGCACATACCTTTAGAAGGAAAACCTATTGGTAATCACCCTTTAATTTGTCGTTTCCTTAAAGGTGTGAAAGTTATCAGGCCCCAAGTACACTGTTCTGTTGGATGTTAACTTAGTTTTCAAGCTGTTCAGTACATGGCCTTTCAATGAACACTAATCTTCAAAGCAGTTCTCTGCTAAACCTACTATGCTACTTTGCCTTATTTCAATCAGAAGAGTTAAAGATGTTGGAGCTTTAGATATTACAAATAGGTGTTTTTCTCCCTTTCGTGTATGTTTCACTGTTACTAGAAGTCTAGTTGTTCATGTGCCCCAACAAGAAAAACTATGGGCCTCATTACAAGGTTGGCAGTGCATGAAAAAAGTGGTGGTAATTCTGTTTCCACCACTTTTCCTGCACCGCCAAACTACAAGTTTGCTGGTGGGGTGTTATGAGTTACCTCCAGCCAAGAGCAGGAGGTAACTCAGGACACCTCACCGGCAGAAAAAAGCTTTTATTACCGGCACCCCCCTTGGAATGGGGATTTACATGCCCTTACCGGCACATGTAATATGCCGGTAATTCCTGTCTGATGGTATCCCACTGGATTTGCTGGCGGGATAGCACCAGACTTGTAATGAGCCCAGATGTGTAGTTAGATGTTTGAAGCAGTATGAAGTTGCCTCAGTCGATCTCAGAACAAATTATCCATCATAGCTGCTTATTCGTTTTCAAAAACCCTTCAAACCTGTGTCTCCTCCTACTCTGGCTACATGGGCCATGTCCTTAACTGGCATTGATATTTCCTTGTTTGGGACCCAAAATACCAGGGGTTCTATGGCTTCTCAGTCCTTTTTAAAGGGGAAGTTTGCTCAGAATATTTATTGGCCCAATCGATCGGGGCATGTATTTCTTAGCATACATCGATGGATCGTAAAAACAATTCCAATGCATTTCACCTTAGTTTTTCTCACATTTACACATGCGAAACTGACGGGTCGGTTACCGCCATCTTGTGCTAAACTTAGCCGTTGATCCATCGCCCTAAGTTCAAGTGCCCTTGCGGCACTAATTCAGATCACCCTCAAGTTGACATCACTATATGTTTACACCCCTTTTCACCATGCCAATGCACCTCTCATGTCAATGTCCTCTGTACGCAATCAACCGACGTCTCTGCATGTAAATGCCAAGATGCCTCTTTCCTCGACAAGTATAAACAAACCCTTTCTGATTAGACAACATTGGAGTTTCTTTTTCCTTTGTGTCAGTCTATTTAATTCCGAGCCTCCCTGACATATTTTTGGTTTGTTCAGCTATCTACCAAGTACAACGTACTGAGAATAGCTACTTAGACTACCTAAAATGAATTAACTCAGTAATCAGGGTTTTAAAAAAATATATGTTTATTATGTACAAATGTCTTTACGAACCATATTAAAATGTCATTACATGGGTTATTTTTTACATGTGCCAATGCGAAATTTCAAAGCTTGTGCCTATTATTCTCGTCTTTGCACTATGGATTTTTGTAGCATGGCTGTTTCTTCTCTTATTTTTACATGTAAAACCCCATTTCGTTATTGTATACAAAAAAACGTTTGTATTATTCTAACAGTTGATTTTATATTTCTCAATATTCAGGCACTATGGCAACAATTCAGCTCCATCTGTACGAGCCTGAATATTCAGAGGAGGAAATGGTTGAAAGAGAAAGAAGCCGAAATGATGGGCAATCAGATGAAAGTCGTGACGATCAATCACCGGAGCCAGATCACAGTCGCATGAAAGATATTTCCACCTGGTGTATCTGATATTGTTGTGCGGTTAGGGGCAACTTTGGTGGAGAACTGCTGTTGCAGAGAAAACTCTGTCTGCTTGGCCTATATAGCCGAAGAAGGCACACCACCACTATGTGTTACCCAGCTGCACGACTTCAGGGCAGCCTGCCTTACAAGTTCTGTGTTGCAAAAGATGATGGTCCGTATGCAGGAAATTCGAGCTACAGTTTACCCTTGCAATTCAAGTAATGTGTACGTTTCCTCTTTATATGTTGCACGTTTGACAACAGAGGCAGCTAACATTTTATGTTGTTCTCCTACATCATTCTACTTTGATGGATCACTGACGAACACATTTTGATGGTATTTGAAAAAAATGTCACATTCTAATCTCAAGCCAAAGTATTCAACATTATATTTAACAACCAAACAATTATATTTCTTTTAGTTTAAAGTTAAATACAGTATTTCCCTATGTTCCAAACTTCTTTTGCTGGAATGGGCATTCACATTTCTAATTTATCCCTTCTTGAAAACAAAAGTACTGTCAGTACTTTGCGCGAAAAGGTACTTTTTTTAAAGCATAACAATGCCTTATATTTTAGAAGACAGTGCAAACAAAATAAATGCAATTAGTGGATACATCAAAGTAAGCTATTTGTATATCTCTTACACAGATGTTACAGGTTTGTGGTCTACCAAACGTTTACATGGTGGATTCATAGAAAACTGCGATTCCGCATTTGACGATGAATCCCCGCCTGTGTGGTTCGAGCCATTCATGAGAAATTCCCCGTTGACTCCTGTGTTCAGGTGGCCAGGGGAGGGCCATCGCTCTTGGATCCCAACGCTCTATAATGTATTTACGAAGCCCCTTTTCGATATCCTTGACTATCTGGGTGTCACATATACTAATTATGCGGATGACACCAGATACTCATTCCTATCTCTGGCGACTATGAAACTGACAGCAAACCCTCAATGAAATATACGCAGTAATACAAGCGTGGATGGCACTCCATGGACTTTGTCTCAATGACGAAAAAACGGAGTTGATTATCCTTGGTACTCATGCTAAACTAAAAAACCTAAATACTGCTTTCAAATCATTCACTATTGATGGTAACCCCATCCCTGTCTCTAATAATACTAAAACCCTTGGTATCTACCTCGATGCCTTCACCAAACAAACCAATGCATTAGCGTCTTCAGCCGCCTACACATGTAAACTTATTACCGCATGTAGGCTGTTTATCTCCACTCCCAACTGCATTACTCTTGCTAGAACGTTAGTCTTGTCCAAAGTAGATTATTGTAATGCCCTCTACTTAGGCACTAGCCGCAAAAATATTCACAAACTACAAGTAACTCAAAATAACGCCATTAGGGCAGCCCTCAACATCCCTAAGAAGTCGCATATCTCTGAGACTAGACGCAATCTGCATTGGCTCCCAAAAGAGCACAGAATATCCCTCAAAGTTCTTGCCCTTACCCACAAAGCCAGGGCTAACCTCGCACCATCCTACATCTCTAACCAACTTACCCCACACACATCTACAAGACCACTTAGAACAGCTCAAGTTAACACTATGTCTATACCAAGATTAAAACTCCATAACTCGGGAGGAGTTCGTTTCCCTGTACAAGCCTCAAAGCTATGGAACACACTACCTGTTCCAATCAGGCCTGTAACCTCCTTCAACCTATTTAAACGCAACACCAAACGTTGGCTTCATTACCTGGACACATTGACAGCTTAACATCCTAGACCTTTGATTTACTGCCTACCCACTGTACATATTGTAAATAATATTACAATTTGTCTCACCTTCGGCCCACCGCCTTAATTGCAACATGTATGCTTGTACCTGTAATACCAATGTATGTATTTATTTGTAACCGCAACTATTGTAACTGTTGCCTACTGCTTGCTAATGTAACTGTACTCTTATGTAACATGATCAAAAAACGTACATGCCCGTCTGCCCCTGGGCCTGGTTGCGCTTTATAAATAAACCAAATACAAATACAAACCCTGGTGGCGGACAAGAGAGGGAGGATAACCTGGGAAGGGGGGTACTCTGTGACTGTGGAAGACACGCACTTGGGTGAGACTTTGTATTCCTCCCGGTCCGATACACCTCTACCAGACATCCCCTCAGTTGTCATGGGATATTGTCAGCAGAGTCCCATCATACATTAGTACCTTTCTGTAAGAAAAAGGAGAACATTACCAGGGAAATTAAAACCGAATGGAAAATCCATTTACCCATCACAATACATTTACCCCCTTCATCCTGACAAAAACCTACATGGTTTTTCCATGATCTTCAGGAAAACCTACAACTCCCACAATCCCTACTTCCATTCTTGAAGTCCAACTACTGGGACGAAGAAGGGGCAGGTGGGAGTCATGAGGATTACCCCTAAGAATCCATGGGCAATGGATTCCTATGGGCAGTCTCCATGTTGTCCCAATAATGAGGTCAGGCAGAGTTAGGCAGGGAGGACCACTACTCACACCTGACACCAATCAACTCTTTCAAAGAGTATAAAAGGGCAGACACCCAGGCAAACTCTGAGCGAGCTGGGGATGCTGAAGAAAGCATGAAGACCAGAAGAAGAAGTCAGCAGCTGGGAGAACCTTGGCAAGCCAGAAGGAGGGAACGGACTGCCAAGACACTGAGGTCTGTGAGTACAAAGGGGGCTACAGTGTGGCAGGGGAGCCATTCCCCAGGGAACCAAAACTCCAGCTACACTTTTCTGATCGTATTTAAATCAGTGCTTGCGGTGGCCACCAGGGGACGTGCTGATGAAGGAAGCAGCTGCGTAGCCCTCCCACTTGAGGCCCGAAGAAAGTGGAATGAGCCCCCACTTAGAAGCACCCCACACCCAGTAAACCGTGCCCCCGGTTAGATAATTGGTAGCAGCGCCTGGGGGTGAAAACCGCAGGCAAAACTGCTACACCGTTCAGGAGAAAAATCAAATAGTGGGACCGGCATCCACAACTACAAAACCGCTATGTGGTCTTGCAGTGGCGTGGTGAGACGCGCGCAGCAGGAGAGACTCGACAGGAGCGGGACTGCAGAGCGGACCGGGAGAAGGTTTGCCTCCAGCGGAGGAAGCAGGGACGCAATACGCCCTCCCACCCCCACAACAACAGGGCGGTTAGCGGGCTCGCAGGTACTGGCCCCCACAGTGTTTTTTGAAGGGCGAGAACAGCCCCACCCCATAAGAGGCTGCAAAAGAGGTGAGGAGATCCTGCCCCCCTAAACCCCCAACTGTCACCTGGGCGGCCGGAGCAGTGTGGTGCACCGGACCGCCGTGGGGAGGGGCACTCCTCGCCTAGTCAGGGCAAGGTGGTTTGAGCGTGCTCCGGACCATACAGAGCGGCCTCCTGTGACCCTTGAGAAGCGTGGGCCCGGGAGGGGAAGAAGAGGTGAAGAGATCTTCGGCAACACCACTGCCGCAGAGCTCGCCCACGGCCCATCTGCGCAGGCGGGGAGTAGGCTTGTCCCGCTGGACACCGGGATCTCCCTGGAAAGAGGAAGACAGCCTCTGGACAGGTTGGGAGAGGGCTGTCCCCGCCGCCTCTCTTAAAGCGTTACATCATCTGCTGTCGACAAGAACCCCCGCTGACATCATTCCAGCCTAAAACATAGGAGGGAAGATATAACCAGCAGGGTAGAGCGTGCCCCTGCTTGGAGCAGGTTGAGTTGAACAACCAAGGAGGAAGCAGCCCCGAGGACAGACACTGAGGGTATCCCCAACCCTGTTGTGATAAGCGGTGAAGTCCGGGGGTATCGCTACTGCTCACCTGTAGCCCCGAGTGCATATCCCAAAGGATACACACAACCCCACCACGCTTGGGTATCTGGAGGGAATGAGGGAGCAGGACTGGAGTGATCCCACCCAAGATCGGGGGATATCACCAAAGCAAGAAAAGATTGCGGAGTAGGGACAGATCCCAACCCGCTCCGGAGGGTCAGGTGGAGGTGAGGGCCCCCAGTTTTACCCCTGGGGCATGTGCCCACCTCCAAGAAGGCCCATAGTATGACCCTGACCACCCGAGAAAGGCACCAACGCGGGATGGGGAAGTAGAGGATGCAGCAAGGGCAGTAAACCAAGCAGGAATACAGCCACTCCATCAACACGCCTGGAGGAGCTAGAGTACGGCAGATTAGGCCTGCCCAGGGTGAGGGCCCCAAGGACTCCTTCCTGAGGCGTGTGCCAGCCCTATCAAGACTCTGATTGTTGGGTGCTCAGGGCCTCGAGGAGCATACAGGAACTTGCAACGACCGGCCGGTGTCACCGGGGTCACCAAGGACATATAAAGAGGGCCACCACACGATCCCCCCTCCTTTTCCTGCGATCAATCAGGGGCCCTGACCAGAACCCGCATAAAGACCGCAACGAAAGCGCTCCATGACACATGGCTCCACATAAGTGGGGGGAACAGTGCCCCGATACCAACAAGAGCTACACATCACGAGGTGACAGTCACTGGGCCACGAGCAACTTATCCCCCAAGGCGCTTGACCTCCCCATGGACTGGAGAACACAACTAGAGCACTTCAAGTATTAGAAACATATGGAGGGGAAGACAACACCCAACCCCAACATGTCAGAAGCAGGGAGCGATGCAATGTCCATCAAGAGAGACATTGCCTCCCTCCTAGAGGAGATTAGAGGAATGAGGGCAGACATCGGAGGAAAAGGTGACTGTAACGCTCACCTGGTATCCACGGGGACGTCACTCAGCCTGTTCTGACCTCTTATGACCTCGAACCCTTCTCTGGAGTCTACTCGACTGGAGACTGGGCCTTGTTTTCTTGGAAAGTGTGCCCTCCGTCCTGCTTTCAGCGCAGGGGCACGTTGATTGATGCAGGCTAGTTGCTGCCTAGTTACTTCACTGGCAGGAGTCTGACAGGTAAGTATAATGAGTCTTTTGAAAATGTCTCTAACTTCGTTCCTTTCCTTCCTTAGATGATGGCCAGCGTCCGGGGATGGCGACGTGTTGCTGAGATGAGTAGCGCTGAAGGCGAGTGAGAGCGCGATGCAACCCTTTCATATTTGTATTGAACTGAGTTATTTTTCTGTGTCTTATAGGTGCCGCGACGTTTTCAGCGTGGATGCCGGTTATGAAGAAGGAATGTGGTGAGTAAGCACGGTATGCAGCGCCTCTAGATGTTTCCACGCTAACCTGGAGTGTCTTTTGAGAAGTTCCGGAGACAGAGTTCCCCCGGAGCGGCTGGGATTCAGGTAAGCATTTGAAGCTCGTACAGTCTTTAAAATGAAGCGAAGATTTGCTGAATGCTTACTAATGCCTTTTTTCTGTTCTTTTCCCTTTTCCTTAGGAAGCGGCGTGCCGGGATGGGAATGACACCACTGAAGGTGCCCGCAGAATAGAAGGAGCGATGAATGATGGGCAGAAGCGCCGCAAGGTAAGGCTGTTCCTAACGGTGTTCTTGTTCTTGCAGGAGCTGAGTGCAGAAGAAAGATGCAGGCCTACTGGAGACCGATCCGAACACGGTGAGTGTAACGCTGCAGGTGCAGAAAACATAAAGCATGTTTCTCAGCCTGGGCGTGGCTTAAATAGTCTCTGGGTATCCCAGGTGTCTCTGGGCTGAACCACACCCAAAAGACTAGACTGCACATGCAGTTCTGGGAACCGAAATATGTGGGGGCATCCATCTTGTCCCCATCAATGCACTACAAGTCCAATCCCCAATGTTATCCTATGGGAGTCAGCGAGTCTGGTGCCACAAGCGCCAAGTCTGACTCCAAGTGGGTCTTTGGAGGGATGGAGAGGCCCTTGAGGGCCATGTAGGTGATCGTGGCCTGGCTCCAGCCTGACATCTTGGAGGGCTGGGGACATGAGGGTTAGGAACCATGACAGCGACAGAATAAATGTGAGGATCGATAACACTGACGAGAGACTACAGGCGGTCGAACATAAGCAGACATCCCTCGGAACCTTGGAAACACAGATGGACATGAGGATAGCGGAATTGGAGAGGAGGGAGGATGAAGTAACACTGAAGATGGATGATTTTGAAAATCTGGAGGGACGGAATAATTTGAGATTTTTTGCGATCCCATAAAAAGGTGGCGAAACAGAGGGGGACTTGCAGAGAACAATAAATGAGGTGGTGAAAACTCTGTTCGGTGTTGACAACATGGATGAGCCTAAACTGGAAAGGTTCCATAGGGCTGGAGCAACATGGAGGGGCCTACGCTTGTGACTTGCGTGGTTCCATAATTATCAGGACAGACACAAAATCCTGGAGAAGGCGAGGGGCAAGAAAGCTGTGGCCCTAGGCAATATGCAGGTGGCGATCTATCAAGATTTATCTGCTCTGACCCTGCCGAAGAGGCGACTATGTGCTCCCCTCACAAAGTGGCACACTGAGAAGGGGATGAGATATAGGTGGGGATTCCCCCGTCTCATTATCCTTTGAAGTGGAGGGCTAAAACTATAAACTCGTGACAGAGGAGGACATAAGGAGGGTCACGGAAGAGCTGCTGGAAGGGCACGGTCCAAAACAGGTCGATGATGACAAAGGCCCAGAAGACAGACAATGGCGTGTGAAGGGCCCTAATAGACGTAAAGTCCCAGGCTCCAGAAAATACAGAAAGCTTGGGTTGCCACGGGTGGGCCCTTCTTGAGTTCAGAAAGCGGGTGGGGGTACGACGGAGTGTTTCAAGGTTTGACATGGGGGGTTGTATGGAAACAATGTATGCAGGTTGTAGAAAAACAGTTGGGGGGCTCAAAAAGGGGAGAGTGTGAGACCCGGGCCAAGTGTGTGTGAGATCCTCTGGTGATTCAATCTCATCGGAGGGGATGGACCAATGTCGAAGTTAAGGAGGTGAGGGGGGGGTCTTTTTCTCAAAAAGGTATTATTATATGGCAATGGTGTGGTGTGGTGACACAGTTCAAAGGGTCCTGAAGGGGTTTTTGTCTCAAGAGTAAGGGGAATGAAGGATCAAGGGGAAAGCAAGGAGATGTCTGGTCAACGTAAGATGCATATAGGCTCCCTTAACGCCCAGGGCCTCAACTCACTCGCTAAAAGATCTATGGTGCCACGTGAATTTAAGAGATCCAACCTCGATCGGTTGTGTTTACAGGAAACACACTGGAAAAGGGCAGGGGAACCCAGACTACGCTCCCGGGAGATCGGGGGAAGTGATTATGGCCTCAGATGTCAAAAAGAGGCGGGGGTAGCAATCTTCGTCTCGGCCAGGTTGAGCTTTGCGATTGAGGCTGTTCTGACTGACCCCAATGGGAGATACGTGATGACAAAGGGTCTGCTGCAGGGGGTTAAATTCACGATAGGCTCAATATACACCCCGAATGCACAGCAATGTAATTTTTGGGAGAATGTCCGTGATAAATTGATTCAATTTACAGATGGTCAACTGGTGGTGGGAGGGGACTTCAATATGGTTTTGGACCAACAGAGGGACCGCAAGAGGATGGGAGGGGGAACAAGGGAGTATATCCAATCTAAGGGAATTGGAGCGGTTTAAAGGGATTAATGAGGAATTGGGACTGTATAATTCCTTCCACCCAGTGGCAACAGGGGATATGCCCTACACCTACTATTCAGCAGTCCACGCATTTTTATTGAACCACCCACAACAATGCACTCCACCAGAGCCTCCAGACAGACTTACAGACAGACAAACACAAGATCTCCACCAGCACAGCTGTTTGGTTCGGCCCGGGGGGTAGGAAGGAGTAACATTGGAAGGTGGTTGGTTACTGAGAGAGATGACAGAGGAGAAAAACAGATGGAGAGAGAGAAGAGACGGTAGGTGGCAGAGAGTAGCTGATGGGAGAGTGGATAGAGAGAGACAGAGAGAGGAATACCATGGTGTGAAAGGAAGGAGACAGAGTGAGGCTTAAGTGTCACAATCCCATGACCCATTAGAACTAACCCAAAGCTAGGGGTGGTCACACCTAGGAAGTCCCAGGGGGAGGTTAGATAGAAAATGTGGTTGCCTTATAGGCCCTCACCACCAGAAAGGTCACAAACTTGACAGTAGGCGTAAACAATCGGTGGATACTACGCTGAGGAGTATGGACACCTTGGTTAGCAGCATGGGTTCTGCTTTTTCTAGATGATAGAGAAAGGGACAGCCATTAGAACCCATTTCAAGAAAATCAATAAAAACCCTTGAACTGCCTTTGATAGTTGCTGTGTTATTGTGGCTGACACACTAATTTTCAAGACAAATACATTTTCACAGAATTAAATACTATGCTAGTTTAGATTTTTTTAATTTTTTTTTTTTACTTCTGTTTATCTAAGTAAATAGATTTTACAAGGGTGGTGCTTTGAAGATGTGTTCAAAGGTTTTTCAGAATATTCCAGAGGTATTCCAGAGGTATTCCAGAGGTATTTCAGAGGGATTTCAGAGGCCAATCCATGATCCTGTAAGTGTAGCTCTTTCAGTTCAGTTTCATTTTCAATTCAGTTGTTGTTGGTTGAGTGTTGCAGCGGGGCTCTCACTTGACAGTTTATTACATTCTTCTAGGGCGGCTTGGAGGATCTTAGCCGAGGCGATTGTCCAAGTAGTTTTGTCCCCGCTGATCAGGCGAGGCCACCACTCTCACGCAAGGGCGTGAGTTTCGAGTACCGGTCGTAGATATGCAAGTCGAATATCGGCCATCGCCGTGCAGGTGGTCAACAGGTGACGAACAGATTCCGTTTGATCACTCTTTTTGCACAGTCTGTATGTTTTCGAAGTAGATTGGCCTCTGATTTGTAGAATTTCATTTGTGTGTAGAAGATTGAGACGTGCTCTCAGGAAGACTTGTTGCATGGGCCTGCTTGGGAATCTCCTAAGGAATTGGGGGATTTCGTTCAATTTATTTGCCCGGATTAGTAGGTGTGCCAATAGTTTGTTCTCGTTTGCTTTTTCCAATGTGGTGATCCAATCTAGGTCTGCCAATTTCCTTTTGATTTTGCATGGATTGGTGATTAGATCGACCTCAGTGCAGGCGATTTGGTCAAGCTAATGCCTTATCTTTACTGCCGAGTTTGTTAGCATTTTGCTCTTGCCTGCTGTCAATTCCACGTTTATCAATTGGTATAGCAGTAGGCCTTGTGGGAGAATCGCTTTCCTAAGTAAGGAAATACTGTTGAAGTCTCCTGTGGCTTTAAGAGAAGCAAGGCCCAATTCTCTCCTTATTGCTGGCAACGCAGCGGAATTCGGTTGGTTCATCACTGATTTCCAAAAGAAGCCCTCTGTTTTTTGCCAAAAGGTCTCCGGGATTGAGGGCATGGCATCGACCCTTTGGGTTAGGGCTGGGATGACTTTTGCTTTGTAGAATTTGAGATTCGGGATCAAGCAGAAGCGTCCGAATTTCTTTTCTAGAATTCGAGCCTGTGTTGTTAATGATCTCGCTTTCGCCCACAGATGGATTTGCATGCTGGTTTCTGTCTTTGTGCTGTTGACGATCACACCCAGATATCTGATCTTGGTCACTGTTTCAATCTGGCTTTCAAGGCTCCATTTGAAGGTGTTTGATTTTTTTGCATTTTTCTCCAAAATCAGAATCTTGGTTTTGGTCTTGTTAATCTCAAGGTTTGATCAACTGATGTAGTCTGAGAGGTGGTTTAGTTGTCTCTGGAACCAATCTGGGTTTGGTCTACAAGTGTGGTATCATCAGCGTACATTAAGCGCGGCATAGGGAGGCCCCCTATTTTTGGAGGAAAAGCTCTGACAGTGGAGCAGGTGTCTTTGAAGTTTCCCATGAAGGCCACAAAGAGTGCTGGCGCAAGTGGACAGCCTTGCTCGACTCCTCTGCACGTTTGTATTTCTTCCAATAGGAGTCCTTTTTTGTTCTCTGTGCTCTGATGGGGGAAAGAATGCTTTGCGGGCAGTTCCAAAGAAGGAGCTTTGACCATAGTAGATCTCTGTCAACAAGGCTAAAGGCTTGTGTCAAGTCTATGAATGCCACAAAAAGCCCTCTAGTGTTTTGCTTTTGGCAATGCTTAACAGCATTACATTTACTGTTGTTGATGAATTCTTTTTGAAGCTGGCTTGGAAAGTGTCTGCACAGGCAGCAGTTGCGGCGCAGCTCTGGAATCTCTTTAGAAGAAGCATTCCAAAAAGTTTCCCAATTGTGTCTAGGAGGGCAATTGGCCGGTAGTTGCGATGATCCGATTTGTCACCTTTTTCGTAGATTGTGACCACTGTCGAAGAGGTCCAGGATCTCAGGATTGTTCTAGTTGCTGAACACGTGTTGAAGACCAAGCTGATGAAGGGAGCCCACTCAGTTGGAAAGTTCTTGAGGTTAACATTGGCCACTCGGTCTGGCCACGGGGCTCGCGCAGCTTTGAGATTGCTGATAGTTGAGGCAATATCTTCTAGGTTGGTGACATCAGCCCATGGGCCTTCTTGGTGAGCTTGGGGTGTTGTGGCTGGAGACATGGGCTGTTGGAAAAAGGCCTCGAAGTGTAGTTTCCATCTTTGTTCGCTCACGCTGTTGGACATCTCGTTTGCATTCTGGCCTGCTGGTGGTTTCATAAGCACCCAGAATTCGCTCACGTTTTTGCCAGCCCCTTATTTTAGTATTTCCTCTGAATCTTTTTGGTAGAGAAGAGCTTGGTGATGTTTTATCCATGCTTTGTACTTCTTGGCTTCTGAAGCTAGTTGCATCAGAAGAGCAGGTGAGTTTGATTTTCTGGCTTTTCTCTTGAGTTGTCTTAAAGCCGCTCGCTTAGTGACTACTAGTTTGTCGTACTGATGAATTCCCAAAATTCTGGAGCTGGTGTAACTGCATGGTTTTTCTTTGTAGTGGCTTAGCAGTGGTTGGTAGATAATGTCTGCATTTTGGAGCTCTACGGCATGCAGTTTGGATTAATACCTCAGCGTCAGTTGTCCAACTCTTGCTGCAGTCATTCTCAGATGGTTTCCTTGTGGATTGCACTCGATGTTTGCCATCATTGTAGGGTTGACTGGAGCAGTGGAGTTCTATGTAACTCTTAAGAGCTTGTGATCGCTTTCTGCTGTGCGTGTCACTTCAAAGGCTGTTATCAATTCAAACATTGCGTCCAAGACAAAGATGTAATCTATTGTGCCTTTTAAATTGTCTCTCTCCCAAGTGGGAATTCTTTCCGGGTCAGGTAGAACCAAGTCTGTGTTATGGAATCCTTGTGAAGTCATCAGGTCGCTCCAGATTTCGCCTCTTTTCTCTGATGAGGTTTGTGGTCTGTGCTGCTGAATCCGAGAGACGGCGTTCTTGCATTTAGCCTTTAAATCGCCGCAGATGATGACGTGGGCAATGTGTTTGTTGGCGTAGATGTTATCAATTTCTTTTTCTATCTCTCTCAGGAACATTTTGTCAGTAATCGCTTGTGGATTCCAGTACACGTTGATGATGGCGATCTCAATGATTGTTTTTTTTTGCCGGGATCGGATCCTAATTCGTCCAGGTTCTTCTAATCGCTAGATAGTGGGTTGAAAGTGCGAATGTTTCTATGATGTTGATGTTGCTGTCCACACGGGCTGCCAATAAGAGTCCGGACGAGGGACGTCCCACCCGGTTCTTGGCTGCCGGGGCGAAAGAGTTCTCGAAACCATCTAGATCTGTTTTTTCTGTCAGCCATAGTTCCTGTAAATCAAGTATGTCAAACTGCCCCAGGTCGATGCCACCTTTGGTTGTGAGGTGTTTGTATCCACGTGTGTTCCAGGAAGCAATTTGTATTTTCTTTTCCGTCAGATTGGAAGGTGTTGGTGAAATTTTCCCAATGGGCCCGTTTTTGAGGGCCACTAGTTGCTATTTTTTCAAAGTGGAAGCTAAGGACTTCGGCAGCCAGGCCCAGAGCTGTTTCAGCGGTGCTGACGGTGTGGTTTGACCTGGTTCGTTGTGCATTCTTGTTCCAGCCATGAGGGGGGGTTCCTGTTTGCGAAGATTTTGTTGCTGTGCAGTGTTTCTCGACGCAGGAGTTGGTTTTGGGGGTACATCATCTGATGTTCTGTTGCCTTTTTCGCTGCGTGTACCGAGTTGGCTCGGAAGAGCTAAAGAGCTAGATGATGAGGTAGGGTGAGTCGTAGAATTTTGGACTCCTTTTTTGCTTCCTATTACTCCTTTCTCGAGTTGCAGCCTATTTTCTTTGGATAAGATTTCCATTCTTGATACATAGTGCAGTGTTTTTTCTGTGTTGCTACTTTGGATTGCTTTTACGGTGTCAAGTTCGCCGTGGTCGGTGACATCTGTCAGCTTTAATCCACTCTGCAGAAGGGCTTCCTGGCCTTCTGTCAATTGAAGTCTGAGCTTCTCTGACCTAATATGTAGGTAGCATTTGGCATTTGGCACGGTTCCACTAGGATTAAATCCTCTGATGTCAGGTGGCGCAGAGTCCTGTTATGTCTGAGGATTTTCAGGAGAGTTCCCCTGTTCAGTATTCTTGATTTCTGCCAGTCTGTTCCAATTTTAAAATTATAGTTGGAATGGGCTTTCTGTTCAGTGCATTTCTAGTTTGTTCTTGAGGTGCCCTTAGTGTGGGGCGATGTAGCCGTTCCCGGCTAGAGGAGTGGTGGCGACTTGTTTTATGATGATTTGCGGACTGCGAGCAGGATTGGTTGTGGGGTGACATTCGCCTAGGGCGTTCTGTGTGTCTATGAAGATGATGTTTGGAATGATGCTCCATTCTTCTTTGATGTGAGGATGGCCGGGAGTCTTGATGATTTTGCTTGCTCCTCTCATGACGAGTGTTGGAGCTTTCCCATGTTCGGTAGCTGGAGGATCTTTGGCGGTAGGGTCGATGAGGAGACAGGCTGGAGTGCTTACTCCGAGCTCCAAGTGGAGTTTGTGCAGGGAGCCGGATGTTCTTGTCGTGGTCATGATCGTGGTCTTGATGCACCGAAAAGTTCATCAGCTTTTTGTCAGACAGGAAATCTTCCACAGTGATTGGCGACCCGCTTCGCTGATTAGATGATGAAGGGCTTGTGGCGTGGTCATCCTTTGTTACGCATGCTGTTGGCGGTGCTGCTGTTAAATACGGATTTGATCTGAAATCTGAATTGCAAGTTTTCCCACTGTCAGTGGGTGTTCTGCTTTTTTGACTTGGTGGTTCTGGAAGTTTTAGGAGCATTTGCTTGTTTTTGCTGGTCTTAAAATTAGTTTTTGTGGTGTCGCCTTTTTTTTGTTCGACAGTGATTGTCGTTGTCTTTGAGGGCGAGTCCTCAATGATGCAAGGCGCGTCTTCCGCTTGAGCTGATCTGAAGATAAAAGGTTCTAGCTGAGAGAGTGTTATGTTAGATCCGCTCCCGGAATTGTTGTTGAAGATGCTGAATGTCCCTTGGGAATGAGTTTCAGTTCCTTTCATGTGGCAGGTTAGGTCCCTAATGAAGAGATCTGGTTGTGTCTGCGCTGCTGCATTTGAGGTTCGTTTTTGGGGGATATTCTGAGGTGATGTCCCTCATTTTTCCTGCTGGATGTTCCGACTCTCCCCCCTGTAGGTTTCGTTGTGATGTGCCTTGATTCTTTTTTCCATTGCGGTCACATGCCCCTCCAGATATATCAATTTTGTGTGCATCATGGCGGAAACCGTTGTGTGGTTTCCGCCATGATGCACACAAAGTGTCATTTAGTGCTTCATACAACTTGCCAAATGATGCAAGGGCGATTGTGACAGCTGAAATGATTGTGAGCATGTCTGGCTTTTTGGATGAGGTGTCCTTTTGAGTTTGGATTGGTGCTTCGTTTCTGCACCTGGACCTTGAGGGGGTGGTTAAGGTCTGATCGAAAAACTTGCGGCGGGGCGGTGTCAAAAATGTTCTATATTCACTATCAATCCGAGGTAGACGTGGGTGGTATTGTTGTGAATCGTTTTGTAGTTGATAGCAGTTGTCTGGGTTTACTCTTTCTCCCTGGTGCATTCTTTGGGGGCGAGAGGGAGTATTCAACGTGGCTGCCTTGATGGCTGGTCCCTTAGGCAAGACCGGGAGAGAGACTCCAAGTTTCTTTCCTGGCGCAGGGGAGATAGTTGTGTGCACGCTTGTCTTCTGTGGTACGCCAGGCGGCTTATTGTCTTCTGTGGTACTAGGTGACTTATTTGTTTCAGTTCTCGCGTTTAGGGTTGGAGGGAGTGCGATTTTCAGTATTGATCTCCTGCTCAGGATCTGTACTCTTCTCAGATGATGGGAGGATCGGGTTTGCATCGATGGAGGATTTGCTGGTTGATTCCATGGTGATAGCCTCAATGATGACTGGGGGGGGCGGTCCTCTGATAAAGAGGAGTTTGAATTTGTGTTTGGGTTAAAGCTGCATGCAGAGCTCGCAGTTTTTCCTGTAGGAGACTGCAGACTAGAAGTGGTTTTGCGCGTTTTTGGTGGGGGAAGAGGATTCTTGGATTGCTTCCAGGATCTCTGCATCGGATAGTTCCAAGATGTCGTATTTCCGTTTGCCTTGATTTTTGAAAAAATCTTTCCGTGAATTATATTGTGCAGTCTTTGAGGACACTTTTTTTCCTTGTTTTCCGTGGATGAGGGTAGAGTTGACTTTTGCCCTTCTTTGGGCTCATTCAGCGAGCGGTCATGGGGTAATTTTATTTCTCTTGTTTTGGATGGTTTTGAATCGGTGCACTGAGTTTGAATTTATGTTTTTTTCCCTCTTTTTAGGTTTTAGTGTTGGTCTTTTATCCTTTGTGCATTCATGGTCCACCTATATGTCTGGGTGTTGTTCGCCCCTGTTGCTTGCAGGGGCATCCGAAGTCTCCAAGTCTCCATCGTCGTATGGTTCTCGGGGTCTGAAAGTGCTTCAGATATGCTGCCTTCCAGGAGGGGGCACTGGTCAGCCCCTTTGGAGTCCACGTGGATTTGTACGGCCGTGGTCGCTGGCCCAATGAAAGCGCTCTCCTTCGGTCCGGTGTTGTCACTTGGAGGCGGCACATGTTGGGACTTCGTCTGGGAGTTTACCGGGAGTTCCAGAGCCCTCTCTGTTCCGAAGCGCTGCGCCGTGAACCCGGCACAGCTCCCTCCAGGCGGGGAGCCTCAGAGAGCTGCAGCTGCCGAGGTAAGAGGTGTCTGTGTTTTCCTTGTTGGTGAGCCGCTCAGTGGAAAGCGTGCTCTCTGGCTCGCGCTCGCTAGCTCCCCCGTCTCCCTCCACCCTGGCTGAACCTGGCTTTGTCAGCCCTTCGGCTGGCGATGGCGGGGACGCAAACTGAGTGGAGGTTGACAGGGGTTCCAGGAGTGGCGCCGGCCTTTCCGATGGTGTAGATTCAGGCTGTTCAGGCGTACACTGCTTCGCAAAGGTACGCTGAGCGCCAGCCTTTTGGTGTTCCTGTCTCAGTTTGTCGCTGACTGGTTTCAACCCACTTGGTCTGGGTGCTGAATTTGCAATCGACGGCGACAGCAGGGGGCTGATAATTTCCGCTGATTGTAAACTCGACAATTCGAGTACAGTAGTTGGGGTTGAGAACAAACGGGGGGCGCTCATGAGTGGCTCCGCATGACGTGGGAGCGGGCCGAGAGCTCTGCAAAGTTCTTTTATCCCCCTTGCCGTCCAACACTGGGTTTTGGTCTGAGCTGGATGCTGGCTGCTCAGTTTCCATCTTCGGCCTGTGGTCCTGACAGGGACTGCAGAGACTGCAACTCCCTCTGCGACTGGCTCTGCTGCCGCTACCGCGGCCTGGCTGGTGATTTTAAAGATCTCCCACACTTCGTGAAAGTGGTAGAAAGACTACTGTCTCAGGATCTGGAGCACGTAGGTAGAGTGGACTGCAGAGACTGCAACTCCCTCTGCGACTGGCTCCAGTTTAGATATAGAGTCTTGGTGTCAGGAATCAATAGTACGCCTTCAGTAGGGTCCTTGTGATCCCAACAAATCACATGCATGACATCAAACACACTAAGTACTGTTTATGACCTTCAATGCTCACATGCAACTTCACATGCTGTGGGGTAAAGGGGGGGGGGGTCCCCGGTGACAGGGTTGGGTACACAGGGGCATAGAGCAGCTCAAAAGGGACAAGAAAAGGCTCCTTCCTTTAACAAGCCCAAAGGATGGTTAAACCTATGAAACACCACCAGTGATAGTTCACGGCATTCAGGAATATGTTGTGGAACATATACTAGATTCCATAAATGTGCAGGAACAGTTATGGTACCTTGAAGATTGAGTGGGCTACGGCCCAGAAGAAAAGACCTGGGAAAGAACCCAACATCTTCATGTGCTCAGGATAGTTTGAGCACTTCATTGTCATTTTCCAGCCAAGCCAGGTGAAGAATGGAGTAGAAAGTGGAGTAACTTTTGGAACCAGCAGGATGCCACTCCTGTACATCTTTAGTAGAGTCCATGTGCCCTTTATGAAACACATGCACCACATCAGATACCCAAAGTACACCTTACGGCCTTCCATAACCATATACAACACCAAGCAGGTAGTGAGCGGCCATCTTGAATGGAAGAGCGTAAAAGGAGGCAACGTCCAGACACGTGTGGTCCCAGTGAATGTGTGTGGTGAGGAGAGCTTGTCCGGCTCTCAAAGGTGATCACTGGAAGCTGTGAGTTACTGCTATTCAAGCATAATGGTACAGAGGTTTGTTTCTTGAACGCATGCGCGGAAAGGCTCTAGAATGAACACAGCACAAGAAGTCCCGAGGCCCACGCTGTACAGAATTGTTGGCGTAAATGTGAAGAAACAATAATCTGCTATTCAGAGAAGCATGCGACAGAATAGTGAACGCTGGATGTGTGCAACAAATGTGTGCATTACCATAAATGCCAACCTTTTGGATCACCTCGGAGGAAGATTTGATCATGGGAATCAGGAGAATGAAATTCCCCCCATTGAACTGTTTTGGGGATAGGGATATATTAGGTGAGAGACAGTAAAAAAAAAGAAGAAAAAAAACATTTTTGACAGGGAAATTGGGAGACTCCTGCCTAAATCGAGAGGGTTGGCATGCATGAAATACCTGGAATGAGAACTTTGAACCAAACTTTGCAAAGGAGCTGGTGGGAACTGTGAATCCCGTTTACAGGACTAGTCTCGCCCCAGCATGGAGGAGAAAATCCCCAGTTGGAGTGTTAAGGATTACTACTCGAAGGTGTGAAGTATTTAGTTGGTACTCAGAACTAGAAGGGGATTGGAATACTCAGAGGGGGTAGGCACTTACTTTAAAGTCAAGAATCAGGGGACTAGGTTTGTTATCTTTTGTGAAGCAGGTTTTTCAGCATGGGCGGTATATGCAGCTAGGCCATGTGTGTTTCAACTTCCCACATAGGCATGGAAAGGCTGTAGTCACAATTTAAAAACAACACACTTTATTGACATATTTACACAGGATGTAGAACGGTATTAAGCATCAGACCCACACAGTGAAACGCTGACCAACTGCTCCATATATGTATTGCCTGTTCTTGATTTCTTCTAGCATCCTACATGCAATTTGTATTCCCTCTAGTACCCACCCTAATATATTTTTTCCAGAGGCAGGTAATTCCGTGCTGGTTCACAATGTGCCGGGAGTGGGTATATGTCTCAACAGGGATTTGCTCCTGTTGAGATATGTACAGCACAGGATCACAAGTCTGTGGGGATTTTCCCACAGGAGCAATATAGACCCTGTGGCTCTCCCTCTCATTGAAATAGATAAGATGGTAGCATCCCCTAGTCAAAAGGTTGAGGCGTACCATGCCTAATTAAGAGGCAGAATTGATAGATTGCAGGTACAAGTTCCCAGCTACCAGAAGACCCTTCATCTGGCGCAGAAGAGACAGTGGCTGCAAGTGGGTTGGGAGTGAAATGTACAGCCAGTAGTTTTGCAGATGCGAATGGCATTATTGATGGCTGCCCACAATTTTATTTTGCATTTTTAAAGCGTTCACCTTATGCCTTCCCAAATGCAGTGAGCACGGTTGTGTTCCTGATTTTGTACCTACCTCACTGCGGCCTTAGCTACACCAAATTGCTGTTGGCCCATATCACCTTCAGTCTATTTTTGGTTCAGTGTCCAAGAAATATAATTCCCAGCAAAGCTTTATTACCACTTTACAGGCAACCTTTTTCATTTCCTTTTTGTTTTTTACATTAAATTGGCTACAGAATTAGGGCTCTCTGTGAGAAGGAATCATTGCCCCAAACCAATCGGGGCAGGGCATGGTACATGTCTGACCTTAGGTCCTATTATACAGTGTATGGATTATCTGAATATATGCGCTGTTCAGATCACCATCAAGGGTGGATCTGCTCTGATCTCCTTGTTGCCCCTACATTTGAAGTTACACTGGAGATGCAATGGGTTATTTATTTATTTATTTATTTATTTATTGTTAGCTTGCTAGGCACTTATACAGCAAGTACATACTGTTTCAAAGCACCCAGAGGGTAAGGGAGGGAGAAAGAGAGTGATACATATTTCTACACAACAGAGGAGGGGAAAGGATAAAGGACAAACCTACTATGCCCTGTGAGTAATTCAGAATGTGCAAGTGCAGCAAGGAAAAGGGCAGAGGGGGCAGGTGCTAAAGTGTCTCTGCTCGTGAAAGAGCAACAGATGAAGAGCATGGTGAGGTAAGTGCTACATGCCAGGTGTCGTGTTGGGTGTAAGTGCAAGCCTCCAAGGTGGAGGGAGTGCCAAAGCAAGTGCTTAGAGTAGACAGAAGCTGGGGCGATTGGGTGTGGGCGTTTAGGGCCCAGGGGATGCATAAGGGCCCAGGATAGCAATCACAGCAACTGCAAGCTTAGCAGAGGAGAGAAGATGGGAAGGAGGAGGTAAAGAGGAAGGTCTTGAAGAGCTACCTCAAGGCGTAGGGGGGGGGGGGGCTGTTCCGTAGAAGGGAGCCAGCTGAGGAAAGCGATCAACCTCCTGGCCTCTGTTTAGCAAAGCACTTTACACACAGAGTTGGTGCCAGAGGAACATAGAGGTCTGTAAGGGGATTATTTAGTGGGATAAATCTGAGGACAGTAAGGTCCCTGGACCCAAAGCAGCCTTGTAGATGATGGAGGGATTTGAATTGAATCCGTGCAGCAACCGTGAGCCAGTGAAGACTTTTTAGGGCAGGAGAGATGCAGTCCCTGGGCCTAAGGCCAAAGATAAATCTTGCTGGCCTATTCTGGATTAGCTGGAGAGGTTGCAGAGTGGAAGAAGGTCGATTAATGAGGAGGCTATTGCAATAGTCAAGCCTAGAGAGAACCAGGGTTCGAGGAACATTGAGCCTCTAGGGGAAAGTGATAAAAGGGAGAATTCCTTTGAGAAGGAATAGCTGAAAGTGAGACTGCTTGGCAATGTCCTGAGTGTGAGGGGGAGAGAGAGGAGACGAAGATGACTCCAAGGTTTCTGGCTTCAGAAGGAGCAGGGGAGAACCCATGCAGGAAGGCCAGAGTGACGGGAAGAAAGAGGGTGCATGGGTCTCGATGGGAAGCATCTCAGTTTTACTGGTGTTGAGGCAGCGATCGCTGGAGTTGCACCAGGACTGGATGGGCTATAGGCAGTCCTGGATGAGGGAATGTACAAGGGGGTTAGAGGGAAGTTGGAGAGAGTTGTGTGTTGTCTGCATAACACGAAGTTGGGAGAAAAAGGAAGAGATGAGGCATGCCAACAGAGCAAGGTAGATGTTAAAGAGCCAAGGAGAAAGGATAGAACCTTGGGGGACAGTGCAGGTGGAGAAGGAAGTATGAAAGGAAAGGGAGCCAAGGATGACTTGGTATGAACGGTCAGTTAGGAAGGATGTCAGCCAGTCCAGTGTCCAATCCGAGATACCCAGGGTATCATGGAGTCTTTGTAGGAGGATGAAATGGTTGAAAGTGTCAAAAGCAGAGGAGAGATCGAGTAGGATGAAGACAGCTGGGGAGTTGGAGTCTAGATATGTGAGCAGTTCTTCATGGGTGTTCAGAAGAGCAGTTTCTGTGTCTCTGGATGCTCAGAATCCAGATTGATGATCGTGGAGACCACCTACAAGTTCGGTGTGTGAGTTGAGTTGGGTCAAGGCCAACTTCTCCAGCATTTTCCCCAGGAAGAGGGTGATGAAGATAGGGCGGTAGTTGGCTGGACAGGTGGAGTTTGCTGAAGGTTTTTTCAGGAGGGGGCATACAAGGAAGTGCTTAAGGGAGGAGGGGAAGATCCAGTGGCGAAAGAGTGATTGCAGAAATCAGCGAGTGAGGGGGCAAGAGAGCCAATGTTGTCCTTGATGGTTCTAGATGAGCAAGGGGAAACCTGTTTGGAAGAGACCTGCATGGAGTGGACAACTCTGGTAAGTTCTTCAGGTGTGATGGGTGAGAAGGAGGAGAGGGTCGAAGGTGGAGGGAGAGAGGGAGGGACGATAAGGGGGTGTGGGAAGGGTTGGGAAGTAGTGTGACAATGGAGTTCAGGATGTCCTGAGTTTTGGTGGCATAGTGAGTGGCCAGTGAGTTGCAGAGGGTCTGGGAGGGAGATGGGGAGGAGGAGACTGCAGAAGGGTTGGCTATTTCCCTGGAAATCTTGAAAAGTTCAGCCGTGTTGTTGGATGCATCAGGGACCCATGTCTGTTTGTGGGCTCTTTTCTTGGCACAGATGGAGTCTATATTGCCTTTGCAGCAGACGGCAGGCCAGTTTGTCAGAGGATGAGCCTGAGGTTTGCCACTTCCGTTCTGCTGCTTTACACTTTCGTTGAAAGGCTGCAAGATTGGAGTCATACCAGGTGTTACACTTAGAGGCAGGTTTCAGGTGGACTAGTATGACTGGGGCAAGGGTATTGCGAGTATTGGTGATGGTCAGGTGGATGTTGCTGAGAGCAGAATCAGTGGTAGAGTCAGAGGTAGGGGGCAAGGAGGGATGAAAGTGGAGGCAAAGGCAGCAGCTGACACTCGTTTCATTGGCCGGATGCTGGTGAACGAGGAAGGCAGGTCTTTAGGGGGCACAGTTAAAGGGCCCCAGTGGCCTAAATGGGAATAAAGGAGAAAATGGTCTGACCAGGATAGAGGGGTGACCAGTGGGGAAGAGAGAGGCAGGCCAGAGTGGATGAGGCCGTCCAGAGTGTGACCAGCCGAGTGGGTTGGACCGGATGGGAGTATGGAGAGTGATAGAGCAGTGCAGAGGTCAATAAAGAGAGTGGAAGCAGTGACAGGGGAGTCCCATTAGATGTTGAAGTCACTCAAAAGGAGGAGATTGGAGGTGGATGAAAGTAAGAAAGAACAGATATCTTCCCATTCAGAGAGAAACAGGGTGGTAGAGCCTGGAGGCCGGAAAATGGTGGCAATTGTCAGTTTGGAGGAAGGAGAGATGACCAACTTGCACACCAGGCTCTCAAAGGAAGAGTAGGGCTGGGTGGGTAAGATGGACGAAGGAGCCCACTTAGGGTAAGATGAAGGCAACCCCACTGCAAGTACGGTGGAGTCGGAGCTTGGATACGATCCTGAAGCTGTCAGGAAGGAGGGGGTTAAAAGCAGTGACTGAGCTGGCATTGAACCATGTATCGGTGAGAGCGAGAATGTCGAGGCCAATGTCTTCAAGAAGGAGGGAGATGTCGGCAGAGTGTTTTTGTTGGCTTAGCGGGCATTAAGAGTCGCCAGGTGGAGAAGGTCTCTGCTTTTCAAGGTTTTCTGAGGCAGGGTACAGGGGCGTGGTACACCAGTTAGAGCAGGGGGAGAGAGAGAGAGTAGTAGGGCGAGATGCAGGAGAAGGAAGGAAGTTAATGAGATTTGGCAGGATCCAGTCAAAGAGAAAGAGGTTAGGTTGAGGACCCTGGACCATTATGGTGCCTGTGTGGTAGACATCAACAAAGCAGCGTGAAGATGAGAAGCCGGCCAAGAGGAATTCCCACTTGGTTCCGGCATTAATGGGAGAGGAAATGGAAGGAGAGAGAGTAGAGAGGAGATGAGGGTTACATAGATCTGGAGAGTGCACAGAGCAGAGAATGTCAGTGAAGACACGCTGACATAGGTGTCTGTGATGGGAAGGCCAGGGTTTGCACTAAGTATGTCTTTTTCTTTCGGACTTCGTGATAGGCAATAGTGTAGCAGTTATAGAAGATGGGATAGAGCTGAGAGCCATAGGTGCGGTGGAGGATATTAGGGGAATGAAGAGGAGTGGCTGCACAGCACAGTTCGACCTAACTCACTAGGTGGCCAAGTAGTCGCAAAGGCACAAACGAATCCAAAAGGTGAAGAGAACAAGGGGCACAATTGAACATGCAGGAAAAGGTGCACCAATGTAAGGCACACAAAAACCTAGAGGTTCAGGCAGTTAGTGGAGGAGGCAGTGGAAAAGTTCAGCCATCACTCACTGATGGATTGTATTGGAGCGCAGAGGTCCATGGTGCAAGTGAAAGTGGTAGCAGTGTATATCTGGTCCATAAAATGAATGCCCATCAAAAACGCGTAGCCACTACCTTTCATCTCCATCCTGCTTGACCTGGTGCGCCATGGCACCATCTACTCAAAATTGAGGGGGTAATTCATAGAATTCAGCGCACAAGTGGCGCACGCAGCTGGCGCACAGTGTGCGCGTGTGAATCTCTGTGCCAGCCGCGTGCTATAAAATCCATTTCCGCGCATAGCGTATTCATGGATTTTAGCTACCAAAACCAGCCGTGGCGCAGCGACCCTGCAGCAGCGCCACGTACGGCCCAAAGAAGGAAAAGCCATCAAAATCCCCAATCCAGCGCAAAGCGCTGCGCTAACCCTGTACCAGCATACAGGGCCACCACACAGCACACGGCAAGCGGAGAACATGTGTTACTGGGGTTCGCGGGAAGTTTCACACGCGATCGGAGCGTGGTATGTGTATTTCGGGTGTGGGTGGGAAGTTTCACACGCGATCGGAGTGGGGTATGTGTAAATCGGGGGTGCGCGGGAAGTTTCACACGCAATTGGCCCTGTGCAAGTGGGGTACGTGTATTCCTGGGGTGCGCGAGAGGTTTCATATGCGATCGGTGCGGGGTACGTGTAAATCGGAGGTGCGCGGGAAGTTTCACACGTGAGTGGCCCTGTGCAAGTGGGGTGCGTGTATTCCTGGGGTGCGCGGGAGGTTTCACATGCGATGGGAGCGGGGTACATGTAAATCGGGGGTGCGCGGGAAGTTTCACACGCGATTGGCCCTGTGCGAGTGGGGTATGTGTATACCTGGGGTGCGCGGGAAGTTACACACGCGATTGGCCTTGTGCGAGTGGGGTACGTGTATAACTGGGGTACGTGTATAACTGGGGTGCGCGGGAAGTTACACACGAGATTGGCCCTGTGCGAGTGGGGTACGTGTATTCCTGGGGTGCGCGGGAAGTTTCACACGCGATTGGCCCTGTGCGAGTGGGGTACGTGTATTACTGGGGTTCGCGGGAAGTTTCACACGCGATTGGCCCTGTGCGAGTGGGGTACGTGTATTCTTGGGGTGCGCGGGAAGTTTCACACGCAATTTTGCAGTCAGAGCGGGGTACGTGAATTTCGGGGGTGCGCGGGGAGTCCTACACGTGAATTGGCAGTGTGGGTCCTCCCAGGTGTTCCCTCTACACCCTCCACGGCCCCTGCAGGCAGCCCACACCACAGGGGACTGCCCTGCACCCTTGGTCATGTCCCGCAGGCAGCCCATCCACCATGGGCATGTCCCCCAGCCAAGCCACATGTCACCTTGCACTACTGATCACGAACTCATGTCCCCGTGCACCCCCACCCCCCAGCAGTGAGGGTCACCTGCCAGCAGGCCCCCACTCATGTCCCACTCATATCCCACTGCACCCCCTCCCCCCAGCAGTCAGGGGCACCTGCCAGCAGGCCCCCATACATGTCCCCCAGCACCCCCACCCCCCCAGCAGTCGGGGGCACCTGCCAGCAGGCCCCCACTCATGTCCCCCAGCAGTCAGGGGCACCTGCAGCAGGCCCCCCACTCATGCCACACTCGTCCCCCAGCACCCCCACCTCCAGCAGTCAGGGGCACCTGCCAGCAGGCCCCCACTCATGTCCCCCAGCACCCCCACCCCCCAGCAGTCAGGGGCACCTGCCAGCAGGCCCCCACACACATCCCCTAGCACTCCCACCCCCCAGCAGACAGGGGCACCTGCCAGCAGGCCCCCACTCATGTCCCACACATGTCCCCCAGCACCCCCACCCCCCCAGCAGTCAGGGGCACCTGCCAGCAGGCCCCCACTCATGTCCCCCAGCACCCCCACCCCCAGCAGTCGGGGGCACCTGCCAGCAGGCCCCCACTCATGTCCCCCAGCACCCCCATCCCCCAGCAGTCAGGGGCACCTGCAGCAGGCCCCCCACTCATGCCCCACACGTCCCCCAGCACCCCCACCTCCAGCAGTCAGGGGCACCTGCCAGCAGGCCCCCACTCATGTCCCCCAGCACCCCCACCCCCCAGCAGTCAGGGGCACCTGCCAGCAGGCCCCCACACATATCCCCCAGCACCCCCACCCCCCAGCAAACAGGGGCACCTGCCAGCAGGCCCCCACTCATGTCCCACACATGTCCCCCAGCACCCCCACCCCCCCAGCAGTCAGGGGCACCTGCCAGCAGGCCCCCACTCATGTCCCACTCATGTCCCACTGCACCCCCACCCCCCAGCAGTCAGGGACGCCTGCCAGCAGGCCCCCACACATGTCCCCCAGCACCCCCACCCCCAGCAGTCAGGGGCACCTGCCAGCAGGCCCCCACACATAAACCCCAGCACCCACACCCCCCAGCAGTCAGGGGCACCTGCCAGCAGGCCCCCACTCATGTCCCACACATGTCCACCAGCACCCCCACCCCCCAGCAGTCAGGCGCACCTGCCAGCAGGCCCCCACACATGTCCCACTCATGTCCCACTGCATCCCCACCCCCCAGCAGTCAGGGGCACCTGCCAGCAGGCCCCCACTCATGTCCCCATGCACCCCCACCCCCCAGCAGTCAGGGTCACCTGCCAGCAGGCCCCCACTCATGTCCCACTGCACCCCCACCCCCCAGCAGTCAGGGTCACCTGCCAGCAGGCCCCCACTCATGTCCCACTCATGTCCCACTGCACCCCCACCCCCCAGCAGTCAGAGCACCTGCCAGCAGGCCCCCACACATGTCCCCCAGCACCCCCACCCCCCAGCAGTCAGTGGCACCTGCCAGCAGGCCCCCACTCATGTCCCACACATGTCCCCAGCGCACCCACCCCCCAGCAGTCAAGGGCACCTGCCAGCAGGCCCCCACTCATGCCCCACTCATGTCCCACTGCACCCCCACACCCCAGCAGCCAGGGGGCACCTGCCAGCAGGCCCCCACACATGTCCCCCAGCACCCCCACCCCCCAGCAGTCAGGGGGACCTGCCAGCAGGCCCCCACTCATGTCCCCCAGCACCCCACCCTCCAGCAGTCAGGGGCACCTGCCAGCAGGCCCCCACTCATGTCCCGTCCCACTGCACCCCCACCCCCCAGCAGTCAGGGTCACCTGCCAGCAGGCCCCCACTCATGTCCCACTGCACCCCCACCCCCCAGCAGTCAGGGGCACACACATGTCCCCCAGCACTCCTACCCGCCAGCAGTCAGGTGCACCGGCCATCAGGCCCCCACTCATGTCCCCCTGCCCCTACGTCATGACGATCCTCAATCATGGGCCTAATCAAAAATATGAAATCAGAATCCAAAGAAATCCAAATGAAAATGTGTCCAAAGTCTCAGTCCAACAAAGCAAATCCAAGGGAAAAAAATAAGTGAAATCCATTGCTCCATGGTGAAATAAAAAAAAACATTTAATCCACTGTTCAACTATATACAAATCACCAATCCAGGGTCCATGAGCCCAACAAATGAAATGAAACCTACAAAAAAGACTAACTAATAAAGAACTATATACAAAACGTGGTGCATTGTCCAATCGCCCCAAAATAAACAAAAACAGAAAGGAAACCTAACACTAACTATTTACAATGGCAGTGGGCTAGTCCGACGGCTCACTTATTGATGTCCCAGGCCAGGGAATCATCGAACTCCCGCTCAATGTCCTGGAGGCGGTCCTCTTCCATGGCCCGAGGGTTCGCAGGGACGACGGCATGTTCACCTCCAACTCCCTGCGAATTACCTCGAGGCATTCTTCCCGCCTCAGGTGTCAGCAATCTCAATGTCAATATCCCCGCTTCCCTCTTCAACCTCCTCTCCTTTTGAATCAGAGTCCTCTTCAATAGATCTGAGAGTTCGATGCGCTCTGTAGTCCTTTTCTTTTTTTCTTTGTTGCGGATATCTCCCACGAGAAGAAGCCACAGTGAGAACGATAGGAACGCCCTGACCGTGACC